>NW_017306675.1:39767-90529 GCF_000935625.1 Nanorana parkeri | reverse complement strand
TATTGGTTCAGAGGTTCAGAAGGGGAGGTATAACCTAATAATATACCATTTAAAACTGATCTGATTTTAAAAGTATTATGTAGGGAAATTAACAAGTCAGGTATTTTGGCAAATACATCATCTATGAATATTATTGCAATACATACCATACTTTATAGTGATTACTAATCATTATTTGTAATTCTATTGACAGCAGTTTTTACAAATATCATTACCTCATATTAATTGTGGACTACTCTATTGTCGCTTGTTTCAGCTTATAATGACAAGATTGTTGCCTTTCTGCGACAGCCAAACGTATTTGAAATGCTACAGGAACGCCAACCCAGTTTAGCAAGAAATCATGCACTCAGGTATTGGGGTTTTTTTTGCATTAAAAAGTACCCATACACACACCTACACAAACACACATGCACACTATTTCATTATCAAATAATATCTGTTGCTATATACAGTGCAAGGAGTACAACCGCTTCTGTCATATGCAATCCAGACATTTTGGATCTTTTATATTTAAAGGTACAGCTTTACCTATGTATGAAAATTCTTTAACCACATAAGTAGGTTAAAGTCAACTTTTCTTTATGCATTACAGGGAGAAGATTCACTACATTAGAACAGAGGGCACTCACGGACTTGAGAAATTGTCTTGTGATGCTGATTTAGTTATTCTTTTAAGGTACTGTACTAGTTGGGGTGCTGTGAATATATTCAGTATGCATCACTGAGCAATTTACAGAATTCAGCTTGCACCTTTAATCCCTCTGGTGTCTTCAATTGCACCATATACTTATATGATCTGTATACCCATTGCAGGTTTTAGGGTTACTCAGATGTTCAAAAGGCAAACTGGATATTTGGGTACTCATACACAGTGGGGTTCATTTACTAACGAGCATACCCAGTCAGATGCTAGGGGGGAAAAAACAAAATGTTTGCTTGAATGTGATTGGATGATTTTGTTAGTAAATCAATCCCTAAAAGTCACCTAACACTACCCCTCTATAGCCTGGAGCTGTGATACAATCTTCCTGCGATCACAGTGTGGTGTCCTATGGCAATGAAATTTAGAAGCTTAAGGGGATGTAGAAGTCTTGTTGTTTCTCATCTTCATGTTACTTGTGTATAGGACAGCTGGCCTTCTATAACCACAGAACAGAGTAGAATAGACAGCTCATATGCATATATACAGTACAGTAACTATTGCACTAAGTTATATGTGTGTATGCTATATAATGCAAATTATTGTTAATACAAGTATGCCTGGGAACTTTAGCTATTCGTCACACATAGGGTCACAATCCATTTGCATCACTTTGAACTCATGTGGGCTAAGACCCTGCTGCTCAACCTGCCACCCAATGATCGTATGCAGCCCTTCACAAATTATTTTGTGCTACATTCAGGGCCCCTGCAGACAGCAATCTCTGGTTTTCTTATTTAATTGTTTACTCAAGGCAGTAAAGGATATTCTTTGGACTGGATTCCAATATTTAAATTCCTCTTTTTTTCTTCAGATCTTATATAATGGATCTTTCTGAGAGAAATATCAAATGTGGCACAAGTAATTTTTAAGGGGGCTGTAGGGAGAACAAATAGAAAAACACTGATTTGTAAAGGGACAATAATAGCAGTAGTATCTTGTAGTCCATTTAAGGTTTTTTTCCTATCAATGACTGGCCTCTGAAATGTGTCCCTACTAAAGCATAGAATGTCTTCTAAAGCATGCCCCCAATCTCCAACAACTCTCAGTCTCTGACAATCTCTTGCAGCGTGCCCATAGTGTTTGGCCATCTATTTTTGCAGGTCTACAGTCTCTGATAGCTTTCTGTAGCATTACATTCACTGAACATTATGTGCAGCCCCTTGGTGATGTTAGGGGCTGCACTTTAGGCACTCTATATCATGAGAGTTGACCACCACTGGGCTAAGACAACAGTACTGAGGATTTCTATGCAACAAAACAAAACAACAATAGGTTATTTGCTAAAAAGGTCAGGCCAACCAGAATACTTTTTATAATCTGTAGCTATCTGCTGCCCAAACACAGCCCTGCTGGTATACTAACTCATTGTAATGGCAGGTACAGTTTGGTGGGTATAAAATTTCTGGGTGACTTATGCGATTACATTGCTTTGAAGGGTTATTATTTCGTTTCTACAAAAACCCCATTCTAAAATGCAATGTATCATATGTAAATCACCTCCGGCACTAAGAGATCCTGAAACTACTTGCGCTTTGTTCTGCCACTGATTTCATCTATAAAGTTTTCTAAAATATATGAAATCACTTCAGGTTTCATGTTATATTGCAAGTTGCAGGTGTGTATGACATCATTTCTGTTTAATTGGTGACTTACGATGAAGGCTGAAGTGTTCAGTAATTTGGAAAACATGTTTAATCAGGAAACGTAACATTCCCACAGAATTCGTTCTGAGTTGCTGTGAAGTGTTATCTGAGTTCTCACAAGTCTTTTGAAGTTAACAGCAATCACTGGAAATGAACAGAAGCTGGATTGTTTTACAGTGAGCCATGTAAATACGGATATCATAATCAGCAGCATTTCTCATCAGTGAGTCTGTGTTTGGCATTGGTCCTGTTCCAGTTAACACTATGATGTAATTGTGGCAAAACATTTATTCACTGTGCCGAGGGAAGAGAAATAGAGATATTCATGAATTGTAAGTGTAACTGTTGTTTTCTTGACAAAAGTAATCCTAACCGGGTGGTATACATTGGACAAGGACTTTAGGAAACTTCTTAGCAGATTTATAGTTTTTGGTTTTCTGGAGAAACTGCTGTTTGTATCTCCATGTCATTCTTCATACTGAATCAGAGAATTTGCCCAGTATAACCACCCAGTTTGCAGTATAACCCACCCAGAGTTTGCATCCCTTTAGAGCAGCCTTTCTCAACCTTTTTAACACTTAGGAACTTTTGATATATATCTTTACACTATCAGAGAACCCCTGCCAATAATCACTACATCTACAACTCATGGTACATTAGCATGATGGTCAGTGGAAAAAATGCTCCCTACATTTGTGGTCATACAGATAGCCCCTTACAGATAACTTTAAAAGGTCATTGCTTACAGTGGTTACTTATCTTAAGCAGAAATCTCTTATATTTAATAGAACCCCTAGCAACCTTTGGATGAACCATAGGGTTCCACATAACCCTGATAGGGAAAGGCTGCTTTAGACGTAGAAGAGCCTTAGAAAGAATCTAACCAAAAATGAAACTCCTATTAAAGGCATACCTGAGTTTGATGTGTATCTCTATGCTGACTTCTAGAGAAAGTGGTAAGACAATACCACAAGCAAGAAATTAGACTTAATAATGTAATGAACACCTTCAAATTGATATTTTGCAAGCAAACCAACTTTCATTCTTTCACAGTTTTCAGAAACTACAGTGGCTGCAAATTGAACATTGCAAAAGTAATTTTTAATACCAGTAAATTAAATTAAACTGGTGTGTGTAGCATTCATATTGTTATGTCATTGTGTTAGTAAAGGTGGTGATTTCCTTTAAGTAACAGTGTGCCAATTATTTTAAAGGGTCCCATTTTACAAATGTTTTTAGCCTGGAATCAAACTTACACTTTGCAGCAACGTATGCAATGCATGGTTATCCCACACAACATGTGTGAGTTAATTTTGGATGGCACCCTAATGCACTAAGACAATGCACCTGAGTTGTAGGGTGCTGCCATGCACGTCAATTGCAAAAACGTCACCAGCACACCAAACCCTTATAGGATCAAAATTCGTAGATTTATTGCAAACTCATGTCAGTTACACAAGTGTCTAGAACTAGCCTTTTCTTTTTTCGCTGCTATGCATGTCAACGCATGGTAGTGTGTTGTATAAGAAAAAAAGGGGATTTTAGGCATGTTAGTTTTCATTGGTAGCACAGTCCTATTGCACAGGCTGCCTTAATGCAGAAAATGGTAACATTTTACCATTTACCATAACGCTCACTAACCCACATGTATTAGTACAATGATGTATGTTTTGTATTCACTCCTTGGTTGAAGCATCTAGACATGGCTCATGTCATCTCTTCTGCTTGCATTGATTTAAAGCAGCAATACATAGCAGATGTTGATGTTTTTAGTAGATACCAGGTGAAATCAGGTCTTTGAATGACTATTTTCTAACACATTCTAGTGCTGAAGTAAACCTGTAATGGGTGAAACATGGAGGCTACTGCATCTTACCTCTACTTTTCAAAATGCTAGTTGCCTGTCTGACTCTCTTGCTTCAGCACTGTGAGTCACCCTCTGGGAACAAATATGGTAATATGGACTTTATATTTTTGCCCAGTTCAGGAGTAGCTGCCTGTGCTCTATCACAGGATAGTCATTGCATGCACTAAGGAACATTTAAATATCTGTAACCTCAAGAAAGCTGTTCTTTCCTCCAAGGAGTTTTGCCAAACCCTTTCCCCAAACCACTGATTTCAAAGCTACCATATGATTCTAATAGCCCCAGCACTTGACGTCCCTTCATAGCTATCTTCAGGTCTATTTTATTACTTTTATTTTTAACTCTCTATGTAAAAACTTTATTTTATGCATATTACACTGGTGCCACAGAGCATTATATGTTTTCTAAAGAGAGAGCAGAACATAATCTGTTTCTTTCAGACTTTTTATTGGAAGTCTTTACAAAACCATCAAGCAGCGAGGGAAAAGGAGGGAAGGGAGTCACTCTTCTGACTTATCCAGTTAGTGTACATTCGAGCTTGAACGGTTGAGCTTTGTTAAAACAGTATTGATCCAGCAGAGAAGCTATGAATAGGCAAGTGATATATCAACATACAGATGTCTCACAACATAAACCGCAATATATTAAATAAAGTCCATCAGAACTACTTGTTGCGATCATCAATTAGATAATGTCCAAATTCACCAAAGCACACCAAGCCTCTGTGCTAGCAGTACAAATTTGCACTCACCAAATGCCGATGGCCATCATAATATAGAAAAGCCATATGTTCTCTTTTTCCTCCCTCCTCCAAGGTATATTCCCCGCTTAGTATCTGTATTCTTGGCCTGCCACCAAGCTGCTCTAATAGTATCCACTCGTGAACCTCCAATAACCCGGGGATAGGAATATACAGGCCCGTCTTTAATATTGATCGGACCCTGGGCAAACATTTTCTTGGGCCCCCCCCAGGAATTTCTCTCACCTCCCCAACACCCAGAAAAAAAACAGCACACATAGATTCTGAGGGCGAGGGAAGCCTTTGCAGAGAACAGCTGCTGTCCTCTGCAAAGGCTTGCCCTACCCTCACCCCAGGGTCGGGCCCCTATTCAGTCTTGGACACCAGGCCAGCTGCTTGCTTTTTTTTTTTTTTTAAATAACATTTTTATTATTTTCAACAAAAAAAAAGGCACAGATACAATAAATTCGTAATACGTAATACAGAGTTACATTGTATGTGTACAAAGGATATAGACATAACCTGTCATATATGAGGTCATAAAATCATAAAGCCTGTGTAGCAGTAGTGAGGTCTCCTAGAGCCCTAGGAGACCAAGGCGTAATATGTTGAACCACATACAATGCCGGTCAGGAGATAGCCTTTTCCTTAATAAGCTTATCAGCAACAATAACTCTAACATAATACAACTGGTGAGCGTAATAAACGCAACCTTTTAATTTTAAAACTTGTAAACTTGTAATCCTTTCCTCTTTTCCTCCTTTCCTTCGCTCCATTTTACGTTATGGCCGCGTACAGTCAGAGTAGGGAAACCCCACCTTAGTAAGACATGTAGACGAAAAGCTTCTTATCTAAGTATCCTTATCTAAATATCTTATCCCGTGTCCAGTTGGCGGGGTTGTAGCTTATCAAGTTTATCAAGTAGACGACATGTTGAGAATGCAAAGGGCAACAGCAGGTTTTCCTTTTCGGTACAAGAGAAAGTAAAGTTAATATATGGGAGCCACCTGTCATAAAATTTGGTCACCCCCGATTCATTTTGCAAGTGCAGAGAAGCATCTAGTCTGTCTAGGTGAAACAAGTGTAATAAGTCATCTTGCAATCTCTTAACAGTGGGGGGGGAGAGATGATAACCACTCCCGCAAAATACATCTCCTTGCTACCAACAAAGAGATGCTCACCCACTGCTTAGTTGGGCGGCTGAGGCCACTGTCTCCATTTGGGGAGGAGTCCCAATGATTATTTTAAAAATAAAAGGGTCTCCACTTGGATTCTCTGGCCTGTCACCAGAGTAATATAGGTAGCTATTTCATCCCAGAAGGTCTGAATCTGAGGACACTCCCACAAACAGTGAAGCATGGAGGCTGCCCGCAATTTGCATTTGGGGCTAAGTAGGGGACTCCCCTGAGGAAAAAAACCCTCCCTGCATGTGGGCAGGAAGGTACCAAAACATCACATTGGATGGGGTGTTTGGGACGTACCAACTGTTCCGTACGAGTCGTATGGAACAGTTGGTACGTCCCAACCCCCCCATCTAATGTGATGTTTTGGTACCTTCCTGCCCACGTGCAGGAAGGTTTTTTTTCCTGTGCTGATTGTACGGTACGACCGCGGCGGGCAGCAGGCTCAAGGGGCAGCTGCTTTGGGCCCCACAACCATGATAGGGCCCGGGGCAAGTGCCCTCTGTGCCCCGTGTTAAAGACAGCCCTGGGAATATATACTGGTTTATCTATAATATGATGGCCATCAGCATTTGGTAAGTGTGCAATGCTACTGCTAGCACGGAGGTGTGGTGTGCTTTGAAGACATTTGGTGAATTTGGACATTATCTAACCGATGATCACAATAAGTTGTTGTGATGAACTTTATTTAACATATTGCAGTTTATGTTTTGAGACATCTGTATGTTGATTGATACAGGTATATCACAGTTGGTGCCTTTGAAACTATATTATTATCAAATCATCACACATATATTTCAAATATTGGTTGTAAGGATTTTCATCATACATTAATTTACGTATGTTTGGTAGCCCAGAAGCATTATTTAAGGCACAGTTGTTTTGATGATATTCATTTTAGTATCTTTTTAGGGATCACAGTCAGTTATTGTTCTTTATTTATTTAGTTAGCAGAGTGACCTGTTGAGTTTTTTGTGATTGCACTAGTGATTATCACTATTATCCCTGCAGCTGTATAGAATTGAGCTTTTTAGGCACTTGTAGAATGGGTTTCATATTATTTTATGAATAGGCAAGTAAACACATGAAATGGAGCTACGCACATAATAGATGGAAATGTAAATATGGAATATTCATGAGCAATATTTTATTTTTTCTGACTAAATAGAAGGAAAATATAATGGTTAACATTTCATTTGTTAGTCCTGATAACATTACAAATAAGAAAAATTATGGAAAAAGACTTCATATTTCCTTTAAGGAAATATGTAGATCATACCATTTGCATAAGGCATGGTAGTCCAAAAAACTGTACATAAGTTTGAAATTAAAAATAAATGGTATTTTACTTAGAGTTATGACAACTGGATTTGGATGGTGGTATTTAATTGCCCTGAAGCTTGCAAAATACAGTATATGCATGACTGAAAATGCATTTCTGCTTCATGTACTTTTTTGCAGCCTTTTTGAAGAAGATATCATGTCATACATCCCACTACAGGCAGCCTTCCATCCGGGATACAGCTTTTCCCCTCGCTGTTCTCCGGGCTCCTCCCCTCAGAACTCCCCAGGTAATGTATGAATTGAAAGTGGAAAGTCTCATCATTTAAAAATAAATATGGCAGTTGTAAAAGTTTTTTCACCGGGCGTGCTCATTTACTGTTCAGTATATGTTAGACATCCCCCCATTAATGCATAATGCGAAAAAAAGATTTTAACCCGCCTACTTGCTACTGATACAGGTTGCATGTTGATGTTTTTGTCACCATTTTAGTTAGAAAATGTTGATCTTCATAGATCTTTCCTATGACACAACCAGCAATTTAACTGATATTATTTGTGTGTCCAAACATAATAGGCTAAATAGTAAAATGAGATGAATTTTCTGTTTCTGTGAACTTTCCTCTTTATGACAGGTCTAGATTCTCCTACAAGAGCGCCCCATTATTTTAAGAAACGTTAAAGAACACCCGATGTGATATGATATGGTCTTGCTTTGATTAGGACCAACACTTCAAAGGCTTTCTTCATTTGTGTAGTGGTGGTACAACATTTTGCAAAAGCCAAGCCACAGGGAATTGGTGGATCTATGTAGGGAGGACAAGGGCTTCACATTGCCAAAACTCTGACCAACTAATAACAGAGAATTAAGTTGCTGTGCAGTTATTCTGACAAAATTTCAGCAAGGGTCTTTGACACCTTATTTGTGTGCCTGCATCAGTGTAAGCTTTAAAGTGCTTTCATACATAAAGCTAAGGAAGATGCTTCTTGAATTGCTGGAGTTTTTTTTATGAAGGTAATTCCTACCATTGCATCTGAAATTGTATTCCCAGCAGTGAATCTTCTTGGAGCCTGTAAGGTATTGCATGCATACACTAACAGATTGACTAGATTACTTGGGATTTTGTGTACCAATAGAGGGATGAAATCATTTGACACCCAAGCCAGACTTTTTGTTTAGAAATTAAACTATTACATCATACATCATCATCTTCTTACATTTAAGGGCCCACGTTTTGCCCCTTTCTGGTATATTATATATTTTAAAGCAGGGTAACAAAATAATTACAATATTTATTACCTATGTAGTAGGCTCTCAAAGTACCCACATTGCCGAGTGCAGTATCCGCAGTGCAGAGCCAGAAATTGTAATAAAGAGTTCTCTGGTAGGTGAGATTCCTGGTACAAAGGAAAATAAGTGGTATAGTTTGCATTTCAGAACATGTTAGCTGAAATGCCCCATACTAACTCATGCAACAGGTTACTGTGTCCTTATTCAAGCTCATAGTGCCACATTCCAGGTTCTGTTTGTTGTTTCCTTATGAAATCAGAACCGCTCTCTTCTAATTTGTACCACCTCTCCCAGCCTTCAGCAGCAGCCAGTTTCAACAGCTCCCTTCTCTAATTCGTATGCAAAAATGCCACCAACTCCCATAAATTCTGATTGCTTTTAATGAAGTTGATGTACTTTTTTTTTCTGTTTTTGACTTGATCTTTCAGTACACTGCATTAAAGCTGTCCAATTATTGCCTGATTTCAACTTCACAATCAAACCAATTCTGATGGCTAATTGAGCTCAAAGGTAGTAGATTGTTTAGATTCTGCCAGTTACTTGTGATCATGTTAGTGACTCCCAATTGATCGAAAGTGGTTAATATTGACTAATAGCTGCCAGTTTAAACCTCTGTTAATCTATTTATAGATAACATTTACAGTCTACTCTTTCTGCACACAAGGCTCTTACAAATACAGACACATAAATGTAGTATGTGAAGTGTCAACTGCTTATGCCTTAAATAAAGAAGTAATTAACTTAAATGCCATTTTAGAAAGCTTGTGTGGTGTTCTGCATAAACTCTACATCCTTTTTTTTTTTTAAAGTTTGGTGTTTGCACATTGTAGAATTAAACCCAATTTGTTTTCATAAACACAGACACTTAGAGGGTTATTCACAAAGCTGCTGAACGCAGCCGAGTGAATAACCGACCCGAAGTGAAGTGAGCCGAACGCTGTTCGGCTATTCACTTCAGGCTTGTATGGCTGATTTCAACCGTACATCGGCTTGCTTCGGCTAGCTTCGGTTTGCTTATACTGTAAACTGTTGTGAAAACTATCTAGCACTTGGGAAACAAAATATGTGAGGACTCAAATAGTAAAGCTTTAAGGACACTCCCACTCACAAATATCTTCTTTTAAAGGCTTCCTTGTCCTCTTTTATTCAAAAAGAAAGTTCACAAATCCATGTAGGTTTCCCACTCAAGGTTTTTCCAACATAACATCTATGCGTTACTTGTTAAATAAACACAGAATCAGCCTCCTGGTTTCCACTTTCAGTGTGTGGCTGTTTAGACCTCACTCTACAGATTGTCTGTCTCTACTCCAGACAATAATCCAACTCCATGCTAGCCTGTATACAGAGTACACATTTGCCTATACACACAGTACACAACTTGCAGCTCCCTGCTGCTCTTGCCTCCATTCTGACTCCTGGCTAGAGACTTCTTTTATCCCCTGGGTGGAGCACTAGCCAGCAGCCTCACCATAAGGGATGTGCATGCCTACACAATCAGTGGGTACTGGTCAACAACAGGACTCAGGGTTGGAGGCTTCATCACACCTAAGTCCTTGCAAAGTCTCCAGGTTGAAGAAAACTGAAAAGCCAGTTTTCTCCCTCTGGTTCCTCTCAACCTGTATGGGTGAGAACCCTGGGTGCCCTTTAGACTTTACCACACAGTGATAAGGCACAACCCTGTCACAATTTAGAATACTTCACAACTTTGTAAATTAAGAAAAAGGAGCATCCTGGTGGGGTGAAGACTGGTGGTCATCTCTGTAAAAACCTGAGTTTTATTGGGCACAGTGTTCCCTCAAAATTTTGGTAGCAGTCTTGGACACAGAGAGGCTTTATAGAATGCCTTCTGCAGAATAAGGAGGTCCTTTGTTGTAGGGAAGTGTTCCGGTAGGGACAGATACTCACTAGTTAAAAACAGATAGGCCTTGCCCCTCAGTTGGAGAGGGTTGGAGCCCTTATACCCAGGAAGCCATATGGTGTTTTCCTTAGAGGAAGGTGTAAACTGTGGCAGAACAAATGTAGTGCTGACCAGCTGTTATGGGGAAAACTGAAGAAGAAAGGTTCAGGCTGCCTAAAAAGCTAAATGAAAAACATGCACTTTTGCTCTACTTTGCTTTTAAAAATGCCTTGTTGTTCAAAATGGGATTGATGAGGGATGCAGCGTTCCTGTAAAAAAATGTTTTTCTTTGATAAAACTCCTAAAAAAGAAGCAATTGTGTCATCTGCTACCTTAAATCTCTGCCACACAGTAAGCACCCACTACCCACAGCCTCTGTAATTCTGCATACATTTATAAATACAGGTGAAACTCGAATAATTATAATATCGTGCAAAAGTTCATTTATTTCACTAATGCAACTTAAAAGGTGAAACTAATATATGAGATAGACTCATTACATGCAAAGCAAGATAGTTCAAGACGTGATTTGTCATAATTGTGATGATTATGGCTTACAGCTCATGAAAACCCCAAATCCACAATCTCAGAAAATTAGAATATTGTGAAAAGGTGTATCCTGGTCTTCCATAACACCTCAGCAACACCACAGGCTGATAGCTTCCATGCCACGCCGCATTGAGGCAGTAATTGCTGCAAAAGGGGCCCAAACCAAGTACTGAGTACATATGCATGCTTATACTTTTCAGAGGTCCGATATTGTTCTATGTACAATGCTTGTTTTATTGATTGCATGTAATATTCTAATTTTCTGAGATTGTGGATTTGGGGTTTTCATGAGCTGTAAGCCATAATCATCACAATTATGACAAATCACGTCTTGAACTATCTTGCTTTGCATGTAATGAGTCTATCTTATATATTAGTTTCACCTTTTAAGTTGCATTAGTGAAATAAATGAACTTTTGCACGTTATTCTAATTATTCGAGTTTCACCTGTATAAGTTGCAGATAGCCTCAGCCTTCAAATACACCCTAACTTAATTTTGTCATCAGTATAAACTACTGTTTATAACTAACTGCTATGCTTATTTTGGCAAAGGGGGGCTTCACTGTCTGTGTAAACTCTGAAGTAAACATTGTCACAACATTGCATGTTCTAATGGTATATTGTTATATGTTGTTCTCCCTAGGGCTTCAGCGTGCTAGTGCAAGGGCTCCTTCCCCATACAGAAGAGATTTTGAAGCCAAGTTAAGAAACTTCTATAGAAAACTTGAAGCAAAAGGATATGGGCAAGGTCCAGGGAAAATTAAGTAAGTATGTTTTTAGATTAATAAAGTACTGTAAAGCTAGGGCCAGAGTTGCTTTTAAGTACAGCAGACCAGTGCTTATTAGGCAACACAGCCAAAGAGGCAACTTTCCCTGTATAGATATCAGCCACACATCATCAGTAGAATTTGCATTCATCTCATATAAGTCTAATACATGGATGCAATTTTTAAAGCCAGGATATAGTCAGTCAGTAAAACAAGAAAAAGGTCTGTGCAAAAGAGGTGGTCCTAGCAGAGGAATGTTGCTTTGAGGAGCAATGGTTGTCTGGCTCCAGGCTCCTGTGATGTAAATCTGGCTATCAGAATAAGTATGCCATAGTAGCCAAGCTAAGAGTTGAGAGTTTCTGCTTCAGCAGCTACATGGTGAAGGATTATGCTGTACGTGCAAACTGCTATTGTTTGTTTTGCCGAAATATCACCAAAGCAAAAGCTATGAATTTTGCTCAGCCCTATTCTTCACAAAGTTCTGTAAAAATGGCGGCACAATAAAAACAGCTTAGAGGGCATGTGGTTGAAATTGAACACTGGCCATTCTTTGTTTTTTTTTACCAGATCTTTGCGTGTCTCTGTGCTCAGAATAAAGCGTGGGGGAAGTAACCTAATGATCCAAACAAAATGTTTAACTTGTGAGCCCCCTTCATTCATTGTCTGTTGTATAGCTCATACTCTAAGAGTCAGATCTGGAGATGATAAAAAAGTAACCCACAACTGCGCTTTGGCTATCCATAAACTGGTGTAATTCACTTCCTAATATAAACATCTACTTGTATTTCTGCCTTTATCTTCCATGAATCCTTAAAATCAGGCTGCTGAGGTTAAAACAATATTCATAGAGCTTTCATCGAGCTGCTCTCACTACCTTAATGCTCCCAGAAACACTGGAAAACTACACAAATGGGTCTCCAATGAGCAGTAATTTTCATGGCTGAGTCAGACCAAGCTGACTGAAGTAATCCTCGAGAGAACTAGCAAGTTATAAATATTCTGGCCTTGTTTTCATGGAGCTGCTTGTAACGATTCATGTACTGTACAAAGACTATGCTTTATACAATAGGGTCTTTGTGTGTTTGCTATTCATTTTTATATTTAAAATGTACATTTTTAAGTATGTATCAGCGGCACCTCACGTGCATAAAAGTTTAACAGCAGAATTGGTTTCCTGCACGTGTAAATGTCTTCAAACATTTATGGTCTTTTCTGCTTTGACGTCTTCATTGTGCTCTGTGAGCATGAACGTTCTGTTGCATGATCGTGCTATGTATATGTACTACTGGGGGAGCGGGCAGCCAATTAATTAAAAGATCCAAGCTACCCAATCAACTAGCCATAGGTGCTTGCTGAGGTCTGAAGGTGCCATATACATCCAAGTGTGCTAACATTTCAAATATGAAGAAAAAGTCTGGAATCCCAGAGATATCAACTGGCCATAGGTGCTTGCTGAGCTCTGGAGGTGCCCATACACATTCAAGTTAGCTAACATTTCAAATGTGAAGAGAAAGTCCCAAATGCCAGAGAGAAAATAAAGTGGCATGAAGTGCTTGCCGAAGTCTGATGGTGCCATATACATTCAAGTGTGCTAAAATGGTAAATGTGATGAGAAAGTCTGCAATGCCAGAGAGAAGATGTGTCAAGCAGCACACCATTTATGCCCAGACAAAAGGTGCACAAATTAGGGCAGTTCACTGCCCAGCAGTCTAAACTTGCCCAGCAGTCATTTTTGCCAGCCTTGCTGATATAGTGAAGCAGTGTAGTCTAGGAAATCTGACAAGCCTGAAATGAAGTGCTGAAATAGTACGGTACAGATTAGCAAGGACTTTAACCCCTTCGTGACGGGAGACGTACACTGTACGTCCAGCCACAAAGGGACCAAATGACTTGTCACGTACACTGTACGTGACAAGTTATTTGCTGCTTTAGAGGGCTGTTAATCGCTGAGAATCAGCTTTTAACATTCATTAATGGCTGCCCTTACTACAGAGGCATTCATTAATGAAAGGGTTAACCTTTTTCAGACACCCGATACCTTAATATCGGGTGTCTGAGAGTCAAAGCAAAGCGGACACAGATGCCGGCTTTTGCCGGCATTCTGACAGCTCGTATAGATCGAGAGATATCTCTCTCAAGCTATACTGGCTTTTTTTTTTCTTTCATGAATAGATACATAATGTGTCTATTTCTACAATGTATCTATTCCTGGAAGAAGAATGTTTGTTTGCTGATCGTTGTTGCAACAATCAGAAAACATTTAGTAACAGCTGAATCCTGAACTGCTGCAGGATCAGTGTCACTAACTTATTATCGGCTGTTCTGAAGTTTGAAGCAGCCTGATAATAACCAAAAATTTATTAATTTATCATGCAGTAACAGTGAGATTAATTCACAAAATCTGCTTGATATAATTAAATAAATAAAATAACATTTTTAAGTTAAAAAAAAAGTGAAAAGTGTAAAAAAAAAAAAAAAATGTGAAAAGTGTAAAAAAAATAAAAAAATGTGTAAAAAATAAAATAAAATAAGGGACAAATAAATGAATGTATTTATTGCATTTTTTTAGCTGTGCTGGTTTTGTAAAAAAAATACTACAAATCAAAACTGGGAAAAAAGTTTTCTTTTTTTAACGTTTTTTTCCTCTTTTTTTATATTTTATTTGTCCTAAGTGAGGCGTTAGACACACATATGTGATATAAATATGTAGCCCTATCTGTCCTCTAAAAAACAATATATAATATGTGTGGGTGCACTTTGTAAGAAAGTATATTACTGACGTGGAAGAATCACACAGCAAAAATGTCAAAAGTGTGTCAGTCATTTACGAACAGAAACTAAAAACAAGCTCAGTCATGAAGGGGTTAAGAAGAGTGATGTGTGGTATGGCACTTCATATTTCAGTGTTTTCAGCTCTGTCTGGGTCCTCCCCTGCTGGATTACATCTCTCCTCATCTTCATAATATGTGAGGCAGTAGTTCTATAGCTTCAAGGAACAATGTGTGCCCAGCTGTACAGAGATTTTCCAAAATGCTTGTTACTACCCTTTAGGAAACTACTTAATAGCTGGGTTGTTGGAAGCAAAGCTTAAATGTGTTGTATGTACAGTATCAAAACGAAAACAGTGAAAGCCAAAGTCCTAATAGCAAACAGTCAGGATTAATAATTCATTCACTGGGAAAATTAAAGAAGGAATCTGTTCCTCTATTTTCCAGATTTTATTGGTCACTGGTCTTCCATAAATAGAAATGCTGAATATTGATCCAGGTCTCACAGTGCTGGCAAATGCTTAGCTCTTTTTTTTAAGCCAATGAGATATAGCCTAATGAGATACATCCAGTTCTTAAAACAAATACCTTTTTTTCTTATTGTTATACTATCATACTAGTAGTGTGGCCATTTTTAACCAGCAGAAATGTAGAAGGGATTTGTTCCAGGACTGTAGTATAGTTCCTCTCCCCTGCTGACAAGGGAGTATAATGCTCAGTAGTTACATACCAAGAAACCTAGGTCCAGTTTACAGTAGCTGTATAGTTATATATTAATATTATTGAATTTTTGATGTGAATATTATTTTACATTTACATCGTACTGCTAACTTTAAACCAACAATAGCATCTGCCAAAGAGGAGCTTGCACCCTAATGTCCTAATCACATTCACACAGGCTGTTATTATTAAATGAATATATAGTTGTGTCATATTGTGCAGTGTTTTATATTGAACAATGATCTATTCAATAATCCATCACTTTTTGCACCAGAGGTGCTTATGTTACAGTCACCAGTCACACATCATTATTCAATATTACCTCATTTAACACTCATGATGTATAAGTAACCAAGTATTCAAGCACAACCACATCAAGCAATAAGCATAACCTTGTTTTGCTATTATCTGCCTTTGAAACGCAATGATTAAGTCTCCAATTCTAACAGTCTATTTGCTAAACAGAGCACCAATAATCCCTTTTAATGTCATGCCATTGTCTTGTCTGCTCAATACGCTGTCTGTGTGTTCTTGTATTAACATGGACAAATTGGTTTCTGATTTAAGTTAATGAGATTGAACAGAGGTGATATAAATAATGAATATTGTTGAAGTTTTTATGCAGACTAGAACATAAGTCCAGGCCAGAGTCAAAGCTATGAGTTAGAATGTAAGTGATACGTTTTACTTTATGACAAAGCTAGTAGTTTATTAGCTTCTCTCATCTCCAAAGGAAGCATCTGCTGCATGCATTAGGTATGAGTCTTGGGATAGGGTGTAATACATTATCTAATACAATATCATCTTTATTGGTTTTTAAAAGCAGAGTGTTAATGGAATCATGCATCTATCAAGATAAAAGTAATTTTATCTTTGTACTGAAAGCTGAAAAAGGTAAAATTCTTGCAAGTGTTCTAATTATTATTCAGTGCAAATACTGTTGATTCAGAAGAAGTTAATCTAATAAGCCACCTGCCATTTTAACAGTGGGGAACAAAGGCTTCCTTACTTTGTCAAGTACCATCAGATTTACTGAATTAGTCAATGACTGCATTAATCTATCTACAACTACAACCACCGAAGAAGCTTTTTCTACAAGGAAAGGTATCCAGTCTACATTTGCTCACTTATTCTTAACCATATTATTTTGCACTAATACTTAAAGTGTCTGCTATACATTAACACAAATAAAGTAATTTAAAATTGAACCTGTCATGGCCTCATGGACTTCAGCATGCTAGGCCTGCCTGTCAATGTATATATTTGGATCTATCATGGAGTTTGAAGCTCTATGTGGGTGCTGAGATACAAAAGGCAAAAAAAAAACAATTGAACTGTATCGAGGGGAAACACATGTACATTTGCACCATGATGGAAGTGGAACACAGGGGTGGTTGATTCTTTGGAAACTGAGTGGAACTCATGTTAAACCAGTTTTGAAGGCTTGCTCCAGTAATTATTGCGACCATGCAACAGAAAAGCAACAGAAAAGAAGGAGACTAGTGAGTGTATACCCCTGAAAAGGGGAAGATTGCAAGAATAGTGAAAACACTGCTCATTGCCATTTCCCCTAATGCCAGCCATCTGTGATATGACCTTAAAAGTACCTATGAGTATCTGCAATGCCTGAATATGATGTTATAAGAACTGTTTTGGAAGCTCCCAATAAGGACTGTTCACTTGCTGAGGAATGCCACTGTAACTGTTTATTTCCCACCTGGGAAGCATTGTAGGTGTCACGTACCGTGGTGCGGGCCCGAAGTGATAAGGAGGACCTCCCTTGCGGTTCCGTCTGTGGAACCCTGAAGTGTAACAGGGGGCACAGGCAAGAGCAGCACGGGTGCCGGTATGAAATCCTGGGTGCCGCTGAGCGGGATCAAGCACTGTGGGAAACAAGGATAGACAGAAGCAAGTTAGGTTAACAACCAAGGAGGCAATACTAGTAGCCAGCAGGATCCAGCGAGTGGTCAGAGACAAGCCAAGGTCAGGAGCCAGAGAGGGGGAGTATAGCCAAATCAGAATCCAGAGAATGGTCAAGGACAAGCCGGGGTCAGAAGCCAGATAAATACTAAGAGCAAGAGCAGGGTCCAGAGAATAGTCAGGTACAAGCCAGGGGTCAAATATAATGCAGAACACAGCAGGGAACAGAGCAGACCTGAAGCACACAGGCTGAAGAGCACTCAGCAATGACTGGGAGTGCTGTGCCTCCTTTTATAGCCCTAGTGACATCACTGGGCGGCGTCCTGACGCACAGGGGCGTGTCCCACCAGCCCGTCGCGTCACAGGTGGGCGTGCCCTGCCGGGCCTCCTCGTCATAGGTGGGCGTGCCCCGCCGGGCCGCCTCGTCACTGGTGGGCGTGCCCCGCCGGGCCGCCTCGTCACTGGTGGGCATGCCCCGCCGGGCCGCCTCGTCACCGGGTGCCGTGTCCCTGCATCAGACGGCCCAGCCAGGACCGGACCGCGGCCCGAGTCCCGACAGTAGGTTAATGTTAGGAGACTCCATGTGTCCCTGGTCTATCTGTGGGGACACAAACCCTTTTAAATTGTTCAGAATAGCATGCAGTCTGCACAAATGCCTGCTCTAAAAGAAACATCTAAAATGTAAGAAATATTTTTCAAAAAATGTATTTCTAGATATGCTGTGTTCAAGGGAACACATAACAAACATATAATTTATATCATTGGGTTTTCTCAAATTATTCTGCTCTAATGCTTATCTGCCTTTACTACCCTGGAATATTCTGGTTATAGCTTAAGGTGAATCCTCTGCTAAAAAGACAAAGGGGTCTATTCACGAAGCAGCCGGAGGATCTAGCCGTAGCTTCGGCTGATCCTTCGGCTAGCTTTGGCCCCAGGACCCCTTCGGGTCGATTCACAATAGCCGGTACAGCTCCCGAAATTAGCCGAGCGGCTCAATCGAGCCGAAGGCATATGCCTCGGCTCGGCTGAGCTGCGCTGAAAGCCGAAGCTGGCCGAGCAGCCTGCTTCTGACAGCTGGGCGGAGCCAGCCGTGATCTTACGGCTGGCTCCAGTCACTTGCAGAGAGATCAACGTCCCTGGTTACCAGCTAACCAGGGACACTGATCTCCAGACAGCAAACTCTCCTGGGCGCTCTGGGAGTCTCCCGCACCCGGCTGCCCAGGAGAGAAACACTGATTTTTCTTTCTTTTCCTTTATTCTGACACAGAGCCGTGTCAGAATAGAAAAAAATAATAATAATAATTTTGCCCATAGGAATGCATTGCTAGATTCCTATTGGCTATTTCAATTTGCAATAGCCAATAGTAAACTAGCATTGCACCCGCCCCCTGCTGATGGACCTGATGGAGAACTGCAGCAGAGGGCGGGTGCAATGCTAGTTCACTATTGGCTATTGCAAATTGAAATAGCCAATAGGAATCTAGCAATGCATTCCTATGGGCAAAAATGTATTTATTTATTTTTTCTATTCTGACACGGCTCCGTGTCAGAATAAAGAAAAGAAAGGAAAAATCAGTGTTTCTCTCCTGGCCGGCCGGGAGCGGGAGACTCCCAGAGCGCCTGGGAGAGTTGTTTTTTTCCTTTTTTTTACGGCAGCAGAACTGCCGGCCAATAGAAAACTATTGGGCGGAGCTAGCTGTCATTGCTAGCTCCGCACAATCGTTTTCTATTTTTTTTTTTTTACTTTTTAAACTATTTTTCTGTTCTGCTCGGTCCATTTGAGGGACCGAGCAGAACAGCCGAGCCGGATGCTGCTCAGCGGCATTCAGCTATTCACTCACTGCTGTTCGGCATCTATAACAATAGACCGAACAGCAGCGAGTAGCCTGCCGGAGGTTTGGCTTAGCCGATCTAGATGTTGGATCGGCTGAGTCGAACTCCTGCACTTCGGGCCAGCCGAACATGCTGAGCATGTTCGGCCGACCCAAAGCCACGTGAAGCCACCCGATGTACGGCTGATTTCAGCCGTACCAGCCTGAAGTGAATAGCCGAACAGCGTTCGGCTCACTTCACTTCAGGTCGGTCTTTGACTCGGCTGCCTATGGCAGCTTAGTGGATAGACCCCAAAGTCTTCAGGGACTAGTTGTAAATGATTAATGTACTCCTGTGTTCTGTTAGTCAAGCCTGGATGTTATTCCCAATTACGTAGTGTGCATTAAATCTGTCAGCTCGTGACAATGTCTTTGTCAATTCTACCACTCTGGATCTCAATACTTCTTATTACATTAATAAATAAATGTTCCAAACTTTTCATACCAGTCATATTTCCTATACCGGTGTGCAGTTTGAACAGAAAACATACTTTGTTCATGGTACTGGTTTTAATAGTTTTGTGTATAAAAATACAAATTCAGAGAAATATTTGGTTTTGGGATCAGGGGGGAAGGATTAGAACCTATGCGAGGTTTTTTTGCCATCTGCAGAGACGTCCCCTTTCTGGTGAGAGAAGGTCAGAGGGCCAGGTGGTGATATGTCATGGAAAATCTCTAATATAGGGACATAAACAGCAAAAACACAGGGAGGTAAAGCTTTTAATATATGTGTAGTTTTCAAGCTGTGTCTGCGTTATGTGTTTTATGAAAAGAAATGTTTGGTGTATGCCTAACTAAGCAGTTCATTTCCTTACTTTTTTTCTGTATAGGCTTATTATACGGCGTGATCATCTTTTGGAAGGCACGTTTAACCAGGTTATGGCTTACTCCCGCAAAGAGCTTCAGCGAAACAAGTTATATATCACATTTGTGGGAGAGGAGGGGTAAGAAATATTGAAATACTCAAGAACTGAACTTAAAAAAGATGGACCAATGGGATCCATGAGATCCAAGTATTTGGTACTCAAGCTAAACTTTTGGATTAGCTTTTTTGGTAGACACTTGTGTGAGTTATGGGGAGTGTTACTCATTTCTTTGGGATTTAGGCCCTGATGTGGCTACAACAACTTCATAAAGTAATATTCAGCGAAGTGACATGGCATTAGATGTTGTATTTGTTAAAAGGTGTTTTAAAGAAGTCAGTAAATTCCCAGACTGCTTGGCACACATTCATGAAATAGTGAGTCCTTCTACTGCTGGTCCCAACCTTTTCCTGAGACACAGAACTGCAGGCAAAGATTTTACCTGCAGAACCACCAGCTGGTGTAATCTGTAACTTACTTTAAAGACAACCTGTGACTTGGGATATGGGAGATTCTATTTCTGGCTTGTTTTTGGAAAACGTAGGCTCCCGGGCTGCCGTCTTTATCTTGTTTCAGGTCTGTGACAAACAGTAAAGGAATATCTTCACTACTTAAGTCACTGACCTTGAGCAAGCATGTGCATATCTGGTGTCCCAACATTTCTGTGGCTGCATGCTTGTTCCAGGTCAGTGATAGCTTGCACCAACAAGTCAGCAATGAAGCTCCCATGTTTCTATTCTAAATGGTTTCTTTTCAAACACTGTGATTCTGAACGTTGTTTCCTTGAAGGCTATTGGGTTTATTGATAAAAAAAATTGCATAGCTATTTGTCCAGCAAAACTGCATGTACATTGTTTCTATGCAAATTAACCAGCTGTTGTAAGAATTAGTAAACATTTAATATTTTCTCTTCTGGTTGAATGTTGTTCAAATATTAAGGGCAGTAGTGAATTGGAAAAATACCACATAATGGGCCATTATATGGAGCTGAGGGTCATAAGAAATAAATACATCTTAGTATATAGTAGCAATGGTTACATTTATCTGCTAATTCCCTCCAGTGTTCTCCTAAATGTTACATTGTTTCACTTGTTACTGGAATGTTTTTATTTCTTATGATGCTCAGCTCTATCTAGTGGCCATAATGTAGCTTTAAATGCAATGCAAACACCTCTCAATAAGACCTGCTGTGTCTACAGAAACATAACACAAAGCAGGTCGAATGAAGCTTTAGAACTTTCATCAACACTAAACCTTTAGAGCAGTGGTTCTCAACTCGTGGGTCATGTGGGTCCCGAGGTTACACAGGTTGAGAACCACTGCTTTAGAGTAAATGGGAAGCTTCTGGCCTGAGTTTTGCATGCATTCCAAACACACTTCAAACATAGGAAAGCAACACCCATCTACACAAGCTTTAAAGCATTTTTAATGGCTAAGTAAATATCATTTCTATTTCTCTTTTAGCCTGGATTACAGCGGTCCTTCAAGAGAGTTCTTCTTCCTTCTCTCCCAGGAGCTCTTCAATCCGTACTATGGTCTATTTGAGTATTCAGCAAATGATACATACACTGTGCAAATTAGTCCAATGTCTGCATTTGTGGAAAACCATCTTGAATGGCAAGTACAATTTTATATGATCATGTATCATAGTTTCTCGATTCTTTATAGTGTTTATTGCTATTATGATTATGATAAGTTAACATTAGACATTAAATGATCATCAATTTTGCCATTTTTTATTGACCCGGGCGATGATGGGTATATATTTGGGTATCCTTAGATTAAAAACATTTCAGCCTAATAGGCTTAAAGATTTAGTCAGATCTACAGCTGTATGTTATTTCAGCCTATAATCCAGTGAGATCATAGTGACGCCAGGGATATGTTTTAAGCAGCCAGAGGAACACACTTGTATAATAACAACATGCAAGAATGTGAAATTTGGTTATAATAAAAAAAATAGTTCTAGTATTTTTTGAATATATTTACACTATGTAATATCTCTGGTCTACATTCGCTTAATAAAGCAATTTAGCTGTCATTTTAGTTACAGTAATATACCTGTCTAGGTATAATTATGCCTCAACATTATTAAAAAGACTATTCTCCAATTCAGCTC
Organism: Nanorana parkeri; assembly: GCF_000935625.1. Lineage (NCBI taxonomy): Eukaryota > Metazoa > Chordata > Amphibia > Anura > Dicroglossidae > Nanorana > Nanorana parkeri. Next base: position 68,348 of record NW_017306675.1, on the reverse strand, counting down.
ACTTCCCAGTTCAGCTATATTTTCCTAGATTGTTCACTTCTCCTGCCTTCTCCAAACTTCACACCCTTTTGTGAAAAACCCTGATATATATAAGTTACCTTGAATAAAGCTAAAAATATATTTACTTTCATGTTTATATATAGCTGAATGTGTAAATATAAAAATAGTTTGTAGAAAAGTTATTATTTACATTTATAATTAATTTTAATTCTTCAATATTTGACCACAGGCAGCAGCTTATCTGCGGAGCCTGGATGGCTCATGGATTCGTGCTTCAAATGCACAGGCATACACAATTTATTTAACAAAAGGGAACAGAGCGCCACCTCCGTGTGTAAAATCGTTTATTAATAAATGCCATCTTAGATCTAATTGTGTGGACCGGAAGTGATGCAATCTGCATCGCTCCCGGTCCCATAGAACGGGGAGGGGATCGATGAACGGTATCGGCACTGATACTAGTATCGGTGCATCCCTAATTGTTACCTCCTTGAGGGCAAGAACTGATGTAAATGAACAATATGTAAACTGCCAGTGCTATGTAAATGCTTGTAATAAATACCATATGTGCTCTATACACTTGTAATGTGAAAGGAGAATTGCAGAAGGAGGACAGCCAGGGATGTTGCAGATCACTACTGATTTATCAGCAGGAACAATAGGAGTTGGGCCAAGTTATTTCAACTCTCTGAGCACTCTTTTGCCTGGGCAGCCATTGTTTTATCACATCTATTAGTACCAATAGACAGGACATATACAAGTAGTGCAAAGAACAATATGCAAAGTGCAGTAACCAACACCAACCAATGAGATTATATTCTCCTTTAATTAGATCCCCAAAGGATGGATATTGATCAGTTAAATAAGTGTGATTGTTTGAATGACTAATAAACACATTGATTCGTCAGACCTAAATTGCATGTGTAATACAGGTGGCGAGATAACATAAGCGGGAAGATAAGATCCACATAAAAACAATTGTAACACCTCTTTGCGGCATCTTGGCACAGTTGATTTTGCATAGTTAGGCCTTCTAACATGTAATCAGATTGCGCCCCCTTTAACACCATTTGCAGTTACAACATTTGGTGTACCTCGTCAGGTTTTTTTGCTGTGTTCCTGCTAGAGAGCTACACCCTTTTTCATTAAGCTAGTAACCATTAAGTCACTGGAACAGGAGGAATCCTCCAATGGGAACAATTTTTGTAGTGACAATTCTCTAGACCAGGGGTAGGCAACCTTGGCTCTCCAGCTGTGCTGAAACTACAAATCCCTTAAGGCATTGCAAGCCACAGGCATGACTCCCAGAGGCAGAAGCACAATGTGATTTGTAGTTTCAGCATAGCTGGCGAGCCAAGGTTGTCTACCCCTGCTCTAGACAAAAGGTGTCCCATACTTTGGGGAGATTTCCTCTCACTTCCTGTTGTGTCTACCAGAAAGTAAAGGTAAATCTCCCCAGTTGGTCACAGATGGTGAAATAAAACTGACGGGGGGTGACACTAGGGAATTCTATCTATTAAAAAAAAACCACATAGCTATTCAGCTAAAACTGCATGTACATTTGTTCTGTGGGAACTAACCAGCTGCTGTGAGAATGGGGCGAGATTGAATGTTCTTAGGCCATTTTCTTTTCTGGTTGAATGTTCTTCAAATAATTTGGGCAGTAGTAAAAATAGGTTCATTCATATAGAAACATGGATCAGGACAATACCAAATTATGACCACTAGATGGAGCTAAGGATCATAGAAAATAAATACTGTACATCTTAGTGCAGCATTATTATTATACAGGATTTATATAGCACCAACAGTTTGCGCAGCGCTTTACAATATAAGGAAGACATTACAATCACAATACAATTCAAGACAAGATAGTAGGGAGGGCATTCTCCAGAATTGTTACATTGTATCTCTTGTTACTAAGATGTATTTATTTATTAACAGTATTTGAAGAAGAACAATTGACCAGAAGAGAAATTGCCTAATTGCCTTTCCTGCTATTATGGCAACAGCTGGCTAAATTGTGCAGAATGAATGTACATGCAGTTTTGCTGGATGAATAGCTATACACATTTCTTTATAAACAGACACCTAGATGTCACCTACATGTGACTTTAGTTTTTACTCCTGCCTTGTAGCTGACAGATATAACGCAACAGAAACAGTGTCCGTATTTAATGTAATATTAGGAAAACACATATTATGGCCACTAGATGGAGCTGATAAACATAGGAAATAAGTATGTTCTTCCTATGCTTCTCAGCTGTATCTAGTGGCCGTAATGCAGTCTTTTCCAATATTACATGTGATGTGAAAAGAAAATATACTAAGAACATTTGTATTTTTTCTTTCATTCGCACAGAATTTTTTGCAATTTTGCAAAACAAATGGCTCTGTGAAATGTTTATAAATATACCCCTATGTGTGTTGTTTACTGAAGCCATATGATTGCTTTTCCTCCACTCCCTTCTGCACGAAGGACGGGAATAAGCTGAAGAGTTGTCACCATGACAGGTGACTAGCTGCGGCAGTCACATGACCTGCACAGAGGAAATTTTAAAAAGGGGTCTGAGCAATTTATATTTCAGTGTTTGATAAATGGAATGTATCTTCTGTGCTCTTCATTATACCAGGGGAGAGCATTTGGGCTTACAATCACTTTAAGCTTCAGCAGTCTCTAAGTTGGGAATGTTATTGTTCACCTAAAATATTTGTGTCCAATAATTCAGTCAACGTATTTACTCAAGATCATCTGTCAAAGCAATAACATGAGGTTTAACTGCCCCTTAGCTTGTAAGTCATCTTCAATAGAGATGGCAGGATTTACTGTACAGAGCCATGAGTTCATGGAAATTTGCTGCTGGTTAAAACCCAATGACCTTAAAGTCATAAATCTTCTTTCCAGCATCTGGAAAGGCAGATTGGCTCATTGATTCACAAAAACACATAATTAGCACTTTATATTTCCTTCAAGACTTTCCAGAAATGTTGGCTACTTTTCCCAGACTGTTGTTATTAAAGAACTTGCCCATTTTATGGTATGTTTCGGGTAGTTTACTTGGTATGTTGCTGTCAAAGCACATTTTAGCTCTTGCATATGACAGACCATCTGTCAATTTGATGACCCTACTGCCAACACCACTAACGCATTATAATGTTTATACTGCAACAGTATGCTCATATGTATAGAAATATGTACAATTCTCTTCTAGATAGTTCAGAAGAGTTTATCATTACAGTTGTGGGGATATTATGCAACTGCTTTATTTAAAGCCTATCTCCGGATAAAAAAAATAACTCCCCCTTGCAGTGGGGCTAGCCCTACACTACAAGGGTTAACTGCTTAATGATGGACACTTCACAGCATGAGCAGAGGGGAGAAAGGTGAGCAGCCGGGGGATCTGGCAAGTTAAACTGCTTTAAAGAATCCCCCTAGACATAAAAGTTAACCCTTGCATTGCTGGGGTAGCCCCACTGTAAGGGGAATTTTTTGGTATCCGGAGATAGACTTTAAGGGTAAGAATATGTCTCTCTTTCTTGAGTCCATGCCTCTTTAACATCCAGATTCGTCTTCATCACTGATTCACCCAGTATTACTCCCAGTGACATGATGTACTCATGTTTTTATGACCCAACAATGAAAAGAAAACACAAAGAATAAAGGACACTGACGGAGTGCATCCAGCACAGCTTTGTAATGTCTATCCACAGTGAAAAAAAACTTACACATACCAGATATGTCTTGCGTATGCATCCAACAGTTGGAAAATAAGAAACCTCATACATATCTATGCATGTAGTCATTTTTCAGTTGGCTATAGCTCTTTAGTTTTCCAAACCTACCAAAACCACAGGAATGTTTGATGGAAAATGGATTTCCGTGGTCAATACCATTGATGTACAGTTGCAAACTTATGTCTTTTAAATAAAAATTAAAAAACAGTCAGTGTTGTCTCTGCATTCACAGTGAAGACAAGAGGGGACAAATGTATAGGTCTGGACTGCAAAAGACACTAAGTGTAAGCCATACATTGACCAACAGACATTGGTATAAAATTATCATGATCAGTTATTATATTGATTATCAGCATATTATAGGAAAATTAACTTGATTGCCTAACCAATTGTGATAGGTGTATATCTACTTTCTAAATCTATGTTTTTGTGCCCTAGGTTTCGGTTTAGTGGGCGAATACTTGGCCTAGCTCTTATTCACCAGTATCTTCTGGATGCCTTCTTCACAAGACCGTTTTATAAGGCTCTTCTGAGGCTGTGAGTATATGCTATTCAGGATATTTACTGTTAACAGAGGAACCTATGGACTGGAAGCAAAAATGTCTTTTAGAATATAAGATTTGACTTTCAGTCTACTAGGTTCTATTAAGAGCAATGCAAAGTTAAGATACTTAAGAACCAACTTCTATTAAGTATAGAAACTGCAGCAAACAGTGTGAATTGCTGTACACTTTTCCAGTGCAATATATTTATTTGTAGTTTAGGTATATTTTTTCACAGTGTATCTAACTGAAAAGCTTTCCCAAGGTAAAAGCCTTGTTTCCACATGTGCAAAGACTAATAATGGATTGTAGGATAAGTAACAAACCATTAAACTATATACAGTTATATACAGTTAACAATGATGTTAAATGTCCTAGTAAACATCTTGATTCCACTGGAATGCAAACTCTGTGCATGTTACTGTAAGGATACTGAAAGCTAATAGCAGGTACTACGTTGAAGCACCCAGAGGTGCCTGCACATATATACAGTGGATTTAAATATCTTCTACTTTAATGGAATGCCAGGCTTGTCTTGATAGGCAAAGCTCCAACACTTAAGGTTGTGTCAGAGCTTGCCACTATCTCAAACCCCCCCCCCCCCCCACACACACACACACACACACACAAAAACACACAGTAGTTTAGTTTTGGGTAGAGAAGGGAAGATTTAGAACCCCTGTTATGTTTTTATTGATGTATGTGTTCCCCTGGGGAGATTCACTCTCTATTTGACCTGGTGACCATTGCCACCTAGACACAGTGATGAGAAGTTCAAAATTTGACATTTGCTAACATAAGAGGTAGTGTGAAATCTTCCATTGGGACATTTGTTTCAGGGACAACTATCTAAGAGAGGAATTTTCCTCACTTTGCAGAGTTTTCCTCTCACTTTCCTGTCGTATCTCTGGGGCAGGAAGTAAAGACAAATATCCTTAACAGTACACAGATAGCAAGAATGTGGGTTTAACCCTTCCCTACTCCATCGAAAACTACAAAACGTTTGGGCTATAAATACACTTTAAAATGGGCAGGCACCTCTGGGGGGGGGGCACTCCATACCTGGCCGCAGCTTTTAGTCATCTCTAAGTGACAGAATCTATTTAAGAACACTCAACACCAAGTTTTTTGTTTTTTTTTTAATATAAATTCTTTATTTTGTAAAGAAACAAGATTCAACAGGGTAAGGAAATGTATAGGGTTAGACACATAACAGCATAATACAAGTCCACACAAATAGCAATTGCAAACATTCAGATTTAGAAAAAAAAAAAAGACATTACAACAGAGCATTAAAGGTTGGTGTTGATTAGCACTTCCAGTTTCTTCCATTTATGTAGTTTAACCCGAGTATGTAGCTTTATGAAGTATAACTTGTTTAATCTACCTGTGTATATAAACTTCTATGAATGTTTGTCTAGTCCATGTGATCTCAGTGATCTGGAATACTTGGATGAAGAGTTCCACCAGAGTTTACAGTGGATGAAGGACAATGACATCACAGACATTTTGGACCTGACATTTACGGTCAATGAGGAAGTGTTTGGTCAGGTTAGTTTATATTTTTTTGTAAATCGCTGTATGAGTTGTACAATATTTGAACATTTCTGATAGATATCATATAGATGTCTAAGGTGATAGTCAAGTTGAATTTAAATTAGCTTAGCTATACACCAGGAACTTGCACTGCTCAGTTTAACTTCCGATAAAAAGTGCAATACAGTATTAAAGCTTAGGTTCGAACATTCATGGAAGTCGAAGATTTGACAATCTTCATCAGCATTCAAAACTGAAGAAGATTTCAATACAAAGCATTATCTCTCCTCTTTTATTTGAGGGGTCGTTTATAAGATACAGTACAGACAACAAGCTCCTGAGTTGGCCTTGGTAGGTAAAGAGTAAGAGGTATTATAAAATGAGGAATATAAAAGCATAAAAGAAAACAAGCAGTAGAGAGAGTGTGAAAAAAAGAATGGAAAATGGTACAGAAATAATAGGAATAGGTTTACAACACACAGATATAATCCATAGTGGTACAGAGTATTTGTGTGACGGTGTGTTGTAACCTAAGGGTGGCATTACCAGGCTCACAATAAAAACATTATTGTGATTGTAATGTCTTCCTTATATTGTAAAGCGCTGCGCAAACTGCGCTATATAAATCTTGAATAATAATAAATGATATGGTCAGAGACTGGGGATATGCTTCAGGAGATATTCATAGACTGGATTTTTCAAAAGTTGTGCGACTTAAACATTTGTTTTCAACACAAGTCGTGAGACAGTGTAAGCTTTTTTTTGCAGGAGCTGGACGAATCTACCCATTGGTGACACAGACAGCAGTAAAAACTTGAGAAGTCTACTTATTCCCCACACTTTAAAAAAGTTTTGCCTAGAGATACAGTTTAATTACTTTTAAAAAATGTGTGATGTCGTTGTCCAAATAACAAGAGATTTTAATCTTACGTAATATTTTAAGTAAAATTAAGATTTCTCCACAATTGTTAATACACATTGGAGCTGATTTATAAATCTTTCTCCAGTGTACAGCTGGGTGTATGCTGTTCACACAGCATTGACACCACTAGATGGCACCAAGGAGCATAGAATTTCTTATGCTCCTCAGCATAATCTAATGACGGTAGTGCCATGAGAATGCATATACGTTGGGTGGAAGATTTATATCTCAGCCTCTTAAACATAATATGCCACTGATGCTGGTCCCTATTATAGCATCTGTTAATCTTGATTGTCTGTCTTTCTGGCAGGTCACAGAGAGAGAGCTGAAGTCTGGAGGAACAAACATACAAGTATCAGAAAAGAATAAGAAGGAATATATAGAAAAGATGGTGAAATGGCGAGTGGAACGGGGAGTGGTTCAACAAACTGAAGCCCTTGTACGGGGTTTTTATGAGGTAAGTCATGAAATCTAAAACAATATTATGTATTAGATGCAGCTAAAACACGGACCAATAGTTCTTTGGGCTTACACTACGGTGCAGATACTTTTTAACAAAGCACTTGGTTGCTTCTGGTACTGCTGCTTTAGGCAGGAGATAAGGTGAGTATCCAGCAGAATGGGGATTAGTTTAATTGTAGGTGGTACTTTAAGGGTTAAGTTAAGAAAATGCAAGGATCAGGGATTAGGGGTTTACTTTGAGGTTTAGGTTACAGTTAGGATTAGCGGACAAGTTAAGACTGTTAGGGTATTAGGGATTCATTTTTAAAGTTAGGGTGAGATAGGTTTTAGGCCAGGTTAGGTTTTAAGATTTTTTTTTTTTTTGCATGACCCAGACTTTGGACATTGAAATAATTTACATTTTCTTGAAGTGGAAGTTAAAGTGACACTAAACTCAGGAGTTAACTCTTAAAAATCAATTCAAGTACAGATTCTCCTCGGGTTACAATCGTTCGGTTTACAATTATTCGACTTTACTATCATATATGATAGCAATGTATATACACTGTATGCAGATGTTCCTTGGATTGTGTATACTGTTCTGTATATATTATAGCGTAGCCTACCTTAAACTTGGCTAAAACACTTACATTAACCTACAGATAGACAAAAGCCTACTGTATTTGATAATAAAGTGTTGAATATCTCATGTATATACAACTCCTCGGTTTGCGATATGAATGCTTTACGATGGGTTTATCTGAACATGACTCCATTGTATACCGAGGAGTGTCTGTAACTTAACTATTAATAAAAATATAGCTTATTTATGTATCACTCAGCTGTAGATCAAATCATCTTGCTCCAGTGATGGACTATAATCTCATGTTTAGTTTCTATTGAGATTGTATTCTTATCACAGAGGTGAACTTGGAGTGGTAGCCACACTCCAGAAGGAAGGACAGTGTCAGCACCAATTCAGAGATGATTTGACGATCTACAGCCAAATAAGATACATTTGTGTTAATATTTAAGGTACCGGAATGGATTTTTAAGTTTTAACTCCTGAGTTTAGGGTCACTTTAAAATAAATATAGAAAATGCACACATTCAACCACAAGGTGGCACTGTTAACGCTTAAAAAATGTTCTGTAGGTACTTTTGAAAATAGATCATTTGTCATGGCATTTTCAGATATTTTGAAGTAAAATACATAAACACATCTTTATTTACTGTGTGCCAGACAGTATCAGGCATTGAGTGGTTTATTCATTAATCCATAAAAAATTTTCGATAAATAATAGTAGTGGCCAAACCTGAAGCTTCTGGACATAAATGCTTAAAAGTGTAAATCTAAATACAGTTAAGCATTAGGAAAAATAATATTTTTTTCCACTTTCTGTGCTTTCATTTAGTAATTTGAATTTGTTTTTTAACTATATAATGAAAACTTATTATTTTGCATTACAGGTTGTTGATTCAAGACTGGTGTCAGTATTTGATGCAAGGGAGCTGGAGCTGGTCATTGCAGGCACTGCAGAAATAGATCTCATTGACTGGCGTAATAATACAGAGTACCGCGGAGGTAAACTTATGAATTTTGTGTCAATGTTTGCTTTTATATCTGCATCTTTAAAAGCAGTAGGCTGAATTTTAACAGTGCCATTTAATCTAACCAGTAGTAATGGCCACTTTGCTAAGGCGTCGTTCAGATGGGCTCCAGACTATACTACCCCTCTGAAAAGCGAAGAGCAGTAGAGCAGTGGCTGGCTGGCGTTCAGGAGGTGATACAGCCACCTCGGGAATGCATTTTTTATATCCCAATGGGGATTTTCCACTGCAATACCGTGCTGCAACAGAAGCACTCAGAGGAAAGCAATGCAACTTTGAATTTGAACTCAGCACCCATTAGCTGCAAGGCAATAGTGGTTGCTACCAGGCTCCCTATAGACAGTATAGTCCAATACCTGTAGTTTCAATACTTGGCCTGGGTATGGGCATAAACCACTCTAATAGTCAAGACTGGGGCAGCTCCATCAACTGAATTCCCAGTACACTAGGCTAGGACTACTACCCATGCACTTGAGAGTTGATAAACTAAAGCAATAGATGTTGTTCATCTAGCAAAGCAAATGTTCACCTTGGATAGTGCATGTTGACTTTCCAAAGGGAATGTTAATAAGGTGAAGCTGTGTTCACGTTGAATACCTAATTATGTATCAGTAAAAAAAAATTTTAAAACAGGATTTTTGCTAGCACATGATTGGGTGTTCAAAGTCATCGTATTCACAAACCTTCACTTTACCAAGTGAACATACACTACGCTAGATGAACAGCCTGTATTTCTTTAGTAACTTCACCCTATGGTTTTCTATACACCACTGAGCAGCTTACAACCAATACAAAGTGATAAGATGTGTCCACATGACATGTACATATGAAATTTAGTGGCCAGCACTACACCGTAAGCTTCCATAAATTAAATTTTTCTGAATTCATTTGATATAGTTTGGTTGGTTACAAATCGGCGCTGTCTTATCTGCTCTTAGGTTACCATGATGGACACATTGTCATCCGGTGGTTCTGGGCAGCTGTGGAGAGGTTTAACAATGAACAGAGGTTACGACTCTTGCAGTTTGTCACGGGAACATCCAGCGTGCCATATGAAGGATTTGCAGCTCTGCGAGGAAGCAATGGACTCAGGCGCTTCTGTATAGAGAAATGGGGGAAAATAACAGCTCTTCCAAGGTAATGTGAAATTGTTCTATGTTAAATTATTATAGATAAAATGTTATTAGGGCTGAAACGATGGTGAAGATTTAGCTTGAAAGAAGTCTATTAAATGCTGTAAAGGGGCATATATTGTATAAAGTAAGTTTTAACATGAGTATTACGGCAGCACTTACCTTCTCAGGGCATAGGTGTGTTAAACAGCTAGTGGGTACAATATTACTTTTTCAGCTTCTTCTAATATTGATCAGCAGCTAGAGAACACGAGATCCCTTTATCCAGCACATGGTAATGCATACTAGCTGCACTGTGCAATACCATACCGTAATCAAACACTATTGTGCGATTAATGCTATGCTTAGGTGTGAATGGGCCCTTAAAGAACCATTTCTTGTACCATGTGTCGGTAACAGGTATATTATGAAAACAATGGAATAATACCATAAGCATAGCCCAAATGCCTGTCCTTACCATGAGTGCTAAGCCAGCATCTGACTACCCCAAAACCCAATAAGATCATGAATCAGTAACTACAAGGGCCCACCAAAGTGCATGCTATTACGCAATGCACCTCGTGTGCGCTACTGTGCATTTTCCTAGCAATACACGGGTCCTGGGATGGGCATTGGGGTGCCATTTAAATACATGTCAACACAGTGTACCCAACGCATGGTACCGCATGCTATGTGCACTGTTCAAAAGAAACAAATGTGCAATGCTCTGGTGTGAATGGGCCTTAATGTAAACTCATCAGCTGTCTGAATTTTCTCCCCCTGCCCACCACTTAATAAAACATTATGCTGTCCCTTAAACATTACAGTCAGTAAGGTCCCCCCCAGAAATATATTTATTACAAAATTGCATATCTAGCTACTATCCCTATGTTAAACTTCTACCGGTCAAGGCTTCCTTTTAGAAGTTCAAGAAATCTGATTATTAGGAGCACATTAAATCGGAATTCTGAGTATAAGCTATGTATGGGATCGCTGCAAACAGAAATTGCAAATTGCTTTTTTTCCTGTACATTTCAGAAAAATGTTTCAAGTAGTTTAATACTTCTCAATTCAATTAAAGTATGTGTATTTTGTATGGTTTGTATTACTTTTGAGCATGAGAAGCCAGCCTTCCAGGATCACGTCCAAGAAGTTTACTGAGGCCCCAGGTCAAGAAACCAATGTTTTGGAGACACACAGGTGGCAGAACTAAAGGGAACCTGCATGTTTCCAGAATGTCAGTAAGCTTTCCTGGATGTGATTCAGGCATGGATACCATGGTTTTTAGCAGTACACTCACACTGCCCATGAGGGTCTGTGTAGTATGGCTCGATTTCTCTTTGCACTTTGTCAGGTTTTTTTGCCTATCTATATCCCACACAGATATAGAATACAAACACTTGCCTAGGTAATAGTTATGAAATTTGCTTGAAAATTAGCAATCCTTTAATATCAAATAATTTGCTTTTCTTATACTGTTCTCTTTAATATAAATAAATCACATTAGCATTTTATTTGTCCTATACAGGGCGCACACATGCTTCAATCGCCTGGATCTTCCACCGTACCCATCTTATTCTATGTTACATGAGAAGTTGTTGATAGCAGTCGAGGAGACAAGTACCTTTGGACTTGAATGAGCAGATGAAAGAACTTTTCCTGACTTGACTCCACCTTCCTATTCCACAGACACAGGTTGTCGTTGTGGTCTTGTTTTCACATTTCATTTTTATTTATTTATTTTTATTTACTTCCTTTGGCGTTCTTGTTACAAAAGAAGCTACTTATAAACATGCATGGGGAACTGGTTCCCTCCAAGATCTTATCTTTGTGCTTTCCTCCTCCAGTTTCAGCAATCTACAAAGCCGTATGCAATATAAAAAAATAACAACTGGACTCGAGGCTCTGTATATCTGTGCATACCTTCCAAATAAAGTTAAACACAGCTGCATATTGCAACGCTCTGACCTAACCTTTGACTGCGTCTCTGATCAAGATGTATCCCATAGTTTATGGTCTTGTAATGCTGCATTTTTCAACAAATACACAAAGCAAATCCTGTTCCTGTTTAATTCACGTGCAATGCCATTCCATATGATTAGATTTGGTTTCTTCAGATTATCTTATTGAGAGAATTCCCTTATACAAAGCTGGAATTTACATTCACTAAACTAAATGGACTCTGGATGCCTTATAAATGACATAGACACATCTAACAGCTTGCAAAATCAAAGATTTAAAGGTTATGCACAAAAGGGTGAAGAGTTTGGAGAAGGCAGGAGAATTGAACAATCTAGGACAACATAGCTGAACTGGAGAATTTTCCTAAATCAGCTATGTTGTCCTAGATTGTTCACTTCCCCTGCCTTCTTGAAACTCTTCACCCTTTTGAAAATAACCCTGTTCAAATTGGCTGCCTTTTTAAATGAACATCAATAGCAATTCCTTAAGGTTGACACCTTTTTCATGGTTTTTCAAACAGACTATAAAGTAAAACAAACCAAAGGGCAGTTATGATACTGAAAGTATAATAATTGTTATTAAAGGAGAACTATGGGGTCAGTGTTTTTCCCCATAGTTCTCCTTGGGGTAACGGGAGGACACAAACTAGCGTCCTCCCGTTACCCTAAGCTCAGTATACCGCGAGCTACAGCTCGCGGTATACTGAGACGCCGCACCTGGATCGGATCCCGACTTAGATGACGGGATCCACCCAGCTGCGTGAGTGACAGCTGGCTCTGCCTATCTAGAGGCAGAGCCAGCTGTACCCCCCCCTCCCCCGTCCATTCCGCCAGTCAGCGCTGGCAGATCGGAGCGGGGAGAGGGGAATCCAGCCCCTCCCCCTGTCACGGCAGAGAGCCGTGACAGGATCGAGAGGTGAGGGAACCCGGTATGTGTTCTCTCTCCTCCCGATCTACTGAGCCGACCTGTGACAGTCTCATTGTCACAGGTCGGCTTAGAACTATGAGGTGAGTGGAAATCACTCATGTCATAGTTCTCCTTTAACAAATAGGATTTCCACAGCAACTAACAATAAAAGAAAACTGCTGAGTGACTTTCACATAGAGCATTGTTGTTTTTCCTCCTTAAAATTACTCTATAATAAGACAAATATGGGGAATGCCATCTCCTTTGAGAATGGTAATTCCCTGGCTATCACGCTGATGCTTTGGCATCAATGTGTTCTGAGATTCTGAGTAAGCAGATGTATAAAGATACGGTATTCTGAACCTTTCCAGACACTCATTTACAGCATGCTTGTTCTGGATCTATGAGTCAAAATTTTTTTGAGGCAAGACACAGCTAGGCAACTAGCATTTTTGAAAATGGCAGTCAAACTTTTCTCATGACATGTCACTTTCAATAAGTTACTCCATACCCTGTGTTTAATGCTTGTGTGGAGAAAACTCTGATTCAACGACTTGGAAAATTCCCCTTGCTACCACAGTTCCCTTTGCTTAAGGGTCTTGAATGACAGATGTTTTTCATTGTATTGGCCATTATCTTCAATCAGTTTTACAGCTTTTCATTGCTTATAAAAACTCAAGGTCAAATCTTTGACATAAAAAGTAAATCCATGAGTTACGGACATTGTGCACTCTTTCACAGGGAGACCCTCAGTCTACACTATGTCCTTCCTAGCGGTGACAGCAGTACATTAGATGGCAATACATCTTATTTATTAGAATATATCATGTATTTATGTAGAATTGTACCATGATACTACAGCATATGCTTTTTATTGCAAGGCAAAAAAAAAGGGAATAGACACTACCCATTAAAACCCTCTCAGAGAGCCAATCACAGTATTCTACAATCTACTCCTAATATCATATGGCCACATCCAAAACAATCAAAAAAAAATGGTAGAAGAAAAGTCCCATTTCCTAGAAACCTGGTACCTCTACACTAAATCCCAAATGCACCATTGAGTCCAAGAATGAGGCTAGACCTCAAGTAGCAGCACAAACAAGCCCAATATCAGAGAAGGTATGTTTGATACCTCCAGGAACAATGAGGCTATTGTGAATATCTCCCAGCATTTAAGCTATGTTAACTGCCCTTGATTCTATCTACAATTAAAGCTTTGGAAAATTGTATTTACATTACAGGACAAAGGATTGTATTCTAAAACTATGGGTTATGCAGCTTCAGGTGATCAGACACTAGCAAACAAAGCTTTAAGGACAGCCCTGTATAAGACCTCTCACTCCAAGAAAACCTTGGTTTTTTTTTTACTGGTGTCCTTTTGAGAAAGGACATCTTCTCTCCACTTTCTTTTTTCTCGTTTGTTCTTTTTTCAAGATTTTTTTCTACTAGCAAGATTCTCTACAGAGTCACTGAGACTAATTTTTACAGTTTCTCGATCGGTCACACCTCGGTTGTGCCCTGGGGGACTGTACCCGGACTCTGGTAGGAAAAAGATGCAGGGTCGCTTCTTTTGGGCATTGGACTCTGCATTGGTTGCTCTCCTAGGCATGTGTTGAAATGTAATGGAGTTAGCCACAGGTTGCTCTACAGGTCCAGGGCACCTGCTGTGAAACCCTGTCCCTTAAGACTCCTTAGGGAGTATGCCAACCCAGTGGGAGAGGATTGGTGAATGAGGCTTTGTTCCCAACATTCTTCATGGTTGACTAGAAGAACCACAGGAAACATTGCTGCAGTAAGTCAAGACTTTGACCTCTCTGGAAACCTGGGTGTGTTGTGCTACAGTCCCCAAATGGAGTACTCTGGTCCATTTTTTACATTTGAATTGCCAGGCTCTAGGCACCTCCGCAGCTCCTTGCTGGACCAATGTACTGCACATGCACCAATTTGGGCACATACATGAGCAGATCCAGTATCCGTTTCTCCTGGCCTCAACTCCCTCATCACAGCACAGCAATCTGCTAGAGGTTCCTGGGCTATCAGCTGCCGACAGTGATGGGTTACAGAAGGCTTAACTCTATTTGATTGGTAGTGTATGGTCGTAAGTGCTCCTAGTGGGACATTGCTCAAACTCTGATGATAGGTTCAAAGTGGGTGGGCTGGTGGAGCCTGCTGGCTTATACTCGGTTAATGGCTTAGGGGGAAAGGGTCTGCAGTATTTCCTCCAATGACTCTGATTCTGTAATGACTCTGTAATCGGGCGGCTGCTCATTCCTCAAGGGGGCCGCGGGCGGCCCTCTAACATGCCTGATTAGCGGGCCGCGTCTGCCTGATCCAGTCAGCCCAGAGACAAACAACGTCTATACTAGTGTATCCACCAGAAACTTCTTTCAGTTAACTTCTGCCTTAAAAAGTCAGGACAATAAAAATAATAGTTTTAAGTGTAGCCTGGTGGGCTGAGTAAGCCCTAGGCTTCCAATACGATACAAGACAGCCAACACATTTAAGCGCCCAAAATCACCCTCTTCATCTAGGCTCAGGATGGTGTACTGGAATGTTTGGTGGACTCGAAAATGCTTCTAGGCAGACAAATTTGTAGCAGAGATTCAGGAGAACAAATCAGTCAGTGATGTGCCAGTCTTAGTTCCTGAACCAGAGTGATCAGGCTGAAGAACTGACCCTTTTTATCATCAGAACATTTGTATACAGCCCCTAGCTTTTTAATACACTGCCTGCCCCCCCCCCCCAACAAAAGTCACCAGCTGGATTTAGCTAAGCAAATAGGTCAGAGCCTTCCACTGGATAACAAGTCTAGGTTCAGAAACAGTTGTCTACCTGAATATATTGAAGGACCAGGAGCCTCCACCAATTGATTTTTTTCTTCCCTGATGGCACGGGGATATTCCAAGATGATAATTTCAGGATTCATAAGGCACAAATTGTGGAATAAAGTGTGTCACGATCTCGGATCAGGCTCAGAGTCCAGTAGCTGAAACAGCAGGCAAATTCGTGGTATAACAGTCCGGGTTTGGTACCGGGTTTGGTACATGAGCGTAGTGAGGGAACACTGTCAGCTACAGCAGAGGCCCTGGGTTCAGATCCAGTTCCTGACAGAGTGTTTCAGGGAGCATGAGACATCATTTCCACGCATGGATTGTCCACTAAATAGTCCAGACCTTAACCACATTAAGAATCTTTGGGATGTACTGGAGAAGATTTTATGCAGTGGCCCGACTCTCCCATCATCACTATAAGATCTTGGTGAAAATGAATGCAACTCTGAATGAAAATAAATGTTATGATAATGCATAAGCTTTTGAAAAAGATGCCACAGCAAATGTGTGCCACAATCAAAGCTAAAGGTAGTCCAACAAAATATTAGTGTGTGATTTTTTTTGTTGCTCTAACAGTGAGATCTCCCTGTTATAATTACTCACTCTGTTACTGTCTATCTGAAGGTTTTGGGTAATTCATATGACCTCTGGTTGTTCAAGCACCTCATGCTGTAAACTTAATCACGCAAATGGGTGTGAAGCCTTCATAATGGTCACAGCAGATGTACAGACCAAGAACCACAAGAGCAGATATATCATGAATAGTTCCAGAGAGATATAAGAAACTGTCAGATGCTTTCTGCATTTACAAAAGGAGAACCGAAAGACAAACTAACGAAATGTACAGATCGTCTTGACACTAAGTGCCATCGCTTATAGCCAACTAATGTCAAATTTCTGTTTTGTCATTCTAATAAAGAGTTTTCCCTACCTCAATTTGGATATAATACTACAAATTCAGCTGTAGGTACTACTTAGCGCACACTTGCATATCATTTATGAAATGTTCTAGATAATCCAACACACCCATATGGTGCCATCTACTCAAACTAATAGTGCCCACTAAGGGTAAAGAGCACCACAACGGTGGCAGTTATGAAGGTTGGGAGCTCATAGTGTTGTGCATTTTAGAAATTAAAAAAAAAGTTCAACCTAAAGATTGTATTGCCAGAACATTCAGCATCCGGTTCGTCTTTAATTTAGTGACATGTAAAACTTTTCAAACCACAAGTTTTATTTTGAAGTGCAAGAGCAAACATGGACCTGAGCCAATTACCTCATTAAGTACGAAAGTGTAGTGAAGTGGTATTTCTTTCTCAGACACAGTTAAAGGAAACTATTTATCACTTCCGTTTTTTGGTTTCAGCTCAGTAAGACATTCGCTTTGCAAGTCAAGTGATATTTTATTTCCTTTCTGCTACATATCTTATATTCATAGATAAGCCTACAACAATATTGGTATCTTTGAGACCTCAACTGCTTTGAGAATTCTACTAAAGAGAATCTATATTAAACAAGTGGAATTTCATATAAAAATCAGAATCTCAGAATCTCAAATGTATGCCCCATACATATGTCATACCTTACATGTATACCTGCAGCTGTCCTCTGTGTGTACGATTCAACACCCAAAACCCTTCCTCACTGGAAACCAGGATGATGGGTGACTAAAAGACAAAATGGCTGCTGTAGTTCGGTTTCATTGGCTACCTCTCCCTCAACCTGCTGATGTGACAATGAGGGAGTTGCAGTAGGTTAGTGAGGTCATCTCTGTGCTCCGCTCTCCTATAAGCATGTTCAGTGAGCTGACAATCACTGACTGTCCTTCTCCCTTCCCTTCCCCTCCCAGTCTACAGGTGAAACTTGAATAATTAGAATATCGTGCAAAGTTCATTTATTTCACTAATGCAACTTAAAAGGTGAAACTAATATATGAGATAGACTCATTACATGCAAAGCAAGATAATTCAAGCCGTGATTTGTCATAATTGTGATGATTATGGCTTACAGCTCATGAAAACCCCAAGAACCCCAAATCCACAACCTCAAAAAAGTAGATTATTACATGCAATCAATAAAACAAGGATTGTACATAGAACAATACAATATTGGACCTCTGAAAAGTACAAGCATGCATATGTACTCAGTACTTGGTTTGGGCCCCTTTTGCAGCACTTACTGCAATTACTTTTGTATGATATTCTAATTATTCGAGTTTCACCTGTAAGTGCTACTGTACATGCTATAAAGACAGATTCTGTTTCTTATGCTGCATATATTTAAAATGCAGGTAATGTGCTTATGAATACAGTATATAACAGAATTAAATAGTGTAGAGCCAAAGGAAATCTCACCGCTCCAATTCCTTAGCCACCATCAGGACTCCCCAGGTGCTGGTCCAATAGGTGCGTCTCCACCTTAGAATGCAGCAGTATACGAACACACCGCACTATCCAGAGAATTCCAATACTGCAGACTTTATTAAAATTCACAGCAAATCCAGTATATCAGTGAAAAAGTGTATAAAGCTACAAATGCCAGCACTGCACACCCCCAACCAACTACAACCTCTACTAGATGTTGTAGTTGGTTGGGGGTGTGTAGTGCTGGCATTTGTAGCTTTATACACTTTTTCACTGATATACTGGATTTGCTGTGAATTTTAATAAAGTCTGCAGTATTGGAATTCTCTGGATAGTGCGGTGTGTTCGTATACTGCAGAATTAAATAGTGGTTTCAAATACTTGCCTGGGGTTCCATTCTACTAGATGTTGTAGTTGGTTGGGGGTGTGTAGTGCTGGCATTTGTAGCTTTATACACTTTTTCACTGATATACTGGATTTGCTGTGCATTTTAATAAAGTCTGCAGTAGTATTGGAATGCTCTGGATAGTGCGGTCTGTTCGTATACTGCAGAATTAAATAGTGGTTTCAAATACTTGCCAGTGGTTCCATTCTAAAGAATCAACAAAGTGACACTCAGAGCCAGGCTATGACTTTTCCGGCCAGGGATTTTTAAATTTATTTTAAAAGCGGTATGCTTTATCTGAAATGATCAACCAGTAAGTGACCATTTCAACACAATGCGATTCTATAGAGAAAATACTGAGATTGGTCCCAGTAGCACACTGGTACAATACAGGATGTAATCTTCATAAGTTATAAATCAGTCTATGGTCAGCATTAGATTAGATCAGAATCTGAGTTACAGTAAATTGTGTTGTAAGTCAGACTGACATCAATGGACATTATTATGACACTGAGATATATGCAATGATCCTTTATTATGCATTTTCTCCATTGTGACACATTTTATTACAATCATATTTTCTTATTGGTGTGACACATGTTACTAAATGAATGCACTCAGATGTGCAGGTAAAACCAAATGATAGAAATGTATTTAGCAAATTGATATACACACCCAGTGACAAATTACGTTAATGAAGTTAGGCAGTGACCCATAGCAACTCTTAACTGATCTTTCCACAGTAAACTTAAGTTTAAATGTTACAGATATATTTTATATACCCACTTAAATAAAGCAGTTGAAGTTGGAGTTTTCCCCATGCTGATTACTATGACAGATTACCTTCAAAGTTCTAAACAGTGGTGAGACAGACTTACATAAACCCATTTTTATACCCCCTGTATTTACCAATCTGTTTAATCTTTATGCGGACAGTGTTTTTTCAATGAATTTTACAACTGACTTATTGGCACTGATTTTTATTAGCAAATAGAAAGACTGAGATGTTTGCTGTACAAAGTAATTAATGTATTCACTATCCCATCTACCAACTTCTTTACCAAAAGTAAAGGAACCAATATGAAAAGCCCATAAGCAGGTCCATGTTGAGGGGTATGCAAAAGAGACCACTGCCTTAGGTGCTTCAGCAGGAGGGGGGGCTCAAAAGCAAACTATGATGCTAAAGTAGCTCACAGCCTTTGGGGGGCGTATTTTTAGCCTTTCCATCTTGAGAAGCCCCATTAATTCCTATGGGTAGCTGTACACATGGCAGCTTCCAACGATTGCTCAGAGCATAGCTTACCCATTGAAATTAATAGGGCAGAGAAACCCATGTTGGAAGAAACATTATTAATGGTGGGCAAAGGTAAATATAGGATTAGGCTGCCTGTACTAAGCATTGGGTGGCCATTTATTAAAAGTCAAATTCACCAAAAGTGAAGTTGTCCTTTAAAGTCAAGTACGATATGCCACTATTTCCTTGCTCAGAATTAAATGGTTCCATGTCACTTGTTTGGATTGTTGTTTGGACGATAGAGCAGCATTACCATGCTACTGATTCATTATTCAAGGAGCAAGAAGTAGACATGGGAAAATGTAAAAATGAAATACAAAATATTGGTGTCATCCTAATAGCTGTGCAGTTTGGCAGAGATGTGTAAATCACAAGACTGCCAGAGCAGAATTACAAACTATGGCATGTGCCATACATTTATTTAAGCACAGCTCCATCCATTGTATGGAACCATTCCCAAGGTTTGCCTTTTTACCATGCTTTTACTGCTTTCTGCTTTTACTAATGGGAGCTGAACAAGGATCAGCATGAGGTTTTTGCAACTATAAGCCCTGTAAGTATAAATATAATTTGTATTTTGAATCATATAGAATGCAATTCTTAGAGCATTTGTTTGACTCTAACAGGAAAACCATACACAGTAAGTAACTGTTCCATATTGTATACCTCCCAAACCTACACTGAGAGCTTCAGGTGACTAGATTGTGACACATATCGGGCATTGTTCCTGAATGATATGCCACAGATGCTCAAACTAAAAATGATAATGATACATTCTCAAATGCCCCCCACCTTGCCCTTCTAGAAAACCTACAATGAACAAAAAAGACCAAAGTCACATCTTGTGACGTGAATGCCAAAAAATAGTAAAATATTTACTTATTAATGGTTTTACCCATGATTTATACAACTTTCACTCAACATTCACTGATTTTCAGATAGCAAAATAGAAAAAATTTGAGTGAAAGTTGTGTTCCTCTTGGATGAAAATATTGACAGCTAGATAGACCCCTTATTCTGATATCATGCTGAGATTTGGATTACACCTCCTCCTTATAAAGCCTCTGCCAAAATCTGCAGCTACGTATAAAACCTTAATCCCCTTGCGGTCATATTTTCTCCATTACACCAATCCCTCCAATCATGTATTCTTCTCCCCTAAAAGCCATATATTATTTATTTATATTATTATTTCCTCTTTCTCCCTGCCGCACAGTTTATCAATTTCAATCTTACTCCCAAATATAAATCCATAAGGAGAATGAATCCTTAAGTCAGAACTGCGCAGAGGCTTTCTGCATCTAAATATCAGTAGGGGTCAGCATCATGGTTATGCATAATGGCAACATCTCGGCAATATGATTCACCTATAGCGCTGAGCCAAGTGAGCTAGAATGAGGGTAAGCTAGAGAGATGTGGGTTTGACAAGGGGCAGGCTGTGGGTCAGTTTACAGTAGGTGATTAATAGCCAACCCTACTCTCAAGGCAGATGTGGCCCTGAGTGTGTTTATCACCCCATCAATTTGGCCCTGGTTCCACCAGGATCAACAACAAAAAACCACATTGGATGCAGTATTAGAAGTTACAGCTCTCTGATTAAAAGGTGTGTCTCCATCTCTGTTCAATAGTTGAAGCTCAGTTATAAAGTCCAAGAAGACAACACAAATAAGCAAGTAACCTTTGTCATATATGTGTTAAATGGCAGTGACAAGAAAGGTTGTTTTATTGGGCAAATTCTCCTTCTGTTTTTCAAGGCGTGCTCCCTTTCAGTTATAACACAAGAAAAGAATGCCAATAAATGTCAATAAACTCCTGAGAATGACACATTATTTACTGTTTCTTGCACAACATGCTCTACATCGACAGTATCAATCAATTCCATTCTAAATCAAAAGCAGATTATTGCCCGAGCCAATATTTTTCTTTAGACAAATAAAGGGACTGAAATTGTCGACCACCTTCTGAAAATGCTAGTTTACTGACTCTTATGGTTGATGAATCCAAAGACAACCTGGCAACCCGCATTTTAATTGGGAACTAATTAGGTATGCAAATACTCGGTATCGCAGCCGATACCGATGCTTGTATCGGTATTGGTGCATCCCTAGAACTAATAGATGGCGGCCCAATTAGCATGTAACACAGTGCATTATTCAGCATGTAACGCAGTTCAGCGGTTAGTATGTAACGCAGTGCAGCAGTCAGCATGTAATGCAGTGCAGCTGTCGGTATGTAACACAGTGCAGCAGTCAGTAACATAGTTAGTGCAGCAGTCAGAATGTAACGGAGTGTAGCAGTCAGCATGTAATGCAGTGCAGCAGTCAGCATGTAACGCAGTGCAGCAGTCAGTAACATAGTGCGGCAGTCAGCATGTAATGCAGTGCAGAGGTCAGCGGTCAGTAACGCAGTGCAGCAGCCAGCATGAAACGCAGTGCAGCGGTCGGTATGTAACGCAGTGCAGCAGTCAGCATGTAACATAGTGCAGCAGTCAGCATGTAACGCAGCACAGCAGTCAGTAACGGGGTGCAGCAGTCAGCATGTAATGCAGTGTAGCAGTCAGCATGTAACGCAGTGCAGCAGTCGGTATGTAATGTAGTGCAGCAGTCAGCATGTAACGCAGTGCAGCAGTCAGCATGTAACGCAGTGCAGCGGTCAGTAACGCAGTGCAGCAGTCAGCATGTAACACAGTGCAGTGGTCAGTAACATAGTACAGCAGTCAGCGTTTAACACAGTGCAGCAGTCAGAATGTAATGCACCACAGCGGTCAGTAACGGAGTGCAGCAGTCAGCATGTAATGCAGTGCAGAAGTCAGCATGTTATGTAAGATAGTGCAGAGGTAATCAGTCAGTAACGCAGTGCAGCAGTCAGCATGAAACGCAGTGCAGCGGTCGGTATGTAACGCAGTGCAGCAGTCAGCATGTAACATAGTGCAGCAGTCAGCATGTAACGCAGCACAGCAGTCAGTAACGGGGTGCAGCAGTCAGCATGTAATGCAGTGTAGCAGTCAGCATGTAACGCAGTGCAGCAGTCGGTATGTAATGTAGTGCAGCAGTCAGCATGTAACGCAGTGCAGCAGTCAGCATGTAACGCAGTGCAGCGGTCAGTAACGCAGTGCAGCAGTCAGCATGTAACACAGTGCAGTGGTCAGTAACATAGTACAGCAGTCAGCGTTTAACACAGTGCAGCAGTCAGAATGTAATGCACCACAGCGGTCAGTAACGGAGTGCAGCAGTCAGCATGTAATGCAGTGCAGAAGTCAGCATGTAACGCAGTGCAGCAGTCAGCATGTAACACAGTGCAGCAGTCAGCATGTAACGCAGTGCAGCGGTCAGTAATGCAGTGCAGCAGTCAGCATGTAACGCAGTGCAGTGGTCAGTAACGTAGCGCAGCAGTCAACATTTAACACAGTGCAGCAGTCAGCATGTAATGCAGTGCAGCAGTCAGCATGTAACGCAGTGCATCGATCAGTAACGCAGTCTAGCATGTAACGCCGTGCAGAGGTCAGTAATGCAGTGCAGCAGTCAGCATGTAACGCAGCGCAGAGGTCACACAGAAAGAACAGGGACTTACAGTGACTCTTTTCCTCTCCTGTTTTGGGTGCTGTGCCATCTTTTTTTCCTTTCCTGGGGGGGTCGCCTGCACGTTTGGAGGTGATTCCAGCCACTTCCTGCTGTCCTCCCTTTAGGACCCAGGCAGACAGTCAGTAGAAGTGCAGTCTCCCTTCAGCCAATAGCAGAAGAAGTGGGCGGAGGCAGCTGCTGAGGAGCTCGAGCACTACACGGGCTTATCACAGGCAGCTGAAGAGCCTCTTCTCCTCCTCCTCTGCAGGATCCGAGCGGCCGAGAGGGGAGATTGCCGCTGCGCTGGCGGACGTTTTTACAGGCACCAGAGAGGCCCAGTCCGCCCCTGTCTGAGATCCTCAACCAAATATTCTGGTTCTGTCCCATCATAGAATAGATACTAGATTAAGGTTTAAAGTATTATATAAGAACTAACTGGGGGATTGGCTTCCCTGAATAATTTTTTTCTGTTACCACTGTAGTCCCTATAGAGTTGCTAGTTGCTACTAAACGAAATGTATTCCGCCTGTGAAGAGTGAATTGTGCTGTGCAGCCTGTGAGGCAGAGGGACTTGTGGGTGTGTTAGTACAGAGGCAGGGAGAGACTGTATCAAATTGAACTGATTTAACTTACAGTTCACAGAATGCTTTGGGGATGGGCAGGAGGATTGAACTGATCCCGCTCTGCTGAGCACGCTCAGGTGACATGGAGTCTGCAGAGTGATTGGACACACCACTCTGAGCTGCCAGCCTAAACTACAGGAAGAGACACAGACCCTGTGGTGGATTGCACTGATTTCTGCCAGGCACTTACTTTGGTGCATGTGAACAGACTCTGCTTATTCCCCTGCTCTGTGATTCCTGATTGCTCCTCAGTAAGAGAACTGATCGATCCAGCATAGAGGGGAACTGCGGCCTGGCTGAACGAACTGATCCTGGTATTGCCATATCAGCTGGGACATCGTCATCCTTATACTGCAGAAAAAATCCTGAGGAGACTGCATGGCTGCTACAGGAGACAGAAACCTGCCATCCCTGCTGCAGGAATCAAGGGAGGTTGGCTGGAGAAGGCGGGAACGACGCCCCCTTCTCGATGACCGACACAGGAGCTGTCATTCAAGTCGCAGGACCGGGGAGATGCCTTTGTCCACCTGCATTTATTAAAGTTGATTGCATCTCTGCAACAGTATGGGCCCCAACATTGGCTAGCCTAAACTACTACTACTGGCCAGTAGTGCAGAGAGCTGGGGGGCATTTGGGACTGAGCCATTAGTTACCCAGTATCCAGAGTCAGTGGGAATCTATTCAGATAGCTCAGCACTGTATATTCCATTGATTAGACAGCTGTGGCTGCAGAGTGCCTGAATACCAAATGAGTGTTTGTTACATGTTTTTTAGTTTGGCTATTATTTATTCCCTCTGTTGGTCATAAACAGAACATTATTGTTTAGTAAAGCTTTTACAAAACCCCACAAGGTGTGTTGGTGTGCTGTGGATCCTGTCTGTGCGAGTTATCTCCCTCTGTGAGAGAGAGGAACATGCTTTTTCGAGCAGATCCTTTGCGGGTGAGCACTACACCAGCGTTTCATATTAAAGCCTCATTCACATGGGTGTGCACATATGCACAGCTTGCACGCCCGTGCAGACACCTTCTCCCAGGAGGAACAAGTGCAGCATGTAATTGCGTGCCTGTACATCCCTATGAGAGGATGCGACTGCATATGGATGCACGCTGACCCAAACCTGCACATATGTGCAGGTCCAAGTGCCTACACTTGGACACAGACCGGAACATCAGGAAAATTATTTATTTTGCAAAGATTATGTCTATAATCATGATGTATCATGAGACATGACAGAAGAAGACGATTGGTACCTCCCATTCCCAGGCCAGCAGCCAGTGTGTTCTCACACGAGGTCTTCTCTAGACCTCAGGCTCCTTACCGCTCCACTAGTGCCCCTCCAGTGGGGAACGGCAAGTAACCATTAATCTCCCTAGGACTCATGGGGCAGATATAACAAATTCCAGCAAACAAAATCACCAGCTCGCGGTATACTGTAGCTTGCGGTATACTGAGACGCCGCAGTATACCACGAGCTGCTGCTCATGGTATACTGAGACGACGCAGCTGAAGCTGATCCCGACAATTATGTCGGGATCCGTCCAGCTGCGTGACTGACAGCTGGCTCTGCCTATCTAGAGGAAGAGCCAGCTGTACCCGCCCCCTCCCCCGTCCGTTCTGCCAGTCAGCGCTGGCCGAGCGGGGAGGGGGGAATCCAGCCCCTCCCCTGTAACGGCAGAGAGCCGTGACAGGATCGAGAGGTGAGCGAACGCCGGTATGTGTTCGCTCACCTCCCGATCTACTAAGCCGACCTGTGACAGTCTCATTGTCACAGGTCGGCTAGAACTATGAGGTGAGTGAAAAACATTCACCTCATAGTTCTTCTTTAATAAAAAATTTAAAGAATATGGCACCACAACAAACCTGCCAAGAGAGGGCTGCCCACCAAAACTCACGGACCAGGCAAGGAATGCATTAATCAGAGGGGCAACACAGAGACCAAAGAAAACCCTGAGGGAGCTGCAAAACTCCACAGCGGAGATGGGAGTATGTGTCCTTAGGACCACTTTAGACCCCGTTCACATGTAGCGACATACCTTTGCAGCGGCCGGGATAGTGCGACTTTCGGGGCGACGATCCAGCGACGGTAGCGCGACCTTCTCCGTCGGGCTCCATAGAAAAAAAGCAAAATCGCGCAAAATCCCCCGGATAAAAGGGTCCCTTTAGAAGCGACTTGCGACCGCGACGAGCGACATGGAGCTAAGACAGCTCCATTGACTATCATTAGCCGGCGACTTCTCACGATATCGCGCTGCAAAAATGCGCGATATCGTGGCGGAAATCGCGCGATAAGTCGCTACATGTGAACGGGGCCTTAAGCTGTACACTCCACAGAGCTGGCCTTCATAGAAGAGTGGCCAGAAAAAAAGCCATTACTTACAGAAAAAAATAAGCAAACACATTTGCTGTTCACCAAAAGGCATGTGGGAGACTCCCCAAAACATATGGAAGAAGCTACTCTGGTCAGATGAGACTATAATTAAGCTTTTTGGCCTTCAAGGAAAACGCTGTGTCTGGCGCAAACCCAAAACCTTTCATTACCCCGAGAACACCATCCCCACAGTGAAGCATGATGGTGGCAGAATCATGCTGTGGGGATGTTTTTCATCGGCAGGGACTGGCAAGCTGGTCAGAGTTAAAGGAATGATGGATGGCACTAAATACAGGGAAATTCTTGAGGGAAACCTGTTTCAGTCTGCCATAGATTTTAGACTGGGACAGAGGTTCACCTTCCAGCAGGACAATGACCCTAAGCATACTGGAAATTCAACAATTGAGTGTTTAAGGGGAAACATTTAAATGTCTTGGAATGGCCAAGTCAAAGTCCAGACCTCAATCAAATTGAGAATCTGTGGCATTACTTAAAGATAGCTGAACACCAGTGAAACCCAGGGCCATAGGAAGGACGAGGCGAGTGAGGCACTCACCACAGGCTCAGCTGTGAAGGGGCGCAGTGCAACAGGGCAGGGCGCCATGTCAACAGGGACGCAAGGCAGCCAACACACGGCGGCAGGGAGTAGAGGAGCATCACAGGGGGGGTAGTGGGGAAAGGCTGGTCGAAGCGCCTCAGGATGGAGAGCCAAGGATCCGTAAATATCTGTAATATTTACTGTGTGCAGCACAAACACTGGAGTGATCAGCTGATCACTCGAATGTTTGTTAACAACTGAGGACACATAGTACCATGCGTCCCCAGTTATGAATGAACAGGAAGTGCTTTACATAAATTTTTCTTGTTTGTATCACAATAAAAAATATTTTGCATCTTCAAAGTGGTAGGCATATTGTGTATATTAAATAATACAAACCACCCAAAAATCTATTTTAATTCCAGGTGATAATGCAATAAAATAGGAAAAATGCCAAGGGGGTTGAATACTTTTGCAAGCACCTGTATTATTAAAAATGTATCCTATTTCTGTATCACTCGGCTGTAGATCCTCAAATCATCTCTGAATTGGTGCTGACACTGTCCTTCCTTCTGGAGGGTGGCTACTTATGTTTCCCATGGTCTCTGTGTGTATTGTAAAGTAGCAACATCTCCGACCTCCCTCCCATGATGGACTACAATCTCAATAACAATTAGTAAACTAAATGTGAAATTATAGTCCATCACAGGAGCGTTATTGCAGAGGGAAATTTATAGCTGCAATAGAATTGGTGCACTTTGTGTGCTACTGTTTTACACAGTCTAATTAATTGAATTACACACACATTAGTATGATGATGAATAAGCACATTTCAAGGACAGCACATAAAGCCAGTACATGCAAAGAATTTCACCAGCTTTCATAAATGTCTGGTTTAAATTTATTGGCATAGATAATGCATTGCATAAAAATTATTTAATTAAAGGAGAACTATAGTCCGCTATATACTGAGCTTTGGGTCACGGGAGGATGTTAGTATATGTCCTTCCCTGACCCTAAAGAGAACTATGGGATAAAAAGGTTACCCCATAGTTCTCTTTTAAGGCTCATAGTTACATAGTTAGTCAGGTTGAAAAAAGACACAAGTCAATCGAGTCCAACCTATAGAGATATAGAGAAGAAAAGCCTAAACAGAACATTATGCCCACAGCTAGCCCCTGTTGATCCAGAAGAAGGCAAAAAAACCCCTATAAAGCACGGTTCAATTTGCTCCAACAGGGGAAAAAAATTCCTTCCTGATCCCATAAGGCAATCAGATATTCCCTGGATCAACAATCTCTGATGCCTAATATATATATAATAACTCAATATCCAGTAATATTCTGTGCATTTCGGAATACATCCAGATGTTTTTTTAAACAATTAACCGAGCTAGCTAGAAGCTAATATGCTTATGACTATAGATTGCACAAAAAAATTGTGTTGTATAATAAACTGTTCAATTTCAGCTTTAAATCTTCTGCTGCAAACCTGCTGGTCTCATGACAAAGCAATGAAGGCTTATGACACACAATATTATTTGAAGGTCATAAATATTTACACTGTAAAGTGCAGCTATGTTACTATGGAGCGTGCAAAATACAATATTTGTGCTTTACAATAGCTACAAGAGCTCACCCTGTTCCAGAAGTCACAGGACAAGCTGTCTGTAAAATCATACCAGAAATATATTACTTACAAAATATGTGTGCACAAAGTAGTAAGTTATTATATTGTCAAAATATTGTGTTTACAATATTAACCTCTAAATTGTAATGTGCTTTATTTCATACACATACAAACAATGTCATCCATAGGTATAACACACACAAGGACCCCCTAAATAT
>NW_017306675.1:34659-39740 GCF_000935625.1 Nanorana parkeri | reverse complement strand
TTTTTTAATAAATGAATATGAATGAATAAATACATAAGAGGGCAAATTAAATAAGTGCCATTGATGCATCATATTAATCCTTAAAAAAGAGGAGGACTGTGGTTGGACACATTGGTGGCCGAGGCCTCATCACGTTCCCTGGCGCACAGGGGGGAGCAGCGGACTATGACACAGAGACAGGGGTGCATCAGGGGAGAGGGGACAGATTAGGCCACCAGGGATCCACTGGAAACTAGGTAGGTACAAGGTCACCTGGGAGAAGCAGATAGCAGTCAACTCCATCCACCCACCCACAAAGGGCCGAGAGCTGGAGAGGCTGCACAAGGAGCCCACCATCTACATCCAAGAGAGACAGCTGCAGCCAAAAACCGTGCAGCCTACCTCTCATCTGCCACCATCATGTCAGAGACAGTGTGGTCTTCTTCTCATCCATCTTCATTTAGCCTATAGGGGTGGCCAGCAGAGGACAGACTCTATCCAGGAGAACATCTGCCAGACATTGGAGCGGCCTTTTTGGCCATCCCTTTTGTGTGTTGAACTTTGCTTACACCTGCTTGAGAACATTAATGCCTGTGGAGGAGCTTTCTTGAAGGTTAGTTGTGTGGATAGTGGGGACATTTTCAAAAGATAGCCTTTTACCTTAGTAGATTACAAATACCTTTATTTGAAAGTTAAATGCTCTGCCATTAACTTTAAGGTGGCCCATCACTAGTAGACTTTGTGCATATTTACCCAATGGTCAGTGGTTTGCTATGGTCTAGTAAATTGCTGTTAGGCCTCATAGTTAGCTGTTTCCTCCCTACTCCATGTAGGGGATTTTGGTTGTACTGTTTTCTACTTTTTTCTACTGTTTTCTACTAATTTTTTTCAGATTTTGCAACACTCCTAACAGAATGCTTGAGGAAAATCCCGCACATTATTTTGACATCCTCTTTTCAGAAACAAAACAATGTACATTCCCTGGGAGTATTCACAAAGCTTAATTGCTAATTTAAAGTATATTGTTATAATTCCCTCCCGACCCCCCATTGTAAATTAACAACCTCTCGGCAACTTTCCCATTGTGAACAAATGTTTATACTCTACAACTTTCCATATATTCCTATATTTAGAATTTTTTTATAAAAGCCTTGTAATGAAAACTATTCCAAATTAACTTTTAACTTTTTTTTGTTAAATAGCATTTCAAGGCAACATGTTGAAGTAATCAGTAATCTTCCACTGATAGCAGGAAGTACCGAAAACTGTACTAAAGTCAGAAAGTTCACTCAGTTTACCTTAATCTGATTTCAGTGCACTCCACCGCAACCAGCCCCCATGTAGCCACACTAAACGTCAGTAGCAATATGCTTCCTGGAGCCCGTGCTACATAATTGTATCTTTATCTACTCCTTGTATCACCAACTGCATTAAAACCTACAAGACAGCTTTGAATTTGGCTTTAATACTGGCATTTTTGCATCAGGCTATCTGTATGTAGGAAGCAGCAAGGAGGATGTACAGTACCAGCATCCCATGCAGACATGTTTCAGGGTAAACTGGTCACAAACAAATGGGAAAGGGGTAGGATGGTGCTCTACAGCTATGTTGGGATAAAGAATCAATGAAATGATCAGGTAGTTGATGTTCCCAGAATGCATCTCAGGGTTTATTTTCACTTTTGACTGCAATATACTTTTAAAGAGGAACTTAACCTGAAAAAAATGCCACCAGGAAGGCTTTTTATTGCAGAAGAGACAAACTATGTCTTCTTATATGTCTCTTCTACAATAAAAGCTTCTAAGCTTCCTGCTTACAAACTTCTATAGAAAGCACATTGAGCTGTGCATATGCAGCTCACTGTGCAGTCTTAACATGCCTTGGTACTGGGATACATTAAAGGAGTTCTAAAGCATATACTATCCACATACTATATGGATAGTATATGCTTTAGAACTATACTATATACTATCCATATATCTAGTATATATATACTATATACTAGAACTATACTATATACTATTATCCATATATCCATATGTATATACTATATGACATGATCATTGTAATAGGAATACATAATAGAGTTATTTTTGATAATGCAATCAAAGCTTACTTGAAAAAAATCACTTTTATGTAGTGAGTGGTGCCCTGTGTCTGTCATCACTTTCACCTCAGCCGGGTTAGCCCCCCCATATGAAAATTTTTGAACAAAACATATGCAGTTGGTTAGATCTTTGTTAGATCAGGTTAGATCTCTGTTGTTTGCGTTAGATCTCACACAGAAATAGAGATATTAACAGTTATTTGCAGGGGGGGGCTAACCCGTCATCAGCCCCCCTTATCAAAAAATTGACCAAACAGTTAGCTATTTTGGAAGATATTTGTTAGATCCGGTATGATCAAGTGGTTTCAACGTTAGATCTCATATAATTACTGAGATATTTCACATAAAAACACAGATATTAGGTGGCATTATATGGGGGAGCTAGCCCCCCCACATG
The DNA here is from genome assembly GCF_000935625.1 of Nanorana parkeri. NCBI lineage: Eukaryota > Metazoa > Chordata > Amphibia > Anura > Dicroglossidae > Nanorana > Nanorana parkeri. The sequence goes on along the minus strand of NW_017306675.1, from coordinate 37,257 downwards.
CAATTTTCTGGTAAAATTTCATTCAGGCTGATAGGCCTTCGTTAGATCCGGTAAGATCAAGTGGTTTCAACGTTAGATCTCATATAATTACAGAGAAATTATGAATATTTGGTATTACATAAGGGGGGGCTGGCCCCCCCACATGCAATTTTCTGGTAAAATTTCATTCAGGCTGATAGGCCTTCGTTAGATCCGGTAAGATCAAGTGGTTTCAACGTTAGATCTCATATAATTACAGAGAAATTTCACATAAAAACACAGATATTAGGTGGCATTATATGGGGGAGCTAGCCCCCCCACATGCAATTTTCTGGTAAAATTTAATTCAGGCTGATAGGCCTTCGTTAGATCCGGTAAGATCAAGTGGTTTCAACGTTAGATCTCATATAATTACAGAGAAATTATGAATATTTGGTATTACATAAGGGGGGGCTGGCCCCCCCACATGCAATTTTCTGGTAAAATTTCATTCAGGCTGATAGGCCTTCGTTAGATCCGGTAAGATCAAGTGGTTTCAACGTTAGATCTCATATAATTACTGAGAAATTATGAATATTTGGTATTACATAAGGGGGGGCTGGCCCCCCCACATGCAATTTTCTGGTAAAATTTCATTCAGGCTGATAGGCCTTCGTTAGATCCGGTAAGATCAAGTGGTTTCAACGTTAGATCTCATATAATTACAGAGATATTTCACATAAAAACACAGATATTAGGTGGCATTATATGGGGGAGCTAGCCCCCCCACATGCAATTTTCTGGTAAAATTTAATTCAGGCTGATAGGCCATCGTTAGATCCGGTGAGATCAAGTGGTTTCAACGTTAGATCTCATATAATTACAGAGATATTTCACATAAAAACACAGATATTGTAAGATATGTAAGATCTGTAGTAACGGGTGGCAAACACCTGTATGGAACTCAACTGCGGATAGCGTCCAACTTAAAGTTCATCTAATCACAAAAGAAATGATTTCAGTTTAAATCACTGTATTCAAATTTTACTGACAGTAGTATTCACAACATAGCCTCTAACTCTGTGTCATCAACCCAGAATCTGCAGCGAGCATGAAGTCACTCTCTCATCACTGGCCACAGTGCATGATACTTGCGTTTTTGTAGTGTGGGGATACACTGAGATAGAGAGGGAGAGTCCAGGGAATACCACCGTTCCTTTAAGTGGGATGGTAGCCTCGGTTCATGGTGTGAATGTCCACAGAAGCAGCAGGGTTGAGCGTGAGCTGGGCTGCGTATGAACGGTCCACTGCAATATTGCCCATTAGGGCTGAAGCCAGAGTTTGAGTCCTTGGGTTGAGAATCAGCTCTCCAAGAGGGAACAGCCACACAGGAATGGTCAGCGTCTGTATCCAACGCAGTACTGAGATGCCGACGGGGCGTGGCCTGGCTATGGCGGTGTGAGGACGCTAAATCTTTGAGCTCCGCTGCCTTCCGAGCATCGTGCAGTTGATCGTAACTCCACTTACCTTACCCGATGTCAAAAAAGGGCAAATCCTCTGGAAGTGGCACCGGGAGCAACCCCAGAGACCTCCATCACTAATCCCCATCCGTCTCCACGCGCTCCGCCACGGCAAACCGCATGGCGCCATACGAGCCGCCACGGCCTGCAGCAACGCCTACGCCTCGGTACTTGCCAGAATCTCCCCCGCCACCTAGCCTGAACGGCCGCGTGACACCGCCGGAAGACACCACCCCTGACTCATGCAACCCCCTACTGCACCCAGGGGACGCCGGCAGTAAGATGCCGTCCAGCACCGAGCTGCTACTCTCTGCAGGTGAGATGTCATCCATCCTGCTTTCACTCCCGACCAAGCGTGACATGTCGGAGATGGTCTCCAAAATGGAGGCGCCCCTCAAAAGGGACATATCGGACATCACGACCACGGTCTCCCGACTCTAGGACCGGGTCACCTCACTACACACAGAGCATGATGGTGTTTCTCAGCTGTTGATTGTGCTGGAGTCCAGGGTCCTGCACCAAGAAACCCTCCATGGCGCTGACACATGACGACCTGGAGAACCGCTCCCGCCGCAACAATGTGAAGTTGCACGGCATACCTGAAACGACTACATCTACAGACCTCAGAACATCGGTGACCCAGATTCTCAACATGACCTTGGACAAACCGCCTGACTCACCCCTGGAGCTGGATCGGGTGCATCGGGTGGAAGGCCCACGTACTGATCGGGACGTCCGCCCAAGAAACGTATTTTGCCGCGTACATTACTACACGCAGCCGTCGGCGGGCCCTATCCAACTCCAGACACTAACCCCAGGTGCCAGTACCTCCCACTGTGGATGTAGCTCCCCGAGGTGACGGATGGAACCCCATTAAGTGATGACGTTTATAGAGTGCGTCCTGACCAGACTGTCGGAGTTCCGGGAGGGTATGTTAGTGTTGGGGGGCGTTAGTGTTAGTGTAGTGTTTAACCTACTCCTGGGCCCTGACATGGACTCCTCGAGAGCCTCCTCCCATCTCTCCTTTGCCACTCTACGGCGCCTAAAGCGTTGCCTCTTCTCCCACCAACTCATAGACATTTGGCGTGTACAACACCCCTCCTCTAGGGACTACACCTTC
>NW_017306675.1:33046-33633 GCF_000935625.1 Nanorana parkeri | reverse complement strand
ATGACGTTTATAGAGTGCGTCCTGACCAGACTGTCGGAGTTACGGGAGGGTATGTTAGTGGTGGGGGGCGACTTTAATCTACTCCTGGGCCCTGACATGGACTCCTCGAGAGCCTCCTCCCATCTCTCCTTTGCCACTCTACGGCGCCTAAAGCGGTGCCTCTTCTCCCACCAACTCATAGACGTTTGGCGTGTACAACACCCCTCCTCTAGGGACTACACCTTCTTCTCCTCTCTGCATCAAAGCTACACCCGCATAGTCCTCCTTCTAGTCCACCACAGTCAACTGTCCAGGATCCACCATACGGGTATAGGAAACATCACTCTGTCTGATCACGCTCCCGTTGTCCTCACCCTTGACCTGGGGGACCCCTCCCCAGGCCCTTGGCAGTGGAAACTGAACGATTCCCTACTCCAGGAACCTGGGTTTACCAGCTACCTGGAACGGAGAATGCCACACCGGATATCCCCCCATACACTATATGGGAGGCACACAAGGCTACTGTCAGGGGCCTACTCATAGCCCAAGGCACCAGAACTAAGAGACAGAGAATGAGAGACATGACTGACCTCCTGACCCAGATCCAC
>NW_017306675.1:32545-33022 GCF_000935625.1 Nanorana parkeri | reverse complement strand
CTCTCTGACATATTATAAACGCTTCCTCCCTATTCTATCCACGCCGTTTCTAGCCACACTTAACTCTATCTACAATGACCGAGTTTCACCCCCGGAGTCTCTTAGGGCACACATCACCGTCCTACCCAAGGAGGGTAGAGACCCTTCACTCTGCCCGAGCTACCGGCCAATATCCCTTCTCAACGTGGACAGCAAACTCTTTGCCAAAATTCTTTACACCTGACTTGTCCCTCGCCTGGGGGGAATCATACACCCTGATCAAACGGGATTTGTCCCCTCCAGTGAGGCGAGGGACAATACCATGCGGGCGTTGGGGGTTCCCCACTCCACCAGATCGAATGCCATTCCGTGCGTAATTTTATCCACGGACGCTGAGAGGGCGTTTGACCGGGTGGACTCCAAATTCCAAACCCAGACATCCGAGGGAATATCAACAGGGCCCCACAAACCACAAAGTCGCTGCTTTCGCAGACAATC
>NW_017306675.1:22623-29183 GCF_000935625.1 Nanorana parkeri | reverse complement strand
GGGTTACAAAATTGTAACTAGATGGTACCGCACTCCACAGATCTGCCACACGTTGTTCCCCGACTGGCCTGACCTCAGTTGGCGATGCCAGGAACCGTCCGCGGGTATGCTACACATCTTCTGGACTTGCGCAGTTCTGGGACCAGGTATGCGCCCTTACTCAGAAATTTACGGACGCCCGGGTGCTCCGAGACCCTGCCTTCCTCCTCCTGCATCATAACACTATCCCCCTACATGCTTACACCTGCTTGCTCATCAGACATGTAATCAACGCGGGCAGGGCACGCTTCCTTTTCCCATACATGGCTCCCCTGGATAGAGTACATTCGGTCCCCTGAATTCCTCAACCTCAAAAGGACTTGGCAACCCTAGGCCTGGTGTACACCTGGGCGGTCTGTGATTGCGCAGCAAATGTGCATGATACTGCGCGGATTGCCGTGCAGTCACGGAGTCGACTACCTCCGACAATTGCTCTGGTGGTGCCGTTATTTTCTAATGGCACCCCAGTCGTGCTGGGCGGATTGCGCAGCTTCCCAGAACAATTCCGCCCGTGCAAACGAACACGATCACGGCTAAAACAGCTGCGCTTAATTTTCGCAAAAAAAGGTGCATGTATCTTTTTTCTGCAATTGCTGCGTGGATGCCACCCCATTGGAATCAATGGAGCCGCGCAGCAATCACTGTGTGCAATTGTGCAGGACGAGCGTCCCAGATCGCATAGGTCTGCACCGGCCCTTAAAGTAGCTCCTGCACCTTTTTGCGCGACAGGCGATTTTTAACGTGCAACAAATCGCAAAGGTGGAAAAGCTCTGTTTTGTGCGATATCATGAGGCTAAATCGGCCTGATAAATCGCTTATATGTGAAACGAGCCTCAATTATATCAAATAAAGTCTTTGTAATTATATGAGATATAACGTTGAAACCACTTGATCTTACCGGATCTAACGAAGGCCTATCAGCCTGAATGAAATTTTACCAGAAAATTGCATGTGGGGGGGCCAGCCCCCCCTTATGTAATACCAAATATTCATAATTTCTCTGTAATTATATGAGATCTAACGTTGAAACCACTTGATCTCACCGGATCTAACGAAGGCCTATCAGCCTGAATGAAATTTTACCAGAAAATTGCATGTGGGGGGCATGCTCCCCCATATAATGCCACCTAATATCTGTGTTTTTATGTGAAATATCTCTGTAATTATATGAGATCTAACGTTGAAACCACTTGATCTTACCGGATCTAACAAATAGCTTACAAAATAGCTAACTGTTTGGTCAATTTTTTGATAAGGGGGGGCTGATGACGGGTTAGCCCCCCCCTGCAAATAACTGTTAATATCTCTATTTCTGTGTGAGATCTAACGCAAACAACAGAGATCTAACCTGATCTAACAAAGATCTAACCAACTGCATATGTTTTGTTCAAAAATTTTGATATGGGGGGGCTAACCCGGCTGAGGTTAAAACCCTCATGTTTAGTATCAGACAGCTCGCTTTTGTGCCACCGCTCTTTCCCTGAAGGTTCTATGATCATATAATGTATGGGTCAGGAGTTATGAGATATGACCTTTTTTAAGGCTTCTGAACATTGAAATACACACAAGGCAAGGTGACACTTTTTTCTGTCTGGTGAAAAAACCCACCTGGAGACACTTTGTCTGCAACCTCCAGGAAGGGTATGCGCTGCTAAGTGGTTCCCTGCAACCTCCAGGAAGGGTATGCACTGCTAAGTGGTTCCCTGCAACCTCCAGGAAGGGTATGCACTGCTAAGTGGTTCCCTGCAACCTCCAGGAAGGGTATGCACTGCTAAGTGGTTCCCTGCAACCTCCAGGAAGGGTATGCACTGCTAAGTGGTTCCCTGCAACCTCCAGGAAGGGTATGCACTGCTAAGTGGTTCCCTGCAACCTCCAGGAAGGGTATGCACTGCTAAGCGGTTCTGTGCTGGGGAAGCACAACAAACCCACGTTTGATTTAATTAACAATTTTTAGCTAACAGGTTTATGCGAATTGTTATCTTCTAGAGTGCATTCAATAAAATAAAATCATTGACTTTCAGGATGTCCTATAAACCGGAAACCAAAAAATGATATTTTTATGGCTGCACCATGACGCTGTGCTTGCAGAATTTAGGAGAAAAAACATGGAGAAAAAGTAAAAAAAAGAAGCATATTTGTTGCTGTGAATGCAACGTGATTGAGTCTGAGAGTTCAATTGGTCTTTGAAAAGAGAATCATGCGAAGGTTTATAATTACACCTACAGGTGAAACTCGAATAATTAGAATATCGTGCAAAAGTAATTGCAGTAAGTGCTGCAAAAGGGGCCCAAACCAAGTACTGAGTACATATGCATGCTTGTACTTTTCAGAGGTCCGATATTGTTCTATGTACAATCCTTGTTTTATTGATTGCATGTAATAATCTACTTTTTTGAGGTTGTGGATTTGGGGTTCTTGGGGTTTTCATGAGCTGTAAGCCATAATCATCACAATTATGACAAATCACGGTAGCCCCCCCTGCAAATAACTGTTAATATCTCTATTTCTGTGTGAGATCTAACGCAAACAACAGAGATCTAACCTGATCTAACAAAGATCTAACCAACTGCATATGTTTTGTTCAAAAATTTTGATATGGGGGGGCTAACCCGGCTGAGGTTAAAACCCTCATGTTTAGTATCAGACAGCTCGCTTTTGTGCCACCGCTCTTTCCCTGAAGGTTCTATGATCATATAATGTATGGGTCAGGAGTTATGAGATATGACCTTTTTTAAGGCTTCTGAACATTGAAATACACACAAGGCAAGGTGACACTTTTTTCTGTCTGGTGAAAAAACCCACCTGGAGACACTTTGTCTGCAACCTCCAGGAAGGGTATGCGCTGCTAAGTGGTTCCCTGCAACCTCCAGGAAGGGTATGCACTGCTAAGTGGTTCCCTGCAACCTCCAGGAAGGGTATGCACTGCTAAGTGGTTCCCTGCAACCTCCAGGAAGGGTATGCACTGCTAAGTGGTTCCCTGCAACCTCCAGAAAGTGTATGCACTGCTAAGTGGTTCCCTGCAACCTCCAGGAAGGGTGGTTCCCTGCAACCTACACGAAGGGTATGCACTGCTAAGTGGTTCCCTGCAACCTCCAGAAAGTGTATGCACTGCTAAGTGGTTCCCTGCAACCTCCAGGAAGGGTATGCACTGCTAAGCGGTTCTGTGCTGGGGAAGCACAACAAACCCACGTTTGATTTAATTAACAATTTTTAGCTAACAGGTTTATGCGAATTGTTATCTTCTAGAGTGCATTCAATAAAATAAAATCATTGACTTTCAGGATGTCCTATAAACCGGAAACCAAAAAATGATATTTTTATGGCTGCACCATGACGCTGTGCTTGCAGAATTTAGGAGAAAAAACATGGAGAAAAAGTAAAAAAAAGAAGCATATTTGTTGCTGTGAATGCAACGTGATTGAGTCTGAGAGTTCAATTGGTCTTTGAAAAGAGAATCATGCGAAGGTTTATAATTACACCTACAGGTGAAACTCGAATAATTAGAATATCGTGCAAAAGTAATTGCAGTAAGTGCTGCAAAAGGGGCCCAAACCAAGTACTGAGTACATATGCATGCTTGTACTTTTCAGAGGTCCGATATTGTTCTATGTACAATCCTTGTTTTATTGATTGCATGTAATAATCTACTTTTTTGAGGTTGTGGATTTGGGGTTCTTGGGGTCTTCATGAGCTGTAAGCCATAATCATCACAATTATGACAAATCACGGCTTGAACTATCTCGCTTTGCTTGTAATGAGTCTCTCTCATATATTAGTTTCACCTTTTAAGTTGCATTAGTGAAATAAATGAACTTTGCACGATATTCTATTTATTCGAGTTTCACCTGTATAATACAAAGGATCCTCTGACAAACTTGAATGAATACAAACCCTCTACACCTGATGGGGATGATTTACTAAAGACAAATAGACTGTTCACTTTGGACATTTTCCATTAGCTTAGGGAAATGAATGAAGCTTTGCTGACTTCCATCATCCAATCACGTGCAAGTGAAAAACTGTCTTTTTCCCCATCCTTGCACATGATTCAGTGCTCTTGGCAAAGTGAAGGTAAAATTCCCATGAAAGAAAGAACAGCCCATTTGGCTTTTGTAACCATGAAGGAAAATCTCTCCAATGGAACCCGGTTGGCAAAAAAAAAACTTGATCTGAATTGAAAGAAAACTTAGTTATATTCTGTAACTAGAAATGACAGGTCCCCTTTATAAGTAGTAGTGTGATGCAAGGACTGAATGACTGCATACCATCGCCGATTTCACCAGCAATGCCTTCTATAAAACGAACATACATAACACTTATGTGTCTCTGTGGCTCTTATGTGTCATACTGCTTCCCTCTCACCCCCTCCCCCTTGATGACTCAGTAATAGAGAGGAGGAAAAGGAGAAACCAGACCAGGCCGGTTAAAGGGAAAACTCACATTCTGGGGAAAGTGCCAAACTGAAAAAAAAAGCAAATTGTCCACCATCAGCAGGTGAAAATCTTTTCAAACAGACAATCCTCAGCAATCAAAGTTCCTTAACATAAGAATTCCCGATAATTATAACAAATTACACATCTAAGAACAACTAAATATGTTTATATTTTAAAATGTTAAACTACAGATACATCATGAAACATTTTGGCCCGTTTACTATGCGTGTTTTTTAAATGGTTTTAAAGGCGTGTTGTCATTGTGTCTACCGTAAAAATAATAATTTGCACACAGAATAAATGAATGTCCCCGGGTTACATACAAGATAGGGATTTTTGCTTTGTACTTAAGTTGAATTTGTACGTAAGTCAGAACAGATACATTTTTTAAGTGTAACTCCAGCCAAAAAAAATGTTTTTTAAGTGGATAGCATAGGGAAGGGTCACATTTGTTTTGCTGTCCCTGTTGTTCAGAAGAATAAAATATAATTAAAAAATGTTTTATCTAAAATGGCACACCCAAAAAATAAGTTTTTTTCTATTTTGAATTTTATTTTATAAACGTTATTGTTTTTATTTGTTTGCATGTTTCATTTTTATTAATTTCTTTTTTTTACTTTTTTTTGTCCTTTTAATTTTATTTTTGTAATCCTTTTTTTTTTTTTTAATGCTGGCAGCAATATCCAGCCTGCTATTGGATATTTCAAATTGCAATAGCCATTAGCAGGCTGGCTACTGCATCTGCCCACTGACAGCAGTTAGTGGGCAGGTGCAATAGCCAGCCTGCTATTGGCTATTGCATTTTACAATATCCAATAGCAGGCTGGGTATGGCTACCAGCCTGCAGATGAAGATGAGGCAGGGGGCGGGGCATAGGTGCCGTGGCCGGACGGGGCAACAGAGAAGCCGACAGACCAGGGGAAGACAGCAGCGGAGGTACAGGGGCAGCGGAGCCAACACCCCGCCAACACAGGCGGGGAGAACAGCGGGGATTTGAGGGGACACAGGCCGCTGCAGCCACAGTACGGATTGTCCATAAGTCGGACGTTCGTAACCCGGGGACTGCCTGTATTCCTTAACATATACCTAAGCTAAGGGGGAATTGCCCTGCAAAGTGAACAGCCTATTTGCCTGTAGTAAATCAACCTCTTTGTGGTCAGAAACAAGGAAACCACATGGCTTTACCAACTTTATTCACATCATCATTACATAAATGCCAATACTAAAGCAATATAAGTAAAACATGAACATATGACATATCAATTTCTGAGCAAAAGTCTATAAGCAGTCAGTCAAGGTCATCATAAAGGCACACCTCTACAATGACCTCTACAATGACTCCCAACAAACTAAACACCTGGAACACCCTACTATCCGTTGTGAAATGTTGAGTTGGAGAAAATGGTGCTGGTCTGTTTTTTGGGTGTGTTACCAACCGCTTACAAATTAATAGGCTGCCCTAATGCAATGCGCAATCCGGATGTGCCCTTAGGGTTCAGGTAAGTGTAAAGTCTAGTGCTAAGCTCAATTCACAATAATTTCTGCATAATGTGCTAATAAATATTATTATGTGCATTGGTGCGCTCGGGTGCCAGTCATACTGCTACTGTGCATGGCATTTCCAAACAAAGAGTCAGGTGACGTTTTTCAAACTGAACGTGCTCCACAATACAACATGCATCAACATGCATGCTTCATTACGCCTGAGCAGTGTGAACCCAGCCTTAGGATTAGGATCAAGGTAAGGCCCAAGTTATGGTTGGATGTCAGGGCATATGAAGGTGCAACTAGTGTCACTCTTTTCTGCATAAACCCACAGTGGGTTCCAATACCAAGCTTCCCCCCACCCCCCAACACACCAAAGAAAGGGGGAAAAGTTCACCAAATAAAAGGTGAACACATCAAGAGTTCAAAATGTATCTAAAGTTTGCAGAAAGAATGTCACCGCCACTAAGAGAGACAATTGTCCTGTTGATGCCTAAGATACATTTTCCCTCACATTGAAGAGGTTTCCTCTCACTTCCTGTTGTGTCTCCAGGATGGGAAGTGATGGGACTTTAACCATTCCCAAATTGATCCCCCCCCCCC
>NW_017306675.1:11734-22592 GCF_000935625.1 Nanorana parkeri | reverse complement strand
TGGTGTGCGTGGGGGGGGGGGGGGGGGTGGGGGGTATTTTACAAACTCTACAATCTGTAGGTGAAAAAATATTTTTTTTAAAGTGAAAAAAAAACCCAATATCTGGTCAGCTGAGGAGAAAAGCCGGAGGACCTGTAACAAGTTTATACAAGTAACTACAGTATTATGCAAGGACTGAATGACTTATGACTAAATGGCATTCCACAACAGTGTCTCCTATGAATAAGTACATAAAATTACTCTGCTGTGTCATACTACTTTCCTCTCACCTCCTCCCTTGTGCTTACTTCGGATCACTTAACAAAAAGCTGTACAGCTGCATTCTGTTCTCTAACAATAAAGTGGAAGTGCGGTGAGGACTTATCTTAGATGTTTCTCCCCCATCAGGCTTGTACTTACCTTACAACCATTGTGGGTTATAGGAGGCAGCCCCAAGCCTCAGCGTTTACAAAGTGTGGTAGCTTTTGCTTTTGCTTCTTCCAACCACCTTTTGTGGCCTTTTCAGCACAAGAAAGGGGTGCAGGTGTTGGGGTGAGGGTTCTTCTTTCATGCTCAATAGGTTTTATCAGTGTTTAAAGACATGTTAGTACAAAGCAGAGTCATTGGAAGGGAAGTCAATTACAATAGCAGATCAAAGAAGTCAGAGATACAAAAAACAGTGCAAATTATCGATGAATGGATCAGCATAACTGGAATCATAGGTGAGAGTTCTTTAAGGCTCTTTGTAGTTCAGGAAACATGAAATAGTATTTTCTTTTTATTGGTCTTGTAGTTACAAAAATGCTTTACATACAGAGGAAATGGTATATGTATCGGGATTTGAGAAACTGTATTGTTATAACAGCTGTGGGTTCCTCTTGGATTTGGAGTTGACATCAACTGTAAACATTACCAAAATGTAACTATGTAGGAATTTTCTTTACCGCAGTATATTTGTGAACTCAGATCTTTATATAGATTGTAACCCCTTCAACATGACGTGTAGCTGGTTGGCCCACTTCATCAGGAAGGATGCTTAGACCAGAAAAAGCAAAAGAGAGAGTTAAGAAAGGAGATTGCAGACCAGCATGTCATTGGTAAAGGCCAGTAGGCCATCGCCAAGCAGCTTGATGTGCCTGTGACAAGAGTTGCAAATATTATTCAGAAGGTCTACGGGAGTGTAGCCAACCTCCCTTGGAGAGGCCACAACAGAAAAAGTGACCCCCACACTGAACAGAAGAAGAGTCTGCATGGTAGACAAAGAGCCATGGAAAACCTTCAAAGAGATAGAAGCTGAACTCCAGGGTTAAGGTCACAACATCCATATCGTATTGAGGGACAGTGGGCTCAAAGGAAAAAGACCCAGGAGGACTCCACTGTTAGAAAAAAATAATTAAAAAGCCAGACTGGAATTTGCTAAAATGCATATTGACAAGTCACAATGTTTCTAGGAAAAGGTCTTTTGGACAAATGAGACAAAAACTTTTTAAAAAATGAAAAAAAGCTTCAAAGAAAAAAACACCATACCTACTGTGAAACATGGAGAAGGCTCAGTTATGACTTGGGGCTGCATTGCTAAATCTGGTACAGGGTTGCCTTGAATCTGTGAGAGCACAATGAAATCTCAAGACTATCAAGAAATTATTTAGCAAAACATACTGCCCAGTGTCAGAAAGCTCTGTCTCTCTCACAGGTCATGGGTCCTCCAACAGGATAATGACCCAAAACAACCAACTAAAAGCACCCAAGAATTGCTAACAACATATTGGACTAGTCCGAACATTGGACTATTGGCTTCAATAGATTATAGATTGCACATGGTATTCAGATGAAAAGGTTTTTTTTAGTGCAGCACACATATATATTTTGGTATAGTGACACACACTATCTCAGGGGTGCCCATTAGGTAGATGGTGATCTACCAGTAGCTCTCAAAGCTGATGCTGGTAGATCAGGAGGGGGGGGGAATGGCGGCCCCTGTATTCCATTTTGGTCTATTTATTTAGCTGTGCACACATGATTACCTATTAGCCTGAGTCTGCTGAGCCGAGCTCCCTGACACCTTTCTGGTGGATTCTGGTGGTTGAAGGGCTCCGAATTACATCAAAGAATATTAGTTTACACAGCCTGTTGCACTGCAAAATACAGCAAGGTGAGCCAGGAGAGAGAGCGGGGAGAGACAGCCAGGAGAGAGAGCAATGTTTGGTAGATCTCATGTAGCTCATCATTTGAAAAGTAGATCCTAACACAAAAAATTGTGGGCACCCCTGCACTATCTCTAGTGTTCACAGCTACGATAGACATCAGCACAAACCATTTTTAATTAAGTCCCAGCCATTAATAATCAACAAAAACCATCTTCAGGGCATTGTTAAGGCCAACCCAACCCATGAGCTGAAGATAAAGAGAAGGCACGAGTATGTAGGAGGACTCCGAGGATTACCTCAGGATGGAGTGTCGAAGCTCACTCACACATCCAGTCACATGTAACATCAGGCCATGCACCCCACATTAAAAATGATTTTTGTGATTTTTTATTTTTATTTGAAAATATTGTTTTGGTAACCATTTACGCAATTGTCACAGGACCTGTATAACCAGTAGCACCGTATTTTTTTTTTCTATTGGTCAAAAGGATAGTAAGAAAGTAAGTAGTGTTGGGAGTGTACAAATTTTGCCTTGGTTACCAACTTGTATATTTACTGAGCAGCATGTCTTAAACTCCGGACCCCTCATGAAGTCATTTTCAGACGTATGCATGGCGGAGCCCCAGTGATTTTTAGGAAAATGTATGGTTTGGGTGGTATTTTACAAACTCTAAAATCTGTAAGGGAAAAATTATTTAAAAAAAGGGAAAAAAAAACAAAAAAGGTCTGGTCAGCTGAGGAGGAAAGTGGAGAGCAGGGCCTGACGGCAAAAGGGTTAAAGCACTGACAACACTGGGGAAGTCCTGTATGACAGACAGTAGGGGTGGCGTAGAGAGGATAGACAGCCAACACATATTAACACAGAAGACAGAGCTGAAGAATCCGAGGGGAACAATAAACACATAAAGAAACTGTGACAGACCCGCTGTACGTCAATCCCATGTGACCATACACAAGTCTCAACCGAGCGTGCGCGTCACAAGGACGTGGCGATACCACTCTCAGCCTCACCCTGCGCAGAGATTTCCCAGCTCGCAGGACACAATCTCAGGCCAGCAGACTGAAAAAACGATGTATGGGTTTCCCCTTAGTATTCCAAACAGATAGCATGTGGCCTGGTATGCTACAGGAAGAGAGGCCGTGTGCTCATTGGCCTCCTCTTCCTGGTCACCCAGATTACATGCCTGGATAAGGGTCTGATTAGAATATTAATATTACTTTTTTTAATCACTTCATTCAACCTGCATTGAATCAGATTGAGATGTTGCTGCTGTATGTAAGACTATCGCACAGTAAAAGAGAAAAAAAATCGATTCCAGACACAAATATGCTTTACCAGTGTACGCTGTCACTGACACTGTCCGTGAAAATTGTACTGTTCCCTAATACCACATACAATTTTGAGGCATCCCCCAAGTATGGCATTTAAAGGATTTGCAATGTTACTCTCAGAGCTTCATGAAAAGATCCTCCTCCAGATTGCATTTGTTTTTTCATTTAATTGTTTTGCATTGGTACACGTCCCCCATGACAGTCGCCAGCCTCCTGTACCTTTCTTATGACAGTAGTTGAATCCCATAGACTTCATCAGGATTCACCATTCAGTTTAAATTAAAGTATTCTGTGAACCCTCTACAAATACACTGAGTGGCCAGATTCTTATGACCACCTGACGTTTGTAGGCAAATGAGCTATAATTTGGTGCTGAAGTTGCTAGAGGGCCAGACCATTATAAATAGGGAAGCGGGTTGGTTACCACAACAGTAAAAGTGATTTGTTTCTGACGTTACGGGGAAACAACGGGTGACACTGCCGGCTTCTACAGCGATGTAACAGCCTTTGAACGTGGGATGAGTGTTGGCGCTCGGAGCCATGGAGCGAGTATCAGCAAAACAGCAGAATTTGTTAAATGTTCAAGAGCAGCTGTTGTTAAAGTGTTTAAAGACCGGACTGTCAGCCGAAAATCTGGGTCGGACGTGCGAATTGTGGCCGTCAGCGACTAGTCAATGTTAGGGCAGAACGGGGGAGGGGCAAGACTGGTACAAGACAACAGAAGGGCAACAGTGCCGTGTCAGATTCCTCGCATCACCTTTCATCATCTCGTGGAGTCACTTGGCGGCCCAACGAAGTACTGATGGGGTGGTCATAATAATCTGGCCACTAAGTGTAGAGCCCAGGCAGATCCACTCATCTCTGTTTATGAGCTGTACTAGTGTACTCATAATGTGACATGAAAGTAGTGACACAACATGAGCTGACACAGACACAGAATAATAAAGGAATGCATAGAATGGCAAGCGGTGTCACAGCTCGCGCCCTGCCAGGCATTGTGGTATGAATGAAAAATGTAATTCTAAGAATTAGATAGAAGATAGTGATAAGGACAGATACAGGTGGATGGTGGAACAATGTGGTGTCTTTGTATTCCGGCACCAACTTCCTGCCACAGAATTAGTACCATACTTCACGTGATATTTACATGTCTGTACTTGCCCCATGAGTTTATAAAGCAGCTTTATGTGAGCAGGGGTGTAACTGCTATTCAGGGGGCCCTATGGCAACGTTTACATGGGGCCCCCCTTGGCTTACTCTCGCTGTAGAAGCCGGCAGTGTCACCCGTGACATTACAAGTCATTGATCTTAATATAAAGTATATATAAATCAGGGAGAGGCAGCAGGACAGCTGTCAGGATAGTCATTAGTCAGGTAATGACTAGGGAGCGGCGTTTTGAATAAAAGGTAAAGCTGCAGTAGCAATAATAATAATAATCATACAATTAATAACTATAATGATATTATATGACAAATGATTGACACTCTGGCACATGATCACTGTAATTCTCAGGCTTCATTCACACCTACAAAGTCGCTGCCTTTAGGTCTTCCTGCAGCAGGAATCTCAAATATTCCATTCAGAAGCAGCAGCTGTTTCCGGGCACCTGGCCTCTTGGGTTAGGCTTTTTGGCTGAATCCGGGGGAAATTGTTATATGGGGCTGCGAGGTCTAGTCGTTGTATTGCACATTGGCACTTATTTCTTTTTCACATACACTGGCACCTTTCACTTTTTTATGTGGATAGTTTTCACTCCCCAGGATGGACAGTGCGGGTCTTCGGGCCTACCCTGAAGTCTAAGGAGAGGACGTGTGGCCATTAGGTTCCTTCCTCCCCTGGAGGAGTAACTAACAATATGTATTAAATAATAAGTATATAATATTACATAATTAATACTGCATCTGTTGCTATTGCATTGCAAGATTTATATACTGTGTGTGTGTAAAATCCAGAGGTTGCAAATAATATTAAAGGCGGCCTTCAAATAGTGGCCAAACACAATTAAGCAGGCAAATTATGTCAATGTCAGGCAATGTCAGTGCCTTAACGGTTAACAGGACCTTTTCCTCCTGGCCAGGTACCCCCAAGGGGCAGAATGCCAATGCCCGGTCGACTTTGGTTGTGCTGCCACTTGGAGGGGCCCCGGACTGGAGTAAGAGAGCCCTGATAAATGCCAAGGCACTAACATTGCCTCCTGGGACCACAGCTCCCACCATGCAGCAGGCCAGTGCTCCGCAGCTCCTTTCCACGGTGGTTGATACTCAGTGAGCATAAGCTCACTTCATATATTCTGAGAGGGGTCGGAAGGAGACTTGCTTCTGTTTGACCTCTAACACCATTATTATTTGGGCTCAAAATTGTGGAGATTCTGCATTGCTGTATAATGTATTGCTGGGATTTGTAGTTGATCTACAACTGGTGGTATTCTGCATTGCTGTATAATGTGTTGCTGGGATTTGTAGTTGATCTACAACAGGTGGTATTCTGCATTGCTGTATCATGTTTTTTTGGTGGGTGGGCCTTAATGGTTTTATGCACCGGGGCCTTGAGGTTTCTAGTTATGCCTCTGGCTCCTCCCACAGTCTGGGCCTTGCTTCTGGAGGTCGAAAGGCTGCAGCTGTCAGTCAGTCGGAGGATGGAGTCCGGGCCCCCCCATAGATTTACACTGAGTAGATTTTATCTTCACTTTATTGCTATCACATAGGGGGGTTAGAAAACCCCCTTATGTGATAGCAAAATATGTGACAGGTCCTCTTTATGGAGACGATGGCGGAGTGAAATTTGCTACTATCCTACAAGAGGCCATTGAGAGGGAACAGGAAGAGCTGTACCATGAACTGGCAGGGGCCAGAAGCCAAGTTAACCGCACTCCCAGGGAGCCCGGTTGTCAGTGGAGCGAGAGGAAGCGACCGCCCCGTGTCCTGCCCCCGCCTCACATGGGGGGGTGCCTTCGATGGAAAGGGTCGTAAGAGACTTAGTTGATTCAGTCACTTCTCTGCGGCAAGAAGTAGCCGCGCTGAGGAGCGGGTCCGAGCAACCTAAGGTGGGGATCAACCCACTCCGGAGAGATCCCGATACTGACCGCAGATGCTGGCAGTGTGGACGGTTAGGTCACCTGGCAAGGAAATGTACGAGACGGGGAGCCCAGAACGTACAACACCATCCTTTAAACTAGAGATTCCTGTGGTGGAGGGGCGACCCGCGGGAAATGTTCATTCATGGCCCCAACGTGATCCTACAATGATTTCTGGTTGCCCAGTGGCAACAGTGACGTTCAACGGGCGACCGGCCAGATGTCTGGTGGACACGGGATCAGAAGTCACTACTATGGCCTATTCATTCTACCAACAACATTTTGGGCCGACTCCAACTCTAGATCCGTCCTGGTTAAGGTTGAAAGCTGCTAATAACCTACCTATTCCAGTAGTGGGGGTCACCTGGATGTCCATGAAGGTCTATGAACAAACCCTCCCGAGGGTCAGGGTTGTGGTGACCCGGAAAGACTCATTCCCAGAAATTCCTGTGGTGTTGGGCATGAACGCCCTAAACGAACTGGACCTAACCCGCCTTCTTCGGGAGGCTTCAACGCAGGTATCCGGGCCTTCGGAACCACAACTGCAGAACCTGATCAACGCTTGTCGGGCTGTGCAGACACAGCGCCATAAGCAGCCCATCAGCGGGTTATTATACCCCCACGTCGTGAGTTAGTGTGCCCCCTCCCAGTGGTGACCAGAAGACACGTAAGAGGGGCCACCGTGATGGTAGAACCACAGCGTAACCAAGGAGCAAAAGGTGAATGGTTGGTAGCCAGAACTCTGTCCGTTGTCCGGCAGGGACAAGTGTTGGTGCAACTGGTTAACTTGGGGTCCACTCCGATCCAAGTACCCACGAACGTGGCCCTTGCCGAATTATATACCGTACCCAGGAGCTGCATTACGGACCCTTGTCCTGGGGTGGAGGCCGCCTGTGCTTCCTTGCAAACGGCCCTACCTGACTCAGAAGATGCCAACCTTTTACAATTGTTAGCACAACTTGCACTTCCAGTGCAGGAGATGGTCCCGGAACAACGAAACAAGCTCCAGCAACTAGTTCACAGACATAGGATCGCATTCTCCCAGGGCCCTGAAGACTACAGCTGTACTAATGTTTTGGATCACCCCCATCCACACCGGAGACACGGCTCCTATTCGGGAAAGGTATCGTAATATACCCCCTGCTCTTTGCCAAGAGGTTAAAGACCTATTACGTAGTATGCTGCAAGGGGGGTGATTCGGGAGAGTCGTAGTCCCTGGGCTGCGCCCGTAGTACTTGTGCGGAAAAAAGATGGCAACTTACGTTTTTGTGTGGACTATCGCCGATTGAACGCCTGTACTCATCGGGATGCTTACCCACTGCCCCGGGTCGAAGAATCCCTAATGGCCTTGGGGCAAGCGCAGTACTTCTCCACGCTAGACTTGGCCAGCGGATACTGGCAGGTCCCAGTAAGAGAAGAGGATCGTGAGAAAACGGCCTTTATCACCCCTCTGGGACTGTACGAGTTTAATCGGATGCCCTTTGACTTGACCAATGCCCCCAGCACGTTCCAAAGGCTAATGGAACGATGCTTGGGAGATCTGAACTTTGACTCCGTCCTGATTTACTTAGATGACATCATCATCTTCTCCAGAACGTTCGAGGACCATTTGCTACATCTGGATCAAGTTCTCACGCGGCTAGCCCAATATGGCCTGCGGCTTAAACCGGAAAAATGTCAACTCATGAAAACCAAAATCCAGTATTTAGGGCATGTGGTCGAGGCAAAGGGGGTGTCCACCGATCCCGAGAAAATTCAGGCTGTACAGATGTGGACCATCCCTAACACGGTAACGGAACTTCGCTCCTTCCTTGGGCTCGTGGGCTACTACCGCAGATTCATTCCGAACTTTGCTACTATAGCGGCCCCCTTGACCCAGTTGCTGTGTGGACAGTCTGCCCACCGAAAAGGGAAATATTCCCCCAGTATTAGCGACAGTTGGGGGCCAGCGCAAAGTGAGGCCTTGGGGGTCTTCAAAGCAAAGTTGATGTCTGCTTGCATATTGGCTTACGCTGATTACCGTGAACCCTTCCGGGTGTACACTGATGCCAGTCTTCAAGGACTGGGGGCTGTGCTCGCTCAGGAGCAAGATGGAACTGAACGAGTGATTGCCTATGCAAGTCGGAGTGTGCGCCCCACAGAGCGTAATCCAGTCAACTACAGTTCTTTTAAGCTCGAGTTGTTAGCGGTAGTCTGGGCCGTCACTGAAAAGTTTGCAGAGTATTTAGTAAGTGGTCGAGTGGACATATATACTGATAACAATCCTCTGGCCTACCTCGAGACTGCTAAGCTGGGGGCCTTGGAGCAACGCAGGGTGGCAGACTGGCCCGTTTCAACTATACCATTCACTACAAGCCAGGGCGTTCCAATGGGAATGCTGATGCCCTCTCCCGGTTCCCCATTGAACGGCCTCAAGGTGACCTAGATCAACAGCTCGAAGAGGATGAGGTTGTTCCCTCCGGGATCAATCTGTACGAACAGCAGGCCTCAACGGCTCTGCAGAGTAACCAAGTTCCAACAAGAGATTCATACACCGCGAGAGTGGCGGCAACTCCAGTGGAGAGACCCTGACATTAATTGGCTCATGCGATATTGGGACAAGAATCGGAAACCAGATTCGAGGGAGCGGAGGAGGCTCTCATCGACGTTGTGTCAACTTCTGAAGCAGTGGGATATGCTGGAACGTTATAATTGACTCTTGTACCGAAAAACCCGGGTTCCAGGGGAGCCGCGAGTGATTCATAAACTGATTATCCCTCAATCAGAGGCCTTAGAGGTTTGCCAAGTCTTTAATCGTATTGGAGGGCACTTCTGCGCAGAACGAACGAAGGCCTTCATTCGTAAGTACATATTTTGCCCAGAATTGTCTAAGTGGGTGCTGAAGGCATGTCAGAATTGTGCTATACACAAAGGGAAAACAGAGAAAACTACCCCCTTAGTGGTGAGCACAGGAGAACCCTTTGAGTTACTAACCATGGACTTTCTGACAGTGGCTGACACCTCCTCGGGGTATCGTTATGCCTTGGTGTTTGTGGACCACTTCTCTAAGTTCGCCATCGTAGTACCCACCAAAGATCAGACTGCCGCCACCACAGCTAAGCTGTTCTGGACCCATGTGGTCCAGCCCTGCGGGTGCCCTAAATGGATTCTGTCTGATCAGGGGCCGAACTTTGAGTCCAAGGTGTTTTCAGAACTGTGCCGCCTTAGTGGTATTCGGAAGTCTCATACTACCCCTTACCATCCCCAAGGAAATGGGGCCTGTGAACGCTTTAATCGCACATTGTTGGGACTGATTCGCACCTTAGAGCAAGATCATCGAGAACGTTGGCCGCAATATGTAGGAGATGTTGTTTGGGCTTACAAACAGGCTGTGCATAGATCCACGGGGTATACTCCTCATTTTTTGATGTTTGGCCGTTGTGGTCGTTTGCCAGTGGATCTACTTTTGGAAACGCCAGAGCCTATCACATCCAGGACCCCTGAAGAGTGGGTCCAAGATCACTGGCACCGCCTTGATCAAGCCAAACAGATAGTGCTGGAGAAACATCAGGACTTAGCCGAGGAAAGTGCAGTTCAATTGTTACCACTTACACCTGGAGACAGAGTCTCGGTAAGGAATCCCAAACATCTGAGGGGCAGCAAGTTGGAGCCCAAATGGGAACCCCGTCCATATCGGGTCAAGCAGCAACCTTTTCCTGGCCGGCCTGTGTATGATCTGGTCTCTAAGGAGCCTGTTATGGAAATTCTCTTGGTCCAACGCACACATCCATACTGCGCTAGAGTGCGCCAAACACAAAGAATTTCCCCTGTGCCTAAAAGCACAGCTGTACTACGCTCTTTTGTGCGAGGACTGGAAGTACCCCTCTTTAGAGTCAATGTAGAGTTAGGACACAGGAGACAGATGCTGCTTGCTTGTTAATCCCACCGTTAGAGACCGAGCACAGGTATGTTTATTGTTTTATACCTGCCCAATAGGAAGTGATGTCTCATGGGGCAATACAGGAAATGGGGCAAGACAGGAAGTGATGTCAACAAACAGCAAACCAGGAAGTGGTTAACAATCACTTCAATACATAGCCAGTCAAGAAAACACATGAATACAATAATCTATCACCACCGGAGTGACTTTATCCAGCATTGCTCAGTGATCAATGCCACATAACGTTACTAGGATTCTCATGCGTGCTTAATTACAGGGACAACGTTCTATTATCTCCAGCGGTTGATCAGACGCACTAGCGACAACAAACGCACGTTCCTTTCATATACTGCGTTCCAAACAAATGTATCCACACAAGCCAATAAATCCATGCATTGCACGGGGGA
>NW_017306675.1:10321-11638 GCF_000935625.1 Nanorana parkeri | reverse complement strand
AGCCGGATGGGCCTCACAAGAGACTGCACCCTAATCTTCTTCGTCCCTGTGTGTTCAGTGCTGATTCGCTAATGGGCAATCCCGTTCCTGTCTTTCCTCCATCTGCTAGACGGGACGTCAACCAGGAGATCCTCAACAGTGATTCAACAGCCTGGTGCTTGCCCTCTCTGCCGGCGGTAGAGAACTTATCCCCAGCTGAAGGAGCTACAGAGAACCCTGCTGCTACTACTGAGTGGGACTTATCTGCAAGGGAACCGGATGTACACATTTCTCCCACTCCTGTTGAGGATGAGCCTCTTATGGATGAAGTTGCACTTAACGATCCTGTTGTGGAGGAGGAACAGTACCCTGTTGCCTCTGATGGAGATGGACATCTGGAAGATCCGGAGCCTCGCTTACCCAAGCGTACTACCAGGGGACTGAAACCTGTCAAGTATTCTGACTATGTGACTTGACTGTTGTGGGTTGCTTGTTTTCTTGCTTGCTATATTATTGCACTGTGTTAATTACCTCTCCCTAGATAATGCAAGGGATTGCACTTCTTAAATGGGGGGGAAATGTAGGCAGTTGCCAGTGACAGGGCAGCCTAGCTGGCTGCAGGATAAAGTGGGATAACCAGTGTATATAACTACTTTCAGCCGATTTTGATATGTTTATGTGTAAATATGTTCAGAACTGTTTAGCCTCTATAATTGTCTCCAGCACCATTTTGGAGAAGCCTGGTGTCCTGATAGGACAGGAATTCTCGGGAGATTTGGTCGGCCATTTTGGGGTGGTTATCTTATATAGGAAGCCCAACCACGTTTTTGGGCAGAACAAGTGTGAAAGTAGACAGGGACAGGTACCCCGCTTGTGAGGGAGAGTTAGGAGAGTTCAGGGAAAGTGTTCCGGCCTGTGAGGGATAGTTCAGGGTTCCTACGGAGTCCTGCATCGGCAGTTCTGGTCGGATGAAAGACTCCCAGTGCTTATAGCCAAACCTGTGAGTGCGGGAAGAGTGTGCCAGACTCGTATCTCGCTGTATGGAACGAATACCGCTGCTCCCGGGTAACGTGTTCTCCGCCTTTACAGATACACCTTGTGCAATTGGATTTGTAGTGTACTTTGCCAGTTAGTGTGAAGTGCTGATAGTGCTAACGAATACCACTAACGTTCATATCAGAAGTGACTGTACTGTGTACCTGTGTCTCCATGCCTGAAGTGAAACTGCTGACCTTACTATTGTAAATACTCTTCCTACTACCGGCTAGATGCAGACCCTGTAGCTGAGTCTGCGCTTGCACCCGGATCCTTTCGGCCAGCGCTCTTTCAGTGAAAGCT
>NW_017306675.1:0-9835 GCF_000935625.1 Nanorana parkeri | reverse complement strand
TCTTTTCTTGCATGCCTCAAGTCATCTGTGACAAGTGCTGGAAGCCCTGGGCTGGTCACACACTATTCAATTTGATTGTACAATCTCTTTTAGATTTGCCAAAACAATGCAATCGCACTGGAACGCACGGCATTGTGGTACCGCACATTCCAGTGCAGGTGATCACACTGTGGGCAGGAGGCGCGTTTTGGGTGCCATTGAAATGAATGGCACTGCAACGCACCTCCCAGAGCAGAATTTCTGAAAATTACTTTTTTTAATAATTGAATGTATTATATTAGACATTTTAATTAGTTTCATGGATTATAATCTGAATTGAAAAACTCCAACAAATATAATAAAATAACCAAGCTTTTTATTTAAAGTAGCACACCAAAATTTACAATGATAAATTTGTGTGTGTATATAAGACAGTGTCTTATTTTCGGGGAAACACGGTATATATGCAGAGTATATATACGTATATAGATAGATAGATAGATACTGTATATATAAGCCCAGTCAGTTTAGAGTTAGACATGAATATTGGTCCGAGAATTATTGCTCTCACTCTGGTGCACACGGCGAAACCTGGCATGTGTAGCGCAACCGCCGTTTTCATACGTGCACCTGAGTTGTGTTTCCGTTAGTATGTGCGCGTTCGGAGGGCAGGGGACTTTCATTTTTTTGGGGGGTATTTTTAATGTAATTTTATTTAACTTTATTTTTTACCTTTTTTTTAACTTCATTGCTATCTGTCATGAGGTAATCGTCGTCCTGGGCCGGGAAGCGGTACTCACTGGCAGGAACAGGCCGTAGTCCGAAGGCGAGATACAAAGGGGCAATCCAAAGGCGAAGTCAAAGTCCGGTCCGGGTCGAGGCAGGCAGCTGGGTTTGAGAACAGGAAGGCAGGCCAAAGAGTCAGCAACAGGAAGTCAGAGGAGGGGTTAGGAAATAGCAGCAGCAGAAGGCGCAAGCGGACCGCAGGCTCACGGAGTTCCCCAAATATACAGCTTGCGGACAAGATGTGGCTCTCCACGCAGCACCTCCGGCTGTCCTGTCCATCCAAAAAGTTGGGTCCCCGCTATCTGGGTCCCTTCACGATAGCCGAAATGGTGAACGATGTCGCTGCACGGCTTCAGTTGCCTGCCTCCCTCGGCATCCACCCAGTGTTTCACGTTTCTCTGTTGAAGCCTCATCGTACCAACCCATTTGTGGGCCGGGTTCCGGCTCCTCCTCCTCCCATTCAGGTGGACAACGATGATGAATATGAAGTCCAGGAGGTCCTAGACTCCCGCAGATGGCGTGGAGTTCTAGAGTATCTCATCCACTGGAAGGGGTACAGTCCCGAGGAGCGTTCCTGGGAGCCTTCAGGTAACGTCCACGCAGCGGCCAAAGTCCGTGCTGTCCATCGGGCTCACCCTGACCGGCCTTCCCAGGTTTGCGTCCGGAAGCCATTCCTTGGTAGGGGGCTCTGTCAGGGTACCAGGGGTCTTACCACTCCTCGGGGTCGCCATGTGCAGCAGGGTTATTATGTCAGGAGGAAATCGTTGGCCTGGGCCGGGAAGCGGAACCCACTGGCAGGAACGTGCCGTAGTCCGAAGGCAAGGTACAAAAAAGCAATCCAAAGGCGAAGTCAAAGTCCGGGTCGAGGCAGGCAGCTGGGTTTGAGAACGGGAAGGCAGGCCAAAGAGTCAGCAACAGGAAGTGAGACGAGGAGTTAGGAAATAGCAGCAGCAGAAAACACAGGAGGCTAGGCGATGCACCATATAGGTAGAATAACTCAGCAATGAGCCAGGGCTCTGACTGGGCTTTTATACCATGTGGGGAACTAAGACCACCGAGGCAACCAGGAAGAGTCTCCATCCAGGAGCCAATGGCAAGAGAAAGGCAGAGGGTGTGTGCTGGGAACCTCCCCCAGCAAGGCCCACACCTGACACCAGTAATGGGCGCAGGCGCACTAGGCGCACGCCCCCGCAACCCTGGCGCCAGGGGTCCTGCCAGGAAGGAGAACCCGTGCCCTCTGCCACACATGGCGACCCGAGGAGTGGTAAGACCCCTGGTACCCTGACACTATCACATGGGAAATGCAGAGTCACAGCATGTTTGCAGAGTCACAGCGGCTGACAGCAGGTCTCTCGTCCTCGCTGGGTGCCGGCTACAGCGGTTTGTGTCCCCTTCCGATCCCTGCTGCCTCTGCTGATACAGGCGGGGGAGAGCAGCGGGAATCAGAGGTGACACAGACCGCAGTAGCAGGGAGGAGAACGGTGGGAGCAGAGCTGATGCGGTGGGGGGGTGGCAATTGAAGTTTGGAAGGCTCCTCACTGCTGGGCATCTGCTGTAGGGATCTGTGTCTGTGGGAGCAGCAGGGATCCAGTGGGAGAAAGAGCCCATGAAACACCGGCTCCACGCAGGGAGGAGAGAAGTAGGGTCACCTAAGTGATAATAAGAATCGTTGACAACGCTTAGCGCTACACCATACGAAGACATTTTAGACAACTGTGCCCTACCAGCCTTGTGCTAACAGTTTGGGGAAGGCCATTCATAGTTCCAGTAAGACTGTGTCCCTGCGCACAAAGCCAGTTCCATAAAACATGGTTTGATGAGTTTGGTGTGGCGGAACTTGAGTGGTCTGAGTCCTGACCTCAACCCTACTGAAAACCATTGGGATGAACTGGAACACCAATTGGGAGCTATGTCTTCTCATCCAACATCAGTACCCGACCTCACAAATGCTCTTTTTGGTTAAATTGGCCTAATAATCCCAAACCCACTCTGCTTGATGCAAAGGGAGGAGGGCATCTCCATGTTAATATCCATGGTTTTGGTTTTTTTTTTTTTTTTTTTTTAATATTGATGACCAGCATCATTCCACCCTCTTCCTGTGAGCTCAGGTCATCCTGGACCTGCCCCCGGCCTGTGACTGAACACTGAAAGTAGAAGCAGCACAGTGATGAGTTCATATCCCTGTTACTCTGCTCTCTCTCTCTCTCTCTCTCTCTCTCTCTTCCTATCAGCATGCTTCTTTTCAGTATATAAACCTATTGGCCCTGTGCACTGCTTCTTCTCACACTCCCGCCCTGCTCTACAGGGACTGTAAGAGGCTGATACCAGCTCACATTCAGGCACTTAGACTGCTTGTATTAAAAAAAAATACATTTAATGGCATAATATTATTTTGCCCAAATGTACGCGCACGGAGTCCCCTTTTGCCCCTTTAACTTACAAAATACATTCTTGTTTCTAAAGCAAACTCGGCTGATGTCATGTGAAAAAAACTGCACTGGCAAAGAGCCATTTTGTAGACATGGCCGGAGGGGAAGCTGAGACTTCATAGACTGTACCAGAAATAGAAAATAGAAAATGATGCTGAGAAGCAGAAAACATAAACAATGATAAAGAAATATAGAGATGATGCATATGGAAGAAGGTATAAAAGCGATGTCATTAAAGGATATTTAAACCCTCCCGTTTTTTGGCATATATCTACTGCTAGCAAGCAGTAGATATATGCAAAAAGTTTTTTGTTTTTTTTTAAACCCGCTCAAACAGCAGTTTTTACACTCACCTGTGTTCCGTGCGCGGTCCCGTGCGAAAATGAGAAATTTCTCGAGCGCCCGATCTTGGGGCGGGCGCAGTTCTCATTTTCGACCAGGACGCGACAAGGGATGCAAGGTAAGTCTATGGACGCGTGCACCCGCATGCAGACACCGCTGGATCGGAGGGACAGAGCAGTCAGTGCTGGATCGGAGAGCTGCTGCACCGCTGGAGAGAAGGCTGAAAACATCAGGAAAGAAGAGGAAGATCGGAAAAAGAGATCATTTAAGGTAAGTGCTAACATTAACATGGGGGGAGGGAAACTATTCTTTGCCTTTAATGTCACTGTAATGTGAAATGAACGATAGAAATCACCAGCACTCCGTAAATGAAATTCAAAAAAAGTCCAATTTATTTGGACTAAACGTCACACATATCGCATAATCCAACATTTCGGGGACCACGCAGGGTCCCTTCATCAGGGCAGAGATGTGACTCTACCACACATCGGCAGGGGCGGCAGATTTCAGGGGGGAGGCAAAAATGCTGCACCAAAACCGTTAGGCAGCCGGGCGGAGGAGGCCGGGCCGGAGGAGTCAAAGGCCGGAGTTGGCAAGGAGGCAGAGGAAGCGGCGGTAGAGCAGGTGGAAGAGGCAAAGGAGACGGAGCAGCAGGAGGATGCAAGGTGAAGCAGCAGGAGGGGGCAGGGCGAGGCCGGAACGACGTTGGATCAGGAACGGGCGGGGCCAGGGTGCCGTAGGAAGCCGGTGCATTCTCGACAGAACACGGGGTCACCGAAGAGCCGTCGGGCTGTGAAGGAGGCCAGGTCCTGCAGCACCAGTCCAGCGGTGGAGGAGGCCGTGGGCCAAGCAGCAGGTAAGATGATCACACTGCTGATAAAGGCCCCCTGCAGAGCCCAGCAGGGATTTTGCACAGCCCACCGGAGAGTCTCGGGGGGGCTGTACAGGATCTGTGGTGGGGTCTATGTTGGGCAGAGCACAACACACATCTTGCAACGGTCTGCAGGGTCTCAGGGGGTGTGTGCATGATCTGTGGTGGGCTCTGCAGGTTCTCGGGGGCTTTGCAGGATCTGTGGTGGGCTCTATGGCAGAACCCACCACAGATCCTGCAGATTTAGTGGGGGCGGCCCTAGTTTCGCCTTGCCAAGGGCAGCCCCAAACCAGAATACACCACTGCTCATCGGCATATAAATAGATCGCTAAATACTTTCTGCGTGAAATGTGTGCTTTCCCCGTGTAGGACAAAGTAACAGGTTCACTTTAATGGCGGCCCCACCAGCAGTAGACACTAACCTTTCCTTCACTACCCCATTATTCTGTTCCACCCTCGGGAGCGCAGAGAAATACTTGGTACTTTCAAATACAGGTGAAACTCAAATAATTAGAATATCGTGCAAAAGTAATTGCAGTAAGTGTTGCAAAAGGGGCCCAAACCAAGTACTGAGTACATATGCATGCTTGTACTTTTCAGAGGTCCGATATTGTTCTATGTACAATCCTTGTTTTATTGATTGCATGTAATAATCTACTTTTTTGAGGTTGTGTATTTGGGGTTCTTGGGGTTTTCATGAGCTGTAAGCCATAATCATCACAATTATGACAAATCACGGCTTGAATTATCTTGCTTTGCATGTAATGAGTCTCTCTCATATATTAGTTTCACCTTTTAAGTTGCATTAGTGAAATAAATGAACTTTGTACGATATTCTAATTATTCGAGTTTCACCTGTATGAAGAGCATGTGACTGACCTGTCCAGAGCCGTCCCTATTATGAGGGCAGTCTGAGGCAGTTTCCTCAGGCGGCATCTCATTAGGTCACATAGGGGGTAGCAAGTGTGCCTGCTGCTCCCTTTCCAGCCAGAGCGTCCCAGGCTGCTAAACTCTTAGCTCTGGCCAGCGTCCTGCCCAACTCACTGATGTCACTGGTTGCAAGGAGCTGAGCGGGACGCTCTGGCTGGCGTCCCAACCAGCTTATGGCAACCAGTACCTTCAATGAGCTGGGTGGGATGCCAGACAGAGGTACCTTGTACCGATACCTCTAGTAACATGTGCCGCCAAACGCCCCCCTCCCTGGGTAATGTGTACAACCAGCACCACCCCCCCCCCAGCCTCAGGTGTCAAAAATTGTAGGGCCTCCCCTAGACCTGGTTTCCTCCCAAGTAATAACTCTGGTGATTGGCTGCTCAGACACATGGGGACGGGAGAGAGCTCATAGCCCTACGTAAGCTGTTCTTGATTGGGGATGTCATAGGTGGTACAGGGTCAACAGCAACTTCTGCAATCCTTAATGGGGCCCCCTTCCAGCCTCAGGCCCCATAGCAGCCGCGTAGGCTGCGATGGCTATTGTTATGCCACTGACTGTTAGGATTTTTTTTAGTTGAGACAAAAATTCCAAAGCGCTCCTTCAAATTTTGTTGTCTCTGCAGTTGAAATCGATTATCGATTTCACTGCATCAGAGATTAGAAAATCGAACAAACGTTCTGAAATCGATTACTTTGGTTCGAAATTCAAACTGTGTATATAACCTCCTTCAGGGGGATTTCTAGACATGTGCACTGGCAAAAAATGTGTTCAGTTTCGTTTTGTTTTGATTCTGATTTTGTGTTATTTTGTTTTTTTCGGGATTCGGGTGTGAAAATAAATTCAGATTCGGATTCAGACGAAATTAGTTAGCGGTAGTTCTTTTGAACGTTCGTTTCGTTTTAATTTCTTATTCATTTCGTTCGTTCGTTCGTTAGTTGCAGCAAAGTGACATTTGAGGAAAAATCAAATGGTTTTCTCCTTCTCTAATGTCACTTTGCTGCAAAGAACGCACGAACGAAACGAATAAGAAACTAAAAGGAAATGAACGTTCGAATGAACTACCGCTAACGAATTTTGGAAACAAAAATTCGGCTTCGTTTGCATTCATTATATCTGTAATTCGGAATTTGGATACATCCGAATTTCCAAAAATTCGTACGATTTTCGTTTCGAAACAAATTGCACATGTCTTGTGATTTCCTCAAATCTTTTACAGAAAGGAAGTGAGGGAAAATCTGCAACAATTTCTCTCCGTGTCCCCTTTTCAGATCTTCCCTCACTTCCTGTGCAGTGGAACTGAACTGATGTCGTCGGCAAAGAAAGTGAGGGGAAATTTCTCTGACGGAGCCTTGGACAGCAATAAGGGTTTTTTTTTATACTTCCCTACTCATAAACTATGCAAAACAAAAACAAAATGTTTTGGCTGAACACGCAAATTGCGTAGCATTAGACTCCACCATAATAGTCTAGTAGGTAAGTGATCCCTGGGAAAGTTAAAAGCATTGCTTTGCTACAGAACTTGGGCTACACAAGGACCTGGGAGGTAAGTAAACGTGTCTGCATCCACAAAAACCTTGATTCGTCTTTAGCTCCAACCGGACCTTTCTTTTAGATTTGGTGGAGGAAGGATACATACATAGGTAACGCAGTGACTCCAGACTTATATAATTTTTTTGTTGCGTCTTGTAAAAAAAAAATTCTAGGTAAGCTTTACATCTAAACTCTTCTGCCAGGTGGAATACATGGACTGGTTGTTGTTATCTTCTTACACCCTACAGTTCTTGGTGGCTCTCTGCTGCCTTCTACAAACCAGTGCCTGCCTGGCCAGTTAGGCTGTGCTAACTACCTTGCCTTGTCTTCATCTGGAAGAGATTATTCTGAATAGGAGTCTTCCTTCATTTCCACATCACTCACAGGCTTTCTTCGCTGGTAAAATTAAAAATAAAGAGCAGATTAAAAATAGTTTGTATAAGGAAATAAGCGAATCATACATACTGTATATTGTATATGCATATACATATGTATGCTAATACTTACAAGACAGAAGATGAGAACAACCAGAAGGACTACTATGACCATGGAAAGACTCCCGAAGACAACCAATATCAACATATTGTTTGATGTGATTGTGTCGGAGAGTCCTTCTTCCATGGACTCCACCGCATGCCTGAGGACATCTAAAAAGAAAACAAAGATGTTTATGTGAGAATCTTCCAAAGTTAATTATTTCTAACAAAACTCCAAAAAGTTGTTTCGCTACAGATATGGGGAATGAGGGAGATAATTTGGATACATTTACACTAACCCGTTGGTGTAGTCACAGGCTTGGCTGGATTTTCTGTGGAAAAATTAAAAAATAAAATGAATATAAACCATCAATGGTATTTACTATGGAGGCAAGGATCAATGAGATATGTACAGACCACCTCCTGTATGGCAGGACTGTGCACACATGTACATAATAAATAAACATTTATACAAACCTGGTTTTGCCATCTTTGCAGGTGGACCGGTTATGACCTGGGGCTCAAACATTTGAACCGTTGGTATATTTGTCGTCTGTGACCCATCAGAAAAAAAATGCTTAACTTGTGAGAGGAATCTAGTCTCTGTAGCAGAATGATAGAAAAAAGATACAAACAATAATCAGTAATGAGAATGTTAAGTAAGAAGACAAGATTCAGCCTTATCTGAATGTGTCATCACCCTATTTCCTGCCAGATACCAAGTCCACCAGCATTTGCCTTATTTGCCTTAAAGGGTTTCAAAACCCTCTGTTTTTTGGCATATATCTAATGCTCTCAAGCAGTAAATATATGCAAAAAATTTTTGTTTTTTTTTAAAACGCTTTAAAAGCGTTTTAAACTTACCGCTGTCTTCGCTGCGCGCTCCTGTCCCGAAAATCCGAAACTGCTCGGGCGGCCGCAAAGGATCTTGGGGCGGGCGCATGCGCAGTTCGGATTTTCGGTCGGGAGACAAGGAGAGACGCAAGGTAAGTCTATGGACGCGTGCACCCGCATGCAGACACCGTGGGACAGGAAGTGCTAGCCAGGACAGAGGAGTCAGCGCTGGATCGGAGACCCGCAGCAGCGCTGGAGAGAAGGCGGAAAAGGACAGGAAAGAAGAAGAAGTTCGGATTAAGAGACATCATTTAAGGTAAGTGTTTTACTTAACATTGGGGGGAGGGTGCATTCACACCAAAATCCGAGGGTACTTGCGGGTCATCGGAGGGTCCGTTGACTTGTCATTGTACCTTCTGATTTCCTTCCAGTGCATTGCAATTTTTTTTTTTATAGGCAAGCTTTATGTGAAGTAACATGTCCTGAGTTGACATACTTCACTTTAATAGCTTGTTATGCATTGCTTTTGCACGCATTTTTGACACGTTGCGCTGAAAAAAAAGTAGAGCATGCTCTACTTTTTTATCAGTGCAATGTACAGCAACGCAATGCACCACAGCAGTGTGAACTGTCCCATTCACAACCATTCATTTTTTGTTGCCCTTGCATTACCATCCATTAAAAAAAATGCATGGTAATGCAACGCAACAGATCTGGTGTGAATGGGAACTAAGTCTTTTGGTGTACCTAGGAGTATCTTTAGGTATATTTAAGTCTCTAGGTGTATCTAAAATAAAAATGCAAGGTGGCATTAAAATCTAGAAATGCAGAAGATGTAGAATTGTTATTTTAGCCTTACTCTTTTGCTTCACATTGCGGTTGTCATATCCTCTGTCAGCCGGTGTTGTCACTGTAAAATAAAAAGTACAGACATTAGAATGAGGCATTAGGAAATCCAGTACAACCATCCATGTAAGTAGATTCATTGTATCTGATGTTGTACTGATTTATGGCCCTTTGAACTGTTGGCTTTAGCTTTTTACTGTAGGTCAAATTGACACATCGTGCCTGTGTTTCAACATTGGGCTGGGGATGTAAAGACTGCACCGACCCCGTATAGACCAGGCAGTTCAAACAGCACTTATATTGAAAACCTGGCGCCACTTCAGCTGCCTTCTTTTACAGACACGGATTCATTGAGTTTTGCACATTGTGGTGACAGGTTCACTTTAAAGCAATGCAAAATAGAATAAACAGAAATGATACCCTTACCATAGTCGTCATCGTTGTCATAGTCATCAGGTTTTGCCGGTTGTGACTCTTCCCATGGTGTGAATTCCTCATCACCGTCTATGTCATAGTCCTTGGTATGAGGTATGGTGATCATCTCAGGGTTCTCACCAGTAACTAAGTAGAAAAAGATCAGAATATGAGGGTATTTTCTACTGGGAGTCGGCATTCTAGCAATATTTGAGTTTTGTACATTGTGGTGACAAGTTCACTTTAAAGCAATGGAAAATAGAATAAACAGAAATCATACCCTTACCATAACCATAGTCGTCATAGTCATCAGGTTTTGCCAGTTGTAACTCTACCCCTGTTGTAATTCCGTTATCATCGTCTATGTCATAGTCCTCAGTATGAGGTATGGTGA
>NW_017306674.1:1517873-1523985 GCF_000935625.1 Nanorana parkeri | reverse complement strand
AAAAAAAAAAAAAAGACTCGGTCAAAGCTTTGTCAACAGCTGATGTATCCTTAACTCTGTTATTGATATGTATGCATTATACTGGTCGGCTGCATCTGCGTATGCACTATTATATCTGTCTGACAATAAAAACTGTTTTAAAAAAAAAATCAAGTTCAGGTTTGCTGTTTTGCATATATGCCCAACAACAACAACAACAACAACTTCAGAATGCATACAGAAAGTGGATCAGATAACTGTTTTCTGAAGAAATAAACTATGTCCATTCATGTATCTGAAAGGAAAATAGTCAATAAACACTCATTTGTCTTGTAATGTAAATGTTTGTAATTTGCTTTCTCAGCAAGCCCATCAATCTCCCACCAGCTAACAGGCCTGTCTGATGCTTAGTTACATGCTTGTAAGGTGTGCTGATCTGAGAAATGTATAACTACTTTGTGAAAGGAAGTTTACTTGGATAGAGCAGGAGAAAAGAGTGGGTAGCTGAATCCAACCATGTAGCATATAGCAAAGGTCAGAGTTGATGGAGTTAGGGACATCCTAAAACATTTAATGTTAAAATGGCTTAATGTGTATCTAAATATCAATCAATTGCCTTGAAACTTTGCACAACCTGAGTTTTCAACTTCCCATACGTATCCTTGAAGTTTAATGGATTTTGGTTTCCCACAAGGCAAATGAGTGACATTAAGCTTTTTTTTTTTTGTGGGGGGGGGAGGCTTAATGTGGCTTTAACATACAAAGCTTAGATGAGGACAGCTAAGAAGTAGGAGCAGGAGGTGTGTGTATCACAGAGAAGCAAACAGGGAGAACCTGGTTAGCACACATGAGCATCAGTTTACGAAGAGATGCCCACCACTGGCAGGCAGGCAGGCAGCTGATAAACCACTGACACATTACCACTTCAGAGACAAGCAACTAATGCATGGTTAACTGACAGACAACTGTCCAACAGATGAGCAACCAATGTATAGTCAATCATCAGACATCTGCCCCAAAAAACTTTAAGTAATGGCCATAGTTCTTGCTTACCTTTTATTGTAAGAATAAGATAAATGCTAAGTAAGAACTATGGCCATTACTTGGGGCAGATGTCTGACGGTTGACTATCCATTGGTTTCTCATTATTTGAACATTTTATAAAGGGCCTAAGGAGAAACAAATTATCTATACCAGTCTTTGACACTGTAAATGTAGGTGTCTTAAAGAACAGAAGGGGTAGAGAGAATCTAGTAGCTTACATTTTTGTTAGGAGGATATTGTTTTTTTTACTAAGCAAAGTCAGTAAAGTTCTTAAATGCTTTATAATTAAAAGAAAGCTTAATAAGTTTATATTTCTAAGAAAAGAAAAAATATTGTTCCATATGAATTAGCTGTATCTTTTTTATGGGCGCTTACATGTACCATTACTTGGGTATTACCAGTTCCTAGGTATAGGATATTTCAAGCTATACTTCAGTGCCTGAGACTACAGTGTGTGGTGACACAAAGAAGATATCCAAAAAAAATGGCAATCCTCTGTTTGGGTCTTTCCATATGTTAACCTGGAAAGGTCCCACCTCCTGCATTCCTCCAATAAATAAAACAGTGAGATGCATTCTAGCTGTAGTTTGAAGAACTTGGTAGACTAAAATCTACCCACACAAATATAGGTAGAATTAGTATTCCTATAATTTTCTCCCAGGAAAACCAAGGACCTGTGGTCTGGCACTGCCAATTTATGTACAAATTGAGTGTGCTGTTAGGTACTCCAGGCTCCACACTGCCTGCATTTAATATATGGGCAGACTGTGAAGCGCAGGAACCTTGCAGTTGATTTGCTCTCTGTTAAAAATGAGCCCATCAGTGTACTAAAAGATGTACCATTTGGTGGAAAAAATAAAGGCCTGTTTTCACAAGACATCTAGTTTTAACCCCACAAGCTAACTATTTCCACAATCAGTGTACCCAATGATACATTTTTTTAAAAGGAAAAACAGGTGTTTTTTGTTGGGTTTTAATTTTTTTTAGTATTTATTTTCTAAAAATGGTTGAAAATCTTTTTCTATAGGGAATACTAAAGGCTGACTTTTTGGAGGAAAAAACTTAGGCCTGTTTTAATACAACACAGAAAAATTGTAGGCTTTCCTTGTACATTTCTTGTTATAAGAACCTGAAATATTTTTCATCTGTCAAACTGCTAACACTTCTCAGTGCTATTTGACTTACCATTGGGGCCTTGTCAGATTGAAGTCACTTACTAACGCCACCAAAAAAGAAGTTGTTGGCTGTGGACAGGGTAGAGAAAATATCAATGGTGTCTCCACTCAAAATTAAATGTCTAGGGTGGTGAGGAGAATAGTAGCAGCAGCAGCCAACAGAAGACCAGCATATACATGATAGTTGTTCCCTCTGTTTTCCAAATACTCTAAGAGGTGCATTGTGCCAAATGGTGTGTTAATGTTTTAAGAATTTACACTGAAAATCTTCTCACCTTAACTTACTAGCCTTACATGGTAGTTTCTTGAGTTACATGGCAATCGCATGTGACAATCTCTGGAACACAGCAGTCTCACATGGCATTCTTTGTGATAATATTCAGTCTCCCATGGCAGTCTTGGTAATGTAGAAGTGTCAGGGTCACCAACAAGAGTGTATGCAACAGTATCCATTTTACCTGTCCTCTTTTTTACGAAAGTATACAAGTGACTGACAGTTGCTCTTGTTACCCTCTTTAATCACCCAAAAAATTCACACTAGGCAGTTTGTAGATTTTAATAATGTTCTGGAAGTAAATACATGTATACAGTCAGAAAACATTCTGTTGCTGTTTTGGCAACTACAGTGTGGACATCCTTAGAGTCATAGGGATTTTGATAGACCTATGATAAAGGTTACATAAAGTTCACAACAACAATGTTATACAGTAAATTAAGTTTTGCAGAATTGCTATGCCTTGCTCTCTTAAGCATTACATTTCTTTCTTACTTGTAAAGGGCCAGTGTCCTTCTAAGCTGGCCTTCCTTTAGTATGAGGAACACTCAGACTTAGGGAGGTGCTGCTGCTGCCATCCAAAGCTTCTCCCAAACTCACCGCACTGGTACAGGCAGCTGACCAATTCTTACATACAGAACCTGTTGTCTCAATGTTGCTATGATCATGAGCTGGCGTGCCATGTACAGACATATTTTTGCTCCACACTGGGTAACCAGTGCCTCCTGCCAGGTTAAGGAAGGCCCGTGGGCTTGGAACCACGGCTTTCGAGTAACACAGCACACCCACCTGGCAGCATCTGGTAACACAGTTATTTCACATGGCAGTCTCTGTTAACTTTAGTCTCATGTGGCTTAGTCTAATAACAGCCTATGTTAGCAATGCTATGACAGTGGCAGAAGTGTCCCAGAATGTGGCAGTGCATAATAGAATACAACCCACCTCACTCCAAACCAGAATCCCAATGTAGGGAAATGGGTGCTGGCATGACAATATGGTAGTGGTCACATGGCCAGGGGTCAGTGGTCATCTTTCTACTACCATAAAAACACACCCTTTGGATGGGGCAGAACTGCAAGCAGATTTTAGGTAGAATCTATTCTACACTGATTATTTCAGACTAGGTCTCTTCTAATATTTCTTAATTTATAATCATCTTCAAGCTTATCCACACAACTGCACAGTTCTTTGAAACCCAACACAAAATGTTCTATTTCACCACTACAGTAATAAAACATTTTATGCAAATAGTGCTCTGTCTGTTGGACACTTTGCAATCATTGTGGGTAGTCTGAAATATGACAATGCCAGATTCTCAGAGGTTTGATACACTCTCCTCCACATGCTGTATTTTGACAGAGTTAGCAATGGTGACAAGCATTTGTCTTTTGGAGTGCAAGTGTGTGGGAGCTGCTTTTACAGTATTCTATGTATTGATCTGAGAATACTTTTGTTAAATAAAATGTTATTGAATAATCTATAAGATGAAAATGTAATAGTTACAAATAAACATTTACCTTTAAGAATCCTTTCACATGGGCATTCCAATCAGGTATGCCTGTCAGTTTTTCAGGCGGATCTGATCGGAAGCCCAATGTTAGTCTATGGGTAGCTAGATTTACACGGACATGTCCATTTACATCTGACCACCCTTGACTGCAGCTAGGTGCAGAAAACAAAATGGAACAGAGTTCAGGTTTGGCAGATCTGACCGTGGCAGACCAGGGGTAATCTGATGTAAACGGACACATGAAAATTTAGATCAGACTCTCCATAGACCAACATGGGTCCAGTAATTTAATTTTTTTCTTCCTTCACAAGATGCATCCATGTTGAACTGCTCCAATTAGCAGGGATCTGTGCACTGATTCCCTGTTGATCAGAACTAAGGGTGCTTGTGTGAAAGGGACCTAATTCTAGGAATGCCTTAATCCTAGGGATAGCTTACTGCTGGGCAGCCATTTATCTAATTATATTTTATATTTAATTCCTCTTGAACCTTTTGAATGTGATCCTAACGCTCAACTATTTTAAGTTTGAAATTTGCAGATCTCTAGGACTGCGACGGACTGTAAATTAGCTTCATCTTATACAAATCTTTCATGCATTCTTTTGAACAAACAGCCTTATTGCCTCAACTAGGATTGGAGATTCTACTCTAAAATCAGTAGATCAGTGATCTTTTCCTGATTTGCTGGACTGAATGCATTGGAATCTCCGATGAAACTCACCCTCACATGCTCTGAACAAGAAATCAATTTCCTAGACTTGAATATATTTAAAATACATACTAATGCAGGTACTGTCTTTGCATCATGTTTGTTTGGAAAAGCTACTGATTGCAACACTCTTTTGCATTTGCAAAGAACACATCCACCTTCACCTATGATGGGTATTCCCCTAGCACAGATGTTGAAGGTGAGATGCTATAATTCAGACTCAGCCAATCAGCAGCTAGATGAAATGGTTATGCATTTTAAACAGAGAGGATACTGTAACTTAAACAAAATCTCTCCATGGTTGTGGCTGTACCCTAAGAAACGTTATTGCCCCCTAAGGTAGAAAAAAAACAAAATTAAGGCAATTTTTCACATCAACCTGTACTACAGCAAGTACTGGGTGGTTAATAACTGGTCGATCATAGCCAGCAACTAATCAATGACATGGCTCCTACAAACCTGGGATGCTTTCGCTGTCCTAACTATACAACCTGCAACCACTTATGGATGGGTACTTTATTTCTCCATCCACAGACAGGTTTGGTGCATATCAATTAGGTACATATTGTAATGCAACATAAGATATGCAACATAACGGTTGTCTACACCCTTTGTGGCCTTTATTATGTGGGCAAGACCATTACTATATTATGTGAACGACTTTGTGTGCCATCCACAAAGCCTTGGACATAGGCACTTTCGATCAATCAGTTGCTACACATTTTGCCTAACAGAAACATTTGTTGCTGAGCCTGCGAAGCATGCTTATTGATCATGTGCCACCCTTTATCCGTGATAGTGATTAACATTGCGTGCTCCTTCAAAAGGAGAATCAGTGGTGTACATTTTACAGACATTGGACCTTACAAATGGGAGGCATTTCATTTTCATTGCTTGGTGACAGGGGTGAAGCTGACTCCTGTGACATCACTTCCACATACTGTAAGCATCATTGGTATCAGCACACTGCTGTGCACTCCTGGGTGTCTTCATGGCTGGAATCAGCTACTGATGAGCTCTTTTGTCCTTCACTTTTTCACTTGTTCTTCTTTTTCATGTTCACTTTACTGGTATTTGAGATATGTTAATAGTGTTATTAGTTACTTACTTTTACTCCTTATTAGTGATTAATATTTGCCTTTTGGTTTTATATGTGTATTGTTTGGTGTATGCACATGGATGTTCACATTTTGGTGTGGTGAGTGCATACACAATCAGGGAAGGGGGTTCCTTAGGTATGTACTGTAGATGATTGTACATGTGGTAGCCTTGTGAAAGGGGGGCTGCCTCCCATTTTCTGTCCCTTGTGCCAAGTCCCGTGAGTGCCTTCATCACCTCTAATGTATTGTATTGATCTCTGTGTGTGCATCCAGGCTCTTCTGTTTGACATGAAGTGCAAGTACCACTTGTGCACAATATAT
>NW_017306674.1:1451109-1517294 GCF_000935625.1 Nanorana parkeri | reverse complement strand
ATATATATATATATTGTTCTGTTTAACAGGGGTGTAGAAACTGTCTCATCATCCCCTCTGTAATCTCTTCCACAAGTAGTTGACATTAGAATAGGAAGGCAGTTCTGTAGAAATCTTTCTGTACCCTGATTTATTTCAACCACTGTGAGGGTCAGTACCATAAGCGGTACCCACATACACTTAGGGAAACATTGATTTAACCAATCAGAGCATGGTGTTACTTGACCTTGTCAAATTTGTGACCTTTGCATAACTGCTCATTTATGATCCAGACAGGGACATTAGATTGTAAACTCCACTCAAATTAATAAAGTAGTCCTATAACAATGTAAAAGTGAGTGTGTGAGTTCTGTATGAAAAAAAGGAGAATTGTACTGTATAAATCAGCTAAACAAAAAGCCAGTACAAGTACTGCTCTATAATACGTTAATAAATAGTTTCCTTTTATGTACAGATTTATCTTATTTAGCCATTCTTTACTTCCAGTAAACACAGAAAGTTTTACATTGCACCCCACCAACTTGCCCTATTATCCACGACTCTGTTGTTTCCCTTTGTGTGATGTAATCTGTTTTATTTGAAGACCATTTAAATAAACAATTCAAAGCATTACATCAGGCTTTCATACATAAAATATGGAGAGCCGAGGCTTGATTGCATTTCAAAAACCGCTGAGCATTTAAAAACCAGCCTGTTATATAGTGGATCTTGTGGTTTTTTTTTTCCACTCAGAAGCCCCAGAAAAGCCAGGGTGTATAATACCGATCAAACAGCGATGGTCTCAGATTAAGGAGTGTATGATAAATGACCCTGGGGAACGTTGAAACACAATTACAATATTAAACATTATACAGGGAAAAAAATAATCCATCACAAAATCGTAAGCGATACAACCAGGCAATCATTTATTTAACCTTTCCCTTGCTGAACACCTCCATTGCAATGCCATAGCTGTGATGGGGTTAAAGAGGTCTCCTTCAGTTAGCCGAGTAATCAATTCCTTCATTTCACGGCTAGTCTGTACATGGTAAGGATTAAGTGGTCAGCGTGACCTTGACCGCTCTCCCCACGGTTGGCCTCCTTGGGATTTCTATTAATCACATTAATGGCACAAAATTCTTACTTGTTGTAAAACCCCATTGTTATACACCAAGTGGCCACAAACTGAGAGCCTCAGCCATTTGTGTCCTATTTACATATACATCCTAGTAGCTGGCATGTAAAATGCACATTACAGGTTGGGAAAAAAGGAATTATTTTACTGTAGCATCAGGGTTCTATAGTCTATAGTTTCCAACTGTTCCTAATTTCCAGGTTTTAGAGTGTAGACCATCATTTTAATTGTAATTCTTCTCCCTGCATTAAATAGCGATTAGGTTAACAATAACAACATTGTATTTGTTTTTTTTGTTTTGTTTTGTTTTTTTGGGAGGATAATACGTGAAGTTTTAACTTTTATTAGGAAGCTACTTTAAATTGATGGCGGGGGGTGTGTATTAAAAAAAAAGAATAATTTTTGGAGGGGGTGGAAGCTGCAGACTGCTGGCACTTGCCTGTATTAGAGTGGCCCATGGTTTACCCATATGTTTGTACATGCATATGAGGGATCTTTAAGAGATTTGTCTCCCCTTGATTTGCAAAGCAAATCTGTCTGTAATTGGAAGGATAATTATCATCTAAACTGGATAAAGGGAATAGGACAATGGGTAGGTGGTTCAGTGTGCTGCTGCACAGAAAGAAGCAATATCTTCTTGCCTTTAGGGAAAAAGGATCCAAACCCCTATTTAAAAAAGAGAGTAATGGTGTTTCCTTGTTGTGGGGGAGCATGGCACTGTTGCCTGTGTTCCCCCATGGACAACTTAGAATCTCCAGAGACAGAGAGGGAGAGGGAGGCAAAAACGAGCTCCCTACTTAGACCAAGTCATGCTGAACCCATGAGCATGCACCTGGCTGCAGAATACTGGATGTGTCTGTCAAGTTCTGTGAGTCTGCCACATTGTCGTTAGGGACTATGAAAGCTGCCAAGTTATAGCTGCACATTCAAGTTACAGTTAAGGGTAGCTGTTGTTTTGTCAACAGAACCTGATCTGCTGATCATGAGTCCTGTTACATTGATGCATTACAAAATTTCCAGTGAAAGGTTTATTGTATTAAGTCAAGTAAGTGTGTCTAATTAATCCTGCTCCACTATCAGCAAAGTTTCTTTGCATTGAGAACCCATGAGAGCAGATTTCTAGGGACTGTATATGTTATCAGAACAGGCTGAGGTGTAAAACAAGCACATAATTGTGGTCACATCAAGAAAGGTTGATGCTTTTGCCATGTAGTTACAGGAGTCTGAAGGGATTGGAATCCTCGCGAGACCTCCCAGAGTGATTCTGGAGAATGAAGTGCGAATGTCAGTTCATCATGCAAATGACATGCTGAAATGTGTCTTTCAGAGGGGTACTCCCACTCAGAGAGCCCCTGATTGCTGTGTGTGAGCTTGGGCACACTGAGGCATTTGGCCCTGGAGGCTCCTGGTGTTGTTAAATGTCTCGAATTTGAAATTGTAGAAGTGTCCATTGAAGTACTCTGTAGCCTAAAGGGAAAGTGTAGTCACTACTACTCACATGTATACAACTGGGATCGGTTTTGATTCAAATGTCTTCAGGGATATAATACTTGGAAACTAACATTTTATCAAACATTAAATACACCTATATGTGTTTGTGGTGTACCAACCTATACTGTAGCATACTCATGTAAGGGGCCCGAGCAGCCTGAGGGGCCTGGGAACCTTACATGGGTATCGGCCGTGGCCGTACAGGTGACATGCAGGGAGGTGGAGGCGGCCGGGCCCAAGCAGCGTGCTCCAGTTTCCAGGGCCCGCACACTCCAGATCCTCACCTGGGGTGCTCCATGTGGGCCTCGGGGGTCCCCGTGTCTCTACATCACATTTAATTTTTAAAGATGGCCACTGTGAGTAGCGGTGGCCATCTTTAAACCTGGCAAGTGCCCAGATCTCATTTAATATATCGCCGAACCAGCAATATATTAAATGAAAATCATGCCCTGGTGGTCCAGTGGGGAATCAGTATGATCTGCATCTCTTGCTGATGCAAAATTTTCAAAAATCTAAAATTTTCTTTGAATGAACTGATTTAATGGAGTCATTTTTACATATGTTTTTTATGTCTCTGCTCCGTAGTATTGACTGTTTTGATATCCTTCTCTATATGTGGACCTCTACAGTAATGTTTGGTATATAGCTCCTGTAAGATCTCATTCACACGAGTGTCCTGCATTTGTTTTTAGAGGAGGATAAATTGATCTGGGAAGTATAAACAAACTTTATATTTTCCAGATCAGGTTCTCCATGTGTTTATATATATATTTCATTGAATTGAGAAAAATGTACATGCATTTAGATGCTTTCATTGTATCTAATCTGCCCCAGGACACACTGATTTCTATTTACCCTTCAAAAAATGTACATGTATGTATATACATTTAGAAATGTGCTGTAAATGCATATAATTGCATGCCTATGTGAATGAGTGGTCTCCCATGTTTGAGAATAAACTGGCAATACTGTTGTAAATTACTTTACTTTTTGAAGATCTCATTTATGATTATGTGAAGTGCCTTGCTAACTTATGAAAACCTTATCAATCTTTGTCAAGGGTTTGTTTATTTACTGTTATGGCTTAATACATTCACAGGATTAAATGAAATACAAATGCTTCCTTGTCAGATCACAGTCCTGACTGATCCACAAACGTTGTGCAGA
Organism: Nanorana parkeri; assembly: GCF_000935625.1. Classification (NCBI taxonomy): domain Eukaryota; kingdom Metazoa; phylum Chordata; class Amphibia; order Anura; family Dicroglossidae; genus Nanorana; species Nanorana parkeri. Next base: position 1,513,522 of record NW_017306674.1, on the reverse strand, counting down.
CTTATATCCAGATGGTGTGGTTCTTTTCAATGTCTATACTTCGGGCCTGCTCAGCTGGGTGCTTCTTTTTGTCACTGGAGCTTAGCAATGGCAGCATATAGTTTAGGTAAGTCCTATCAATACTGGTGTAAATGCTTGCATTTGCTAACAGAAACAATGATCAGAAGACTTCCAATGGAATAATTTTGAAATGCCCACATTTTCAGTACAAAAGTCTAAAAATGCTCAGTGCCAACTATACGTCATTGGCCAGGCAGTTTATAGAGTTAAATCAAACATAATGCAGATGCACTTTCTAGAATATTGTGATTTCCAGTAAAATTAGATTATTGAGTATATTATAATAAACTGACATTTTACTTTTGGTCATGGTAGCAGATAAATTCAATTGCTATGTTTCTATCTTATGGATTTAGGCAGCCAAGGTGTTGGACTCTGCACCCTCCATCTTGGTCATTGTGAATCTAAGAAGAGGACTCTCAGTTCTCCTGCTGTAGACTTTATAATGTACTTTACATGCAAACAAGAAGAATTTAGGCGCAGAAGTGGAACTACCTGTATATGGCCATGACAGATGGATAGAGCTAGGAACTTGCTTTTATAAAATGAGGTGGAAAATTTATTCAGTCTAGCCAAAGTTGAGTTTTTGAAGGTCCAATCCTTCAATCACTCATTCTAGTTTGGGGTATATTTAGTGTAATCACACAAAAAAACCTTTTGACTCTGACTGATGCATGCTTTAATGAAAAACATAAAGCAGCCCATTTAACAAACAGGTACGATGTATACAGTTGTATACAGTTGTATCTGATCTATAAATTAATCTTTCAGTGAGAAGCTTTGTGTGTCTACAGACACAATGTATGTGTTGTATAATGTGGAAACCATGTAATTAAAAGCTTCAAACTGACATATGAATGGCACAGAGTCTTATTGTCCGCTGAGCTGTTTAATTACAATATGACAGTGGGATAAGCATGTACAGGACATTAACTGGGAAAGTTACTTTAATTAGGGAATCTGCCGTGGCAACACAGTCAGTACACCATTCAAACCTTTGAAAAAATTACACATGGGTAAAGTCCAAATGGAAGCTGTAACATTGTCCCAAATTTGATAAAGATAAAGATTGTTCCATGATACAGGATAAAATGATCGTACAAACCTGGGGAAAGAAAGATTGAGGGAAATCTGACTTCTTGGAAAAGTGTAAGTTGATGCAGCAGAGCAAACACCATACTTTACTGCAGCATAGGAAAGATCAGATTTAGACTTTCAGTCACCCCAACAAACAGTCTTGTGTCTTCCCACAGCTGACCATTTTATTAAAGTGACACTAAACTCAGGAATTAAATCTTACATTTCATTCAAATACCTTAATTATTAACAAAAATGTATCTTATTTGTGCATCACTTGACTGTGATGGACTACAATCTCAATACAAATTATTAAACTAAATGTGAGATTGTAGTCCATCACAGGAGTGAGCTTGGAGCGGTGGCTACTTTACAACACACATGGGCCATAGGGAACAAAAGTAGCCACCCTCCAGGCGGAAGGACAGTTACATAGTTACATAGTTAGTCAGGTTGAAAAAAAACACAAGTCCATCGAGTCCAACCTATAGAGAAAAAAAAAAAAAAGAAGAAAAGCCTAAACAGAACACTATGCCCACAATTACCCAATGTTGATCCAGAGGAAGGCAAAAAAAACCCCTATAAAGCATGGTTCAATTTGCTCCAACAGGGGAAAAAATTCCTTCCTGATCCCATAAGGCAATCGGATATTCCCTGGATCAACGCTCTCTGATGCTTAATATACCTATAAGAACTCAATAACCAGTAATATTCTGTGCATTTAGGAATACATCCAGATGTTTTTTAAAACAATTAACCGAGCTAGCTAGAACAAGCTCCTGGGGGAGTCTGTTCCACATTTTCACAGCTCAAACTTAGATTGTAGGCTCTCACAGGCAGGTCCCTCCTAACCATCTTGGCTTCACTTGTATTGTAAGTGTAATGTCCTCCCTATATTGTAAAGCGATGCACAAACTGTTGGCGTTATATAAATCCTGTATAATAATAATGATAATAATAATACAAAATCAGACCTTGACCATAGACCGTATTTGGGAGTCTGGCATGTACTGTAGATATGCATGTCAGGTAAATAAGCAGTCTCCCAAGGCTCTGATTGTTTCTGAATTATCAGTTTCATTGTGTGTTTTCTTAAGAGATCCTTTCAGCCATAGCTCAAACCTATTAGATACTAGTGGAATCAAAGCTTTAGGTTCCCTAGCAATTATGTCATCACTTGATGTCATCACTCCAAGCACAGCACAGTCAATTATAGGTCTCTCATTAATTATACTCATTGTTCACTTCACATTTCATGACGCTGGTGGGGTCCAGTGTGTGAAATGCAGGAAAAGCTGCAAATATAGCTACTGTCTTCACCTATCAAAATAAGGTATGGTGCTTTTTAAGACTAACCACCTCCAACGAGTGCATTGTGGTCAATGCATTTTCTTTGTTTTACAATAGATAGTGGTTTACTTGTTGCAGAACTATTTAATACGTACTTCTTTTGAGGACCTTACATGTTCAGTATTATTATATTGTACTCCATCAATATGAAGATATGGTGCTCAGCCCCAAATTATACTTAATATAGTTACTTACAAAATTGCAGGGCTAGCACATCTCTTTAATCTAAGTTCAATATGTTCCTATGTATCATTATGGGAAGTTTGAATATATTATACACAGTAAATGTGAAATTATAGTTAAACTAGATATGGACTAGACTTGATGTAAACAAACATTTTAAACATATACATGATTTTACTAATTATGTTCTAAAATGACTATACAATCGAATAGAAAAGCACCAGGATGTCCTTCCTCGTTTTGAAAATGTTTCCGCCAGCATCCCGCTGATCTCTCGCCTATGTAATATGTGTCTTGGTCACTTTTCAGCTGGTTACAGCAGGTTACAGCTCTGCACACCTCATCCGCTGTTAGTTTTGTGTTACCTGCCACCGGTACTGTTAACTTCTACAGATACTGTATACATACGGCATACATTTAGATCCATGCTGCAGTATAAAGAAATCACACTTTATAAGCAAGGCTTTCTCATCTCATCGCAGTAACTTTCCCGCTGTTCTGTGTATTGCTCTGTACAAAGCTTTTACAAATTTGGGAGCAGTCTGGGATTCTTCATATCTCCCTCCCACTGCCTGCATATGGCCAAGCAAAAAACAATGAGAGGAATAGACAGCTTGTATCTGTGTGTTTGTTCTACCCCCACCCTCCCATCTTCTCTCATCACTGAGGAGGGATCCCTGCTGAGCGCAATCAAGATACAGACTGTACCCTGCATCCACAGACATGCATATTCCAAGCTCTCTGAACAAGCAGAAAGCAGCACAATTTTACATACTAACCACACAGAGAAGTGAGCCAGAGTTATAGAAAGAAAAATACCAAAACCTATCAATTCAGGGCATTCTTGTCTTATTTTAACTCTTTAGTACTGCTAGCCTACAGCCAAAGTGTTAATTATACAGGTTGCTGGAAACGGTAACATGTGAACAATTGCCCAGAGAGCACAGCAATTGTTTGCCACAGTTGTGTGCTCCTACAATCTATGTAGTTAGTCACATTAATTATAATGAGATGCAGACGGACAATGGCAAGTCTCACATCTTCCAGTAGCATGATCTATAATAGTAAGGGTCTTAAAGAAGTTAATATTAGAATAAAGTCAGGCTTCACAGTATAAGTAAAAGCATTATTCGCAGAATGCTGGTGGTTTTGAGATGAAGACATAATGGACTCATTCAATAACATAATGCAAGGAGTAAAGCAGTCAGTGCAAAAAGCAGTGCCCCTAGAAACCACTTCTTGTGTCGGTCTGAATTCAGTGATGTGAATTCCGTGGTTATAGGTACTTTTCACTAATCATCATGTTTTTTCTTGCACTATTTATTAACTAAGCCTAATGATAACAACACAACTGCTTGTGCTGTCCCTCAGAGTCCATTCTAGTACAAAACTACATTGACAAAAGCACAAAGAATGACAATTATAAATCTGATTGATTGTTTTAGGATAATAAAATAAGATAAGAGAAATAAGATAAATTAAACCTCATAAAGCACTCCTTTTTTTCTACCATGCTAGCAATTTTTACAATGTATACAGGAAGACCACAAATAACATTGGAAGGCAACGTTACATAGGACAGTTAAAGTGTATCTCTAGGCAAAACCTTTTTTTTCAGTTTTGGATGGTGTGGGAAGTGTAGACCACCTGTCAAGTTTTTATTGTTGTTTTATTCCCTTTTGGGGAGATTCACGCCTCTATTTGTATTGGTGGCTATTGTCACCAATGTTGTTCTCAGAGTTGTACCCAGAAATCTTCCAATGGGGACGCCTGTTCCTGGGACAACTGTCTAAAGGTGCCCATACACTGCACGATTCTCATACAAGAATCGCGGGAAATCCCGCGATCGTATGAGAATCATGCAGTGTAAGGAAGGCGTGCGACCGTTTCTAATGTACGGTCGCACGCCTTTTGTATTTCGAGCATGTTGGAAAACCAGCTGAGAATCGTACGATTTTCAGCTGGTTTTTAACATGATCGAGAGATGACTGCCGAACGGACCGGTGTGCGCACGCGCACACTGCCCGTTCAGCATTGCATTCATCGGAAGCCCGCCCCTCGGGGGCGGGCTTGCGATGATCGAAAGTACGATCTGCCTGTCCAAGATGGGCAGATCGTATGTTTTTTAAAGTACTTTACAACCCTCGCAAGACAAAGGTCTTGTGAGGGTTGTAAAGTGTAAGGGCACCTTAAGAGAGCAATGCCTCTCACTCTGGGAGATTTCCTACATTTCGCTGGGGAAATATCCCCAGTGGAACACAGACAGCAAAAGGGAAGCTGGCTATGGTGCTTTTTAAGACTAACCACCTCCAACGAGTGCATTGTGGTCAATGCATTTTCTTTGTTTTACAATAGATAGTGGTTTACTTGTTGCAGAACTATTTAATACGTACTTCTTTTGAGGACCTTACATGTTCAGTATTATTATATTGTACTCCATCAATATGAAGATATGGTGCTCAGCCCCAAATTATACTTAATATAGTTACTTACAAAATTGCAGGGCTAGCACATCTCTTTAATCTAAGTTCAATATGTTCCTATGTATCATTATGGGAAGTTTGAATATATTATACACAGTAAATGTGAAATTATAGTTAAACTAGATATGGACTAGACTTGATGTAAACAAACATTTTAAACATATACATGATTTTACTAATTATGTTCTAAAATGACTATACAATCGAATAGAAAAGCACCAGGATGTCCTTCCTCGTTTTGAAAATGTTTCCGCCAGCATCCCGCTGATCTCTCGCCTATGTAATATGTGTCTTGGTCACTTTTCAGCTGGTTACAGCAGGTTACAGCTCTGCACACCTCATCCGCTGTTAGTTTTGTGTTACCTGCCACCGGTACTGTTAACTTCTACAGATACTGTATACATACGGCATACATTTAGATCCATGCTGCAGTATAAAGAAATCACACTTTATAAGCAAGGCTTTCTCATCTCATCGCAGTAACTTTCCCGCTGTTCTGTGTATTGCTCTGTACAAAGCTTTTACAAATTTGGGAGCAGTCTGGGATTCTTCATATCTCCCTCCCACTGCCTGCATATGGCCAAGCAAAAAACAATGAGAGGAATAGACAGCTTGTATCTGTGTGTTTGTTCTACCCCCACCCTCCCATCTTCTCTCATCACTGAGGAGGGATCCCTGCTGAGCGCAATCAAGATACAGACTGTACCCTGCATCCACAGACATGCATATTCCAAGCTCTCTGAACAAGCAGAAAGCAGCACAATTTTACATACTAACCACACAGAGAAGTGAGCCAGAGTTATAGAAAGAAAAATACCAAAACCTATCAATTCAGGGCATTCTTGTCTTATTTTAACTCTTTAGTACTGCTAGCCTACAGCCAAAGTGTTAATTATACAGGTTGCTGGAAACGGTAACATGTGAACAATTGCCCAGAGAGCACAGCAATTGTTTGCCACAGTTGTGTGCTCCTACAATCTATGTAGTTAGTCACATTAATTATAATGAGATGCAGACGGACAATGGCAAGTCTCACATCTTCCAGTAGCATGATCTATAATAGTAAGGGTCTTAAAGAAGTTAATATTAGAATAAAGTCAGGCTTCACAGTATAAGTAAAAGCATTATTCGCAGAATGCTGGTGGTTTTGAGATGAAGACATAATGGACTCATTCAATAACATAATGCAAGGAGTAAAGCAGTCAGTGCAAAAAGCAGTGCCCCTAGAAACCACTTCTTGTGTCGGTCTGAATTCAGTGATGTGAATTCCGTGGTTATAGGTACTTTTCACTAATCATCATGTTTTTTCTTGCACTATTTATTAACTAAGCCTAATGATAACAACACAACTGCTTGTGCTGTCCCTCAGAGTCCATTCTAGTACAAAACTACATTGACAAAAGCACAAAGAATGACAATTATAAATCTGATTGATTGTTTTAGGATAATAAAATAAGATAAGAGAAATAAGATAAATTAAACCTCATAAAGCACTCCTTTTTTTCTACCATGCTAGCAATTTTTACAATGTATACAGGAAGACCACAAATAACATTGGAAGGCAACGTTACATAGGACAGTTAAAGTGTATCTCTAGGCAAAACCTTTTTTTTCAGTTTTGGATGGTGTGGGAAGTGTAGACCACCTGTCAAGTTTTTATTGTTGTTTTATTCCCTTTTGGGGAGATTCACGCCTCTATTTGTATTGGTGGCTATTGTCACCAATGTTGTTCTCAGAGTTGTACCCAGAAATCTTCCAATGGGGACGCCTGTTCCTGGGACAACTGTCTAAAGGTGCCCATACACTGCACGATTCTCATACAAGAATCGCGGGAAATCCCGCGATCGTATGAGAATCATGCAGTGTAAGGAAGGCGTGCGACCGTTTCTAATGTACGGTCGCACGCCTTTTGTATTTCGAGCATGTTGGAAAACCAGCTGAGAATCGTACGATTTTCAGCTGGTTTTTAACATGATCGAGAGATGACTGCCGAACGGACCGGTGTGCGCACGCGCACACTGCCCGTTCAGCATTGCATTCATCGGAAGCCCGCCCCTCGGGGGCGGGCTTGCGATGATCGAAAGTACGATCTGCCTGTCCAAGATGGGCAGATCGTATGTTTTTTAAAGTACTTTACAACCCTCGCAAGACAAAGGTCTTGTGAGGGTTGTAAAGTGTAAGGGCACCTTAAGAGAGCAATGCCTCTCACTCTGGGAGATTTCCTACATTTCGCTGGGGAAATATCCCCAGTGGAACACAGACAGCAAAAGGGAAGCTGGCATGGGGTTTTAACCCTTTCCTACTCTTTCCAAAACTGGAAAAAAAAGGTTTTGGGTATACATACACGTTAACAATATCATAGGCGACAATATTGGTCTGAGACATATTTCACAACATAACACCATGAACGGCATTCAACAAGCTGCTTTTTGATATCAGCATAGTATAGCTGTTTTTTTTTGTACATAAGACATTTTTACAGATCTTAGAATTATATAATGTATAGACTAATGCTGCATATACCTGGGTTCCCCAAACTTTAGCAATTAGCTTGCCACTGCAGAACAGCTAATATAAGTTAGAGTCTTGAAATAATCTTTTTGGTACAATAAATAATATACTGTAGGTTTCATTCTAAGAATAAAGTTACACACTATTGTTATTGTGCATCTCTTTACATATAACAAGAAAAAAATGTTCTTCTTGATGATGGAGAATGTACATAATCAATTTAATTGACTAAGCTATAGCAACCATGGCAATAATTTTCATATAACAAAGTCCAATGCATGAACATATATCTAATCTGTTATACTTGCATTTTAATTTGTAAAAACACAACTCTATTATCTGTAGTTCTATTGTAAATATTCCAAATGTGACAAATCAAAATAAACAAATACATGGAAGTAGCCCTTTTTTTTCTAGCAATTATTCATAGTTTATAAATTAAGACTTGGACATACTCCTGTATTCCTGAACTGTGAGATGGGTGGTTTAGCAAATGATTATTTAGGAAATATTTCCACTGACCTTATTGAGTAAGGTAAAGCTGTGTTCACGGTAAACATACAATCATGTGCAAGTAATGATCCTGTTTTTTTATTTTCTTGCACATGATTGGGTATTCAAAGATTGCAACACTTTAACATAATCAATAAGATGACCATTTATATTGGAAAATAAAAATTCACTATTCCTTTAAGAAATGACACTACAAAATATCTGCGTAATTTTTATATTGTAGGCTTACAAATTCTAAAGAAGTACAGTGTATGTAACAGAGCAAGGAACAGTACACATAGCTGAGCGCTAAGGAGCCATTTTTTCCTTGCATATATATCTTCACTCTCTTTTGTTGTATGAGTATACATTTACTTTTGAATGACATTGTACCAAATAGCACACATTTTAGTAATTTTGAAAATGTTCATTAAATAGATGGATTTCTTTCTAAAACTATACCAACATAAACAACCATATTTTCAACAGAGACTTTCTTTTTTCAGCAATGTATGGCGACAATGACAACCTGCAATTCTGGCAACTCTTGACCAGACTCTTGTAATTAAGGAAACTAGATCACTGTAAAACAATTCAGCAATTGTAGTAATTGTCTTCTTAACACTGAAGAGATGAGTATAATCATCCCTGTTCTTGCATCCAGCCATTTCTCAAACATGGGGGCAGTGCAAATAGCTATTACAAAAGACTCAGCCCAAACAAAGTAGGATAACTGCTTATGTATCCAACGCTATTTCATTCATGATGCTTAGCAAATATAATATATACCATATACACATATAATAATTTCATAGAGCAAATACATAATTGGCTCTAGAAGATAATAGTAATTAATATTACTAATTTCTGTGTTTGTTACCAATATATGATCTAAATGTTGTTAAAGATGCATTTAATTTAATATTTATTTAATCAAATAAAATAAAATGTGTGTGTGCTTTAATAAATCTATTCAGTCAAAAGCTAAAACTATTTACAGACAACCTTTACTGTGCAAAACACAAATATAAGTAATAGTTGTACAAGTTTCCCATAGACAGATAACAGAATACAAGACTGATATCTGCCTAACAAACATTGGCAGAAAACATCCAGTATATATTTTTTTTTACCAACCATAATGTTTCTATACTTCATCTCATAGATCCTTTAGAAAAAAAAACATGGTCAAAGTGGGATAAATGAGTAGATATACATCTATCATACTATCTATATTCCTATGTATAATTTCCACTAGAGATTACAAAGAAAAACATCTCTTTAAATAATACAGTAATTCTTAAAGACATCTAAAAGTGCAAATTCTAAGGACATAATGCATATTGGGCATGTACAGAAACAAAATAAGCAAATGGCAATGTAAACAAACTGTGGTTGAATAAGATGAGTTGTAGATGAACATTTGTAGGACTTGTAGAGGGATGGCAGCGAAGCGAGAGGCCAGATTATGAGGCAGCACTTTCAGCTATGGGTAGGGCAGGGGGGTGGAGAAGGGGGTTATCTCCAGCAGTGAAAGCATTAAACATGTAGAATTCGTACCCATTATCTGTCAAGTCAACTCAGATCATCTTCTCTGAAGCATCCCAGCGGTCCATAGTACAGCTTATGAAAAGCAAGTAGAGAGTACGTCCACCCACTTTTAATTAAAGAAGCTAAAAAAGAGATAGGAAAAACAAACTTTTTTTTTTGCAAATTATAATTTCTCTAATAGAGCTGCACCCATCATGTTAGCTTTTTGCTACCTGCTGTAATGTAGCAGCCACTTTGGCAGCCTTTGACCTCTCTATTGTCTGGAGTCAGTGTCTGAGTCGTCTTTGATACTTCTTCTTGTCTTATGCTCTTCTCCCTGGGTTCGATAGCTATCACACTGAGAAGATGTCATTTAAATGTTCAAATCTGAAAAGTTAACAGAAAGTTACCAGTCAATTTTTATGGGTCACTTAACAGAGAATGTTTATCCTCTATCTACAAAGACTTGTACAACATACTAGTGAGAAGCTGGAAAGATGTATATGTGTGGTTTTTCACTTAATAAAAAAGCCATCCAGAAATGTTGATGTGGCTGCTCTGAAAAGAGGATTGTTAAAACGAAACTACGAAATAAACAAATATTGTCTAAATACAAGAGCCATGTGTATTCTTACCCGAATCTTGCTGTGTTTTTTAGTATTTCTTTTAGATGTGTGCAGTAATCCAACATGAAGATTTGCCTGTGGGTAGGAGTTTCCTGTAATAAAGATCAGTCACTGCTGCTCTCTTTCATTGTGCAGGGTATGTGGTCTTGTCCCTGCCCCCTCCTGTAGTTTTCTATAGGCAGCGTGTTGTGTTCCTACCCCCAGCAGTTGTAGAGTTCCTACCGCAGTCATATACAAGGAAACACTGTGTTTGGTCAATTTTCTCACATACACTCACATACACAGGGAGGATATACACACTCCGTGGAGATGACATATTTAGTGGGAGTCAAACCAATAAAGCTAAAGCTTAAAGGCAAGGTTCACACTACTTCATTTGTTGGCCCATGAAGGTGGTTTTATAGTACAATCCAATAGCATTAATGTCTCTCTTACACCCCTGTATGTAGAATCTATTCACCACACAGAGTGTCCTGGCAACCATTGTTACTGAAAAAAAAGTGAGGGGAAATGCAAAATTTTAGAACTGTCATGAGAGCATGAGCTAAGGGGAAATCATCCAATGGGGACACATGTCCTGGTGACTGTTTAAGATGAGCCCTTGTTAGGCCTTGTCTACAAGGGTTTTATAAGAGCAGTGTGAACATCAAATATTTGGCAGGCTTTTGCAAAGCTTTTGTGAAGCTTTCAGCAGGATTTCAGCAGCCTTCTTGAAGTCTCTAAAGCACACTTCAGTGTGGGAATGTTGAATACAGATCTTAATGGGAGTGTCTACGGTCACTTTAATCTGTTGCATTTCCTGGACAGGAAGTGAAAGGAAAACTCCTTGGAGAGTAAAAAAAAATAAAGATGCTCATTCATTGGACGATTTCAGCTACTCTGCATTTCTCAGGATCCTATCAAGAAGGGCCTTGGCATCATGTCCAATGATGTGGAAGATGGCGGTAACGTAGTATAAATCGAATCTTTACAGCCTACCATAACTCTTACTAACAGCAGGTGTTTTTTTAATAGAAGGAGAGGACTGGATAGTATATGCAGACCTTGCAATGTACTGCAAGGTCCACTTTAATGAGCCTCAACCCATGAAAAAAGTACCTGCATTTTTTTGGACAAACGCAGTGCACCACAAAGCATAGTGCATTCATATATGTGTGTTGTCGTACACATATGTTAAGGGCACTGAGGGCCTGGTGCATTTTTGTTTACACAGAATGTGTGCATTGGAGTGCTGTTCAGATTAAACACACCTCAATGCACATATACCACGGTTTAAAGCTAACCTTCCCCTTTACCCTCAACAGTACATAAAGGCACCATTTAAAAGGATGTGAACAATTAAAATATTACAAAAATTATGTTATATGCAGGCTTTAATTTCCTTGATTACTTTTTCTTTCCTTTGTGTGCTTGTCCTGGTGGCTTTTTTAAATAGGGGCGGATGATTCAGCAGATGGCCAACTGTCCACTAGTGGCATTCTACACTTTCTGGCAAATATAAACCCTTTTCTTCCATAATACCTGAAAGTAGTTAAAGTATACCACTAGGCTTATGAATATATACGTAATTATTATTTTTATTAACAATTAAGTTCGGTGTAAGGGCTAACATCTGAATAGAAAATACAAATATAGTTTTTTTTAAGGAAACCTGATGGCAGGTCAAATGTGTGTATGTCTGTTTGTGAGTGTGGGTGGGGAGGGGAGGAGAGTAAGTTTAAAAATGTAAAAATTTTAAATCTTTTACATATTTCAATAAACTATAATATATGGTCCTAGCAAATGATCTGATGTCAAGGAATTGGTAAGGGATGAGAATCAAATAGGAAATTTGGAGTCAAATTTAAAGTAATTCCTTTTTTTCGAGTTCTTTTGAACTCACACAATGGGGATGATCAGAAAGTGACTCATTGAACTTTCAGACTAGATGATAATGTGACTGGATTCAACAGTAATGTATAAAGTGAGTTCATTCATCAAAGTCTTACCAGGGAAAATGAACATAAATATGCGCATAGCCATGCAAATAAGCTTACCTTCTTGCCTGCTGGGGTAACACTGAGAAGATCTAGAAATGAAACAAATAAGCCCTAATCATCATTTGGGTTACAATGCAAGAGCATATGCTATGAATAGGAGCTCTAGATTCACAATCACTGTGAAGTGTCAGTGGAATAAATGTGCAGCTATGTATCTGATACTGTGCTGCTCTAATTGAATTTTGTCCAAGTTGGCATATAATACTAGTGCCCATTGTGAGACAAGTTTTATTGCTGTGGCATTCCAGGTGCAACTTATCAAGTCCTTGCTTGTGGTTACATTGTTGTTCCAAGCGTTATCTTTGGCATCTGCAAAAATAATCAACCCATTTCTGTTAAGAGAAAAGTTCTGCATCTCTTTATCACATTACCAGAAAAATAAAAAGTCTGTGCTTATAAAGGTACTGCTTTCAGAGAAATTAGCATGTTGATATACGCAGAAATGCAGTGTTATAGTAAATGTTAAATTGTGCGTGGTATTCTTTAAAAACTATAATTGACAGTGTAAAGAAAAAACTAAAGAAAGGGAAAGCTGACCAGACTCTGGAAGTTGTTGTAGCTTTTTATTGCCTTTGTATTAATGTAATTATCCATTTGTTGACCACATATGGTAGTAATGTCCTATTTGTTGCCCATGTGTTGTAATGATTGCCCATTAGTTGCCCATGTACTATACACATTGTCTATTTGTTTCCTATATATCGCCGCGACTACCACAGTTTACTGTGGCACACTATGCCTAAAACTCCCCTTTCTGCAGAATCTCAGGTTAATGGGGTTACAAAAGGTCACAGGTATGATCATGTGGCCTGTCTGCATAATAATACAAGGGCCGGCAGGCATGTACTCAATAGGGAGGTGGTCAGGCTGGCTTATAGTAAATAATGCTTAGTCTAACACAGAACCCTATTCTTCTTCTCTGAGTCCCTATGTGCCCCACCACCACCTCTTGTGTTACTGTACAAAGGCATTGGTGGATGAAAATACTGTGCCAGCCCTTTAGAGGTTGGGCAGTTGGAAGAGGACTTTCCTCTTTAAAAAGGCACACTTTTAAAGTTAGTAGCATGTAGACCGCACTTTTTCCAGCACAAGTTTCATGAAAGTAACACTTTAGTGATCTAGGAGCGTGTTAATTGGAAGAGAAGATGTTGTGGCTCTCGAGTATTAGTAAACTCAAATCGAATGTGAGCGTTGCATATACTGTACAATGTAAATTCACTCAGTGGACACACATCTGTTAGTGGCTATAATTGCACTTATCTTGTGCTCTGCCATCCTGCTGGCTAAATCCCTTTTTTTTTTTCTGAATGGCCCTGAATCTGAACTGAAAAAAATATTCCAGTTTATGAGCACCACCTTCTGTAGTTTTCAGAAATGAAGTGTACATAAAACATATTATTTAACACGAATTTATTGCAGTTATCACAACTATTCTTGTTTAGAAGAGCATGGATTATACAAAAACATCATCTGTATTGCTATTTCATAATAACTTACCTTAACGGGTAACTAAACCCTAAAACAAAAATGTTATATATTGCAGCTTACCAGACCCTAAATGTGGCTGTATTTTTTTCCTTTTTCAGGCTAAGTTCAGAAAATATTGGTTGATCTTGACTGCAATGCAATGTCCTTGCTATATATTAGAGCATACCTAAACCCAAGTGTGTTATTTGCAGGAATATAAAGGGAAAAAAGTCTGAAAAGAAGAAAACTTATGCAGCCATTACATTGAAGGACTGGTCAGCTGCAACACATTATATTTTTGTTTTTGGGTTTAGATATGCTTAATATTACATTTACTGTGTTCTTAACTGATCTTACATTTAATGCCTTTATTCCAACTAGTACATTTGGTCATTTTTACAAGATCCAGGAGCAAGGGTGAGCCAATTATGGGAGGAGGGGTGGGAACATTTAGGCTATATCTAGGCATTCATATTGTTTTTATTATTGATAGTTGTAGTGGTGTTAGCAGTAGTATCAGTGGTAGTAGTAGTAATAGTAGTAGTAATTGTACTTAAAAGGATAAAATGAAAACAACTCGTTTTGCAATGCGGTGACGTGCTCTGTTTGTAATTCTTTTACAGTAATCGGCAATATACATTGCTATCTACAACAAACTTTATGAAAACCTACATTACTTTAGATACACAGAATTTAAACAGACACCTCAGCTGTTCTTCTTTCTCCTACATTGTCATAATCTATATAAAATATTTATGTTGAATTCTAAGCACAGCTGTATAATGTTCCTTTCCAAAGGGCAGTAAAACTTTTCTCCCCACATCATTAAAAAGATTTACCTGCTCAGCAGATCAATTCTTGATTTGGTCAGAACATGTAGATCAATGGGACTGCCTGAAACGATAAATGAGTATATCACTGGTTAATCAGGAATATTAAAAGCCAACTGCTGAATTCAAATGAGTTGAAAATAGAATTATGCCTATTTGCTATTTTAATAACTGTGTGCTTAAAAACAAACAAACAACTGCGTGCTGAACCCTTCCTAAATCAAAAGAAAAAGGACTGTAGCAGTAACATCTTCCACAGAAAAGATGTCCACAAAAGGAAGAGTAGTGGATTGGAGGTAGGTGAGTGTATTGTGTAAAATAACTCACAGGCATGCCTCCAGTATTTCAATCAGTGACTTAAAGTTAGAGGCAAAAATATATATGTTGTTGGCATTACTTACCTCTTCTGGAAATGTTAGTGGCCTGATTGTTCAATGGATGAGTTGAATTTAATATTTTGGAGCAGAACAAGTATAAAAAATAATAAACTCTGACTCACATTTGCTGCGTGCTTTTTCAAGTCTTTAATATAGAGGTGCACATTATAGTCAAATTTGTAGCACCCCCTTGTGGGGGGTTGTTAAGTGAGTTCTGGTGCCAGGCTTACAGTTAAAACAATTCCAGCGACGGGTGGTTAGAAACACAATTTTATTGCTCTGGTTCCACTAACTTGGGCCTTCAGGCTATATCAGGAGACATACGCACTTAGTCACAACTGAGTTGCAAGGGGCCCCCTAAGTCTGACGTTTTAGGCCTTGTCCACCGGATGTTGTACCAATAGCCAGCCCAATAAAATAATCACCAAGTACGTGCTACAGGGAACATGGCCCAGACGGAGGGCCCATCACCACCACCAGCCAACCTACCTTCATCAGGCCACCATCCCTTTTGTGACTGAGACAAATTCAAAATCTGTACTTCCCCAGGTGTAGACTACTTTTCAATCCACAGGAATAACGAGACTCAGTGCACCTTCATCTTTAACTTCATCTTTCTTTACTATATGAGGTATTGCAACAAAACAGTCCATATTTAAAATAGGTCCATCATCCATGGATGGCCAAAGTAATTTTTCTTGCTTGCTACCAGGGCGCTCTTGTATGAGTAAAGAGAGAGTCATCTGTGCACCGAACGTGGATTGCGGGGACGCATGATGGGGTGAGCTGTGCACTTCATGTTTTCAGTCTGCTCTTGTATGAGTATTTGCCAAATATCTTTGTGGAGCCCACACTGGGGAAGAACAAGTGGGATTCCACAAAAAGGGAAGGCTATTAACTGGTAGCATCACATGGGCAGTGCTCAGGCTTTATCACTCTCATGAGGGCCTAAATGATATGTTGTAGCACCCTTATTGCTCTTTATACCCCTGACTGGAAGAAAAGTGGAGACCTCTAGTGGAAACTAAATAAATTACACCCCAACCACCCATAATGAAGCTATAATAGGGCCCTACAAAAGTAAATGGACTCCAATGATGGCAATGTTACTGCTACAGCATAGAAATACATTGAAGACAATTGTGCACTTCCACCCTTACGGGAACAGTTTTAGGAACGTCTTTCTCTGTTATGGCATCCCATAGCACAAAGCCAGCTTCATAAAGACATGGTTTCATTATTTTGTTGTGGAGGAACTCAAATGGCTTGCACAGAGCTCTTAACAGAACCCTATCTAACACCTCTGGGATGAATTGAAACATGGATTGGGAGCCGGGGCTTCTCATCCAACATCAGTACCTGACTTTACAAGTTTGGATAAATGGCACAAATACCCAAAGAAACACTCCAAAGTCATGCAGAAAGCATTCACAGAAGGGAAGACTAAAGGCTGTTATAGCCCCAAAGGGGCCCAACTACATATTAATGTTCATGGTTTTGCTTTGGAATGCTCATATAGATGTGATGGTCATGTCTAAAAGCTTTTGGCCAATTAGTGAATTTAAGTCAGACATAGCCATGCGAT
The DNA here is from genome assembly GCF_000935625.1 of Nanorana parkeri. Taxonomy (NCBI): domain Eukaryota; kingdom Metazoa; phylum Chordata; class Amphibia; order Anura; family Dicroglossidae; genus Nanorana; species Nanorana parkeri. The sequence continues at coordinate 1,496,912 of NW_017306674.1, read as the reverse complement.
TAGCATTTTCAAAAAGGGGCCAGAAATTGTAGCCCCTATATTTCTCTAAAAGGTGTACAGTAAGAAAAAACCCCGTCAGGAGAGAAACATGGAAACTGCGTATACTAACTTCTACATCTGAAAATGCTAGTTGCTTGATTTAAGCACCTTTCGCATGCATCAGCAAACCAGCCTGAGCTTACAGGAAAATGATGCAGAGATCGGTGGTCACTTTATTATGTTGATGCTGTTCTCTGCAGCATTCAGGATCACCCACCACCTGAAAAAGAAAAAGAAGAACACATGACATCATGGGACTGGGCCAAAGACCTCTGCAAAAATTATATATACTATATATACAGGTAGCCCTCAATTTACGCTGGGGTTAGGTTCCTGAGGGAATGGTTGTAAATAGAAACTGGTGTAAATTGAAACCCAGTTTATAATGTAAGTCAATAGGAAGCGAGGGACTTATGTTCCAGACTTTTTAAAATAATATTGACATAATACAGGTACATTATATTTAAAGATGCTGCATGAGCTCACACAAGAAGCTTTAAATAAAATGTACCTGTATTATGTAACCTATGTCAATTTATGTCAATGAGAGGGACTTGGAACCTAACTTCATCACTTTCAACTGACTTACATTATTTACTGTATTTCAGTTTACACCAGTTTCTATTAGGACCATTCCTTGTTTTGTGAGAGGCCTGGAACCTAACTCCCTCCCTGTGTGTAATTAAAAAAAAAAAGATAGGTGCTGGGGAGTCAGAGAGTGGGGACTAAGGGGTTGAATTTAAGCTGGAATTAGGCTTTAAATGCAGACCTTTCTACTATATACTCTATTTACTGTAAAATTAGATTATAGTATTGGTTCTCTATGCATGCATTTTCATATGAAATGTTTTTATGTGAGTGATGAATCAGCCTCTACTGGCATCCTAGCAACCAATGACATCAAGAATCCTCTTCCTCTGCAGTCATTAGTTGCTAGGACCGCTGGGTGGTCCCAGCAACCAATGACATCAGGGGTCCTTCTCCTCTGCAGTCATTGATTGCTAGGACCAATCAGGAAGCCGATCAGCATGTCATTACTTGTTGGCCGGCTTCTTGATTGCTCGGGAAACTGGCTCCATACTGTTTGGCCGGCTCCATGCTGATTGGCCAGGTAGCCAGCTTCCCAGCCAATCAGCATGGAGCCAGCTGTTTGGTCGGCTCCAGGCTGATTGGCCAGGAAGCTGGCTTCTTGGTCCAATCAGTCAAGACAGCTTCTTAGCCAATCAGGAAGCTGGGAGATGGGCCATTACGTGCTGCCCGCCTTCCTGATTGGCCATGAAGTCGGTTCCATGCTGTTTGGCCGACTCCATGCTGATTGGCTGGGAAGCCAGCTTCCCAGCCAATCAGCATGGAGCCGGCCAAACAGCATGGAGCCAGCTTCCTGGCCAATCAGGAAGCTGGGCTGCAAAGCTAGCTCCATGTTCCTTCGCAGCACTGCCAGTCAGAGGGAATCTCCCTCTGACTGGAAGTTACAGTATTGGGGGTAAGTATCGTAGTATTTGGGGGAGTACTCGCCCAAATACTCGGTATCAGTACATCCCTACCCAGCATTACAGGAGGACCTCTGTAATGCTGGGGAGTCTGTCCTCTGCTGCAGCTCCTGGTGGTGTCCATCTTCTCCTGCAGCTCCACCTCTCCCCACCTGACCTCTCTGACTGTCAAGAGAAAAACTAAGCAGATATGTGCCACATATTATGTGGGGACAATAAGGCTTTATTCAGGGCCCATTCACACCTATGCCATGCGTTAATCGTGCGATTAACACATAGTATCGTGCAACGCTCCTACTATGTGTTACAGTGCGGCAGGTGAGTTGGGTTGCATGCACATTTTTTTCTACCGCAACACAACTCACAGTATTGCAGTACATTGCATCTAGGGCATTGTGGCTTGAGGTGGTTTTGGGTGCCATTCAAACGAAAAGCAACGCAATACATCTGCCACACTAATGTACGGTAAGTGCGTTGCATGGTACAATGCATTAATTGGTTCAGCTCTCCACAACAGACCTGGTTTTTCATGTGGCCCCTTGAGAAAATGAATTTCCTACCCCTGCTCTAGATGTATGTACTGACATGACTATGAAAGAAGAAAGCTGGAATTAGCAAATATTTTCAGTATGGTGGACTTTACTTTACCTGCATTTTTAGAAATAAATACTCTATTCACATGCTGCTACTTTAAATAATCTTTTACTTGAGCAACACAGCATTTTTTAGGCTGTATTCACACTTTGTGTTCTGAAAGTGCTTGCAGTTTTGTGTACTTTAGGTCGCATTATGGTATGTTTTTACAAGTGATGACATGCCTTCTTTTGCCCTAACATAATATACTGTTATCTATTCAGGTAGATGAAGGAAATAGACATTGCTTCCAGGTATGGAGAAGCATGTTATAAACTACCCCTGCCTGAACAACTGTATGCATCTGACACTTCCAGGAGTGTCCAATGATTGTGTCTTCACCACATTATTTGGTTCCTTCCACAAGCCCTTATGTCACTACTGGACACAGTGGTAATTTAGGGGCTGGAACCACAGTGCTTAACGAGTGACCAGGCACCTGACACATCTGGAAATGTTTTGGATGTTGAAGATTATTTGGCAGTGGTAGCTCCTAGAGAGAGCAAAATATGACGTCATAGGAAAAGGGACATGTAATAATTGTGCTCTTTTGAGTGCACTTCATAGTTTAATTTTTTTGTAAAAAGTTTTTAGCTTCAAAACATTGTATTACAGTATCTTACATCTGAGAACAGTGTATGAACAGCTAATCTTGCACATTTAAGTTTCGTTTACTCTTTTTTTTTTCAATACTTTGATATTAACACTCTGTGCTTCCCTTTAGACATGCACTTTTACCCCAGTGACCTACAATAAGCCCCCTTCAATGGTGAGCACACACTCTGGCAGGCACAATAAGACAGGTACAGAGGGTGTTTTTCTGCGTGCTTTGCTAAGACGTTATACCATAATCAGATATGGCATCCTAATACAGATTACTTCTCAACAGCAAGTCTATATTCTACCTCTTTAGTATTTTCAAAAGAGATAAGCACAATTGGTTGTGGACAGAAGAGTGACAGACTCTTATGCTTAAATCTTACTAGCCTAGTAGCAGCTGCTCCTGACAGCTTCTCTCTATTTTGTATTGGGCTAGATAAGACAGTTGGCTTAGAAGGGCAGACATTATAAATTTGGTCCTGATCTTGTATCTTTACACACATAAGCTTAGAAATACGTTGCTCTCTATGTAAATGCTCTAATCAAACACTCAGAAGCTGACATAGGACCATGCCTGCCACCCACATCCTTATCAAATCATACAGGATGCATGTCCTGAAGCTAGAGAGAGTTGCCATGGCATTCTGCCCTGAATTCAATGAGCATCAGTACAGTCCAAGCTCCCTTTTTTTGAACCATGGTGCCATTATCACACAGAGCCTTGGCTGGCAAAAGGGGGTCTGGGGTTAGCCACCTCTTGACTGCCCGTAAAGAGCTTCCAGAAACTCTGGCTTAGTGTGACTCCTATCCCCTTGGGCTGGGCCTATCCTGGACCGTTGCATAGACTGTTGGTTGCTTGGGGGGGGGGACAGGTGTTTCTGATGAATCAGTGGATTAGGCCATTAAGGAGGAGGAGGTGGGAGAGATGATTGAGCTGTTACCATTACAAAGGTGCAAGACACTGGGTGGTACCAACAGCTCTGTGCATGTTCTGCATCCTTACCATTTGCCAGCAAATTACCCAGCACACCATAAAAGAGATGTAACATCCCTGCCCATTCTTGATGGACCACGTATCTGTGGTGGTGTATACCGTCCCACTGACTATGTAGTCCAGAGACTAGGAGACATTACCTTCCACATGCTGGTGGAAGACAGGAATGGCCTTCTGGGTGAAAAAATGTCAGCTGGGTACCTAACCCACTACAATACACATGTAGCATTACAGCAGTGAATACAGGGGAAGGGGGTATACTACTATGTAACCCACCACACTCCAATTCACGATAATGTAGTACAATACAGCACTATACAGTATATAGCCCTGTATAGCATAGTATAGCAGTAACAAGCTCTCCCTCAAAACACTGCATGTCTCTACACACACTGACCAAATGCTGCTGGGAGCCCTGATTTTTATAGGGAGGGGACTGGCACATTTGAAAACCCCAATTAATGGCCCTTCTATGCCGCTTGACCACAGTTCAAAGGCCACAAAGTTAATGATTGGTAATTATTTGCTGGGGTGGTGAATGATCACATTAGCATTTTTTCTAAACTGCAAATGCTGAAAATAGTTTCATATTATTCGGCAAGGGAAACTGCTCCCATAAATGCATTACAACTACATTTAGCTGCTTAGCTGGTGTTCATCTTTAGGTTAGAAATTCTAAATTTAAATCTACTTTAAATGTCTTGCATTTCCGTGCTGCCAATCTTTTGCATCCTCTTTGCTGCCACTTCCTGTCTATGTGCAGCCAAGCTATGGCTGCATGTCATTGCTCAGGGCAGGTATTCTGATAGTGACAACTGTGGACCATGCCAGCATTATGTGTGACAAAATGGCCACATGTCGTCTCCATCAGAAATCTGTGTAATAGGGTGACAATGCACAAGCACAGTGGAGAGATAAGGACAGAATGTTGTCACCCTATAACAGAAAGTGCCAGTACAAGGACCTTCATGACAGGATCGCCAGGTATTATTTTAATTAAAGCTGCATATTAAAGCATACTATTTGAAATGACATTGTTAAAGCCTATATGACATTTTAGTCATGGGTATACATATACTATATACATATATAAAAATCTTCAATTAGAAAGCAAAAATCTTCTTTTAGGTTAACGGGTTATGTATTTAAGGAGCATATTTGTCTGATGCCTAACATATAGGGGGTCATTTACTAAGCTGCCAAAGGCAGCCAAGTGAATAACCGAGCTGAAGCTGTTCGGCTGTTCACTTTGGCCCTGTACGGCTGATTTCAGCCGAACACTGGCTAAAATCAGCCATACATCGGCTGGCTTCAGTCAGCGGAACATGTTTATTATGTTCGGCTGAGCCGAAGTGAAGAAGCTGTTCGGGTCAGCCGATCCAACATCTGGATCGGCTGAGCCGAACCTCCGGCACTTCACTTGCTGCTGTTCACCCCTATTATAGAGGCCGAACAGCAGTGAGTGAATAGCTGAATTCCACCGAGCTTAGTTATTCTGAAAATAAAAACATGTAAACAAAAGGACAAAAAAGATAAAAATGTTAAAAAATTATTTTAAAAAAATTTAAAAGAAAGAAAAATAAATAAAAAAGCATCATAGTGTTCCCCCTCTCAAACCATACCAGGTCTGGTAGGAATGTTAGGAGGGACCCCAATTTTAAAAAAATGTGTAGGGTTCCACCCCAAGTCATACCAGGCCCTATTGGTCGGGTAGGCATTTTAAGGAGGAACCCACCCCCCAAAAATGGGGAAAAAAACATGGGGTCCCCCCTAAAATTCCTAACCAGACCCTTAATCTGATCAGAGGCCATACCATGCCACATGCCCTTGGCACTGGGATGGTGCTTTTCCAGGGTACCCCCCGGGAAAGCACCTTGTTGCTGTGCTGATGGGGACAAGGGCCTCTTCCCCACAAGCCCTGACCCATTGGTTGTTGGGGTCTGCGGGCAGGGGAGCTTATTTGTATTAGGGTACCCTCTTTAATAAAGGGGCTCCCAGATGTGGTCCTCCCCCTTGTGAATGAGTAAGAGCTACTTGTACCCCTACTCATTCACTATGAGGTTGAATAAAAATATAAATAAAACACACCAAACTTTGTAAAAAATCTTTGAATTATAGAAAAAAACACTACAAAGATTTTTGACAAGTCCTTTATATTAAAAAAATCCCAAAAATTGATCCAATGACGTAATCCTAAGGTAAATAATGCTGTCCAGTGTTGTCCATGACAACGACGACTCGTCAAAATAAATAAAACCCGACACCCGCCGACCCAACCGCACACGACGGACTCCTACCGCAAAGTGACATTCTGACAAATGCCGACATTTATAAACAATTGAGTGGAGCTAGCGGTGACATCACCGCTAGCTCCGCCCAACTGTTTACATTTGTCTGACACCTGTGAGTCTTCCTGAAGGTCCCAACCAAATCAAAACAACTGGACGGAGCCAGCCGTTATGTCACAGCTGGCTCCACCCAGTTGTTGTCATTTAATGATAGCCCAGTGTCCTCAAATAAACTGAGGATGCTGGGCTGTCATCGAAAGACAACAACTGGGTAAAGCCAGCCGTGACATCACAACCGGCTCTGGTGAGTTGTTCACATTCTGTGACAGCCCTGTGTCCTAAATTGACCTGAGGACGCTGGGCTGTCATTGAAAGACAACAACGGGTCGGAGCCAGCTGTGACATCACTGCAAGGCTCTGCAAAGTTGTTATCATTTGCGGGGAAAATGGTCTGCTTCGGGAGACTGTTCTCTCCGCTTCATCTGAGACTACGGCTCAGCTGAGCTGAATCATATGCGCTCGGCTCGGCTGAGCTGTTCGCCTGCCTTCAGCTGCTCTACGTGCTATTGTCATTAGCCCGTACAGCAGCCCTTCAGTTTGGCTGAACCGGAGGGCTCCGGTGGCTGAAACCGTTGTGAATAACCATTAGACCGTACAGCAGCCCTTCAGTTTGGCTGAATAGGAGGGCTCCGGTGGCTGAAACCTTTGTGAATAACCCTCATAGGCTACATGGCTAAAGTGAATTTGCTAAACTTAGACATTTCCTGTGAACATGATTGGATATTTGTAGCAAACACAGGTTTTAGAGTCAGTGTAATAATTCAGTGTCCAGTAAGTTCAGAGGGGTAACCTTGAACAAGACGGAGAAAGCCAAGGTAGTGGAATCTTGCAATATTGCATTTATTGTTTGCAATTATAGCAGCTGGCATCCAGGATAATAGAAGTGACATGACAGGGTGTGAGGGTGTGGTAGTCATTAAATAATCAGGAATATCCTATGAAAGCTTAAATCAAACAGCAAACGCTTCTGTGAAACAAAGTTTAATAGTGTTCACACTAAGGAAGGCAGGCAGGTATTCCCAGCTACAAATAAAGGACAGCCAAGGAACAAGACGGTGAGTGAGCATGGTTTAAGGAGGATTTGGCAGTGAATGGGTCTGGGCTGGGAGGGTGTGCTGCGCTGACAAATGAATTTGCTTTGGGATGACAGTTCTTGTTGATTTGCCACGCTTGGGCTGGCACTTTGGAGGGCGATGCTGTGAAATCCCCCCTCCCTACCAGACACCAAGAGAGAGGGGGACAGATGGCATCCTTCCGAGGGTCTGACCCTCTCCCACCCTTCACCTGCACATCTCATGGGAAAATATCCCAGCTCCCAGCTGCCATTTGAGAGTTGGAATGTCTGCAAATCTGAACTGGAATACTGGGGGGCAAAGAAGAGAACCAGCAGGAGGCAGTGGGGGGAGTAGACGGGGAGAGCGCAGTCTGGAGCAGGATATTATGAAGAGGGGGAGGGAGAGTGGAGATTAGGCCACAGCAAATCATGCAGGACATTATTCTAATATAGCCTGATATTGTATTGAGAAGCTTTGCACAATATGAATATTAGGGTTATTTTAATAGCTTCATACTAAATAAAGACAGAGGGCAAAAAAAAAAATCACATTTTCTTACAGATAACAGTCAACATAACATTTGAACTGGCATCCTTTTTTACTCATTTTTGCATTTATATATTCAAGTATTTATTATGCCAAACATTATTTTTAAACATAAAGGGAGATTAGGAAAGAGATTGCTGTTAGCAATCCTCCCCATAGATAAATGTTAGATATTTTCATTGCAAATTTGTCCTGGATTTTTCAGGAGCTACACATGTAACTATTCCGAATCTTGCACAATTTAAGTTGAGAAAAAAGAAAAAAAAATCACAGTTTTTATCATTTTGTTTCTTTTTAAATTTACCTTTCATTTGAAAAAGGGTTGACTGCCCCCTTTTCACCAGCTGGACGGTTATTAGGTTTTAATAGTGGTAATGTGAATGAGATTAAAGTGATGTCAGATAATGAGGAAGGAATTTGTTGGATTGACACATTTGAAAAATTATGTTAAAATTCAAAACAAGGACCAATGTATACTTTCTTTCCCACCTTAGCCACCCCTGCACAGCCCTGTACAATAAGCTGGAGCTATTGAAATTATTATTTTTCCCATACAATCTTTGTGTAGTTACACATTTCTGGTGCTGCTGGTGTTTTACATTAAAACATGTAAAACCTGCATGCAGTGACCAGAAATGGGGTGTATTTACTAAAGAGGCTGATGTATTTGCAAAGTGAATGTTCATTTAGCCTTGTAAAGGTGAAGCTGTGTTCTTTCAGTCAAGAAAACAAAATCTTGTTTTCCTAATTTCCCTTGCACATGATTAGGTATTTTTTAATGAACCCAAGCCCACTGTATTTACTAAGCTCAATGAATATTCATTTGAACAGCCTTTACTGCTTTGGGAAATTAGCCCTAATGGGTTAAAAATAATAGCCATTAGGGTTGATTTACTAGGTATTGAATACTGGGGTGAAGTATTGGTACAATGTATTGAATATTGGGGCTGTGTCATTATAATAGTGTGACTATTATTCAATATGTCAAAGAGCAATGTGCAGCAATTCATAGTAATCATCTGGTAATCATAATCAATTGTTCTGACTTCTCCAAAGTAAAAGAAATTTAGTTATTAGTGATTTCTCATTATTACTCTTTTTACCTAACTTAAAAAAAGAAGAGGTAAAGCAAGCTATATGAAAACAAATATCATTGCAAGATTTGGGCAGTATCAGCAGATTTATGCTTTATTGTATTTATATGTATTGTGGGGAGAAATCGTGCCATGCTGTACTGTCTCATAGTATGCAATGAGGAGCACTTCTGCATGAATGGAAAACCGTTGTGTTGGGCAATCAAAGAGTGTGACCATTCATTTAACATTCCCCAGTGTGTGGACTGGTTTACAGATGACATGTGAAGCCACATACTTTTTTGAAGGTTAGAAAAAGGTTGTCGATAATCAAAGTAAAGAACAGCCTAGCTGTGTCAAGGGTATGTACAGTGATTCTGTACATAGCTTTAATTTATTTATTATGGTCAGGACTTAAAAAAATGAAATGGTAATTTTTTTTTTCTAGTTACATAACTATGAGATATAAACATTTTGTATTAAAATATTGAGCCAGCAGGTGTAGCTTTAAGGACCGTTTCCTGTATCTTCTCACCAGGCTTTATTGTTTACAAAGCTCAATAGCTCAACAGCACTTCTTCTATTAGCTTTATAACTGCCCTAATTACTACTCAATAAAAGAGAGTCTGGATATGAATTGTACTTGCTTAAACCAATAGATATTACTGTCCTTGCCAGTCAGGTACCTGAGAACAAATAAAATACAATTGACCGAAAAGCATTTTAGTTTCCCTTTTATGGTTACTAAGCATGCTAATTCTTGTACTTTGGTTTTAAAGAAGAACTCCAGGCAATTTTTTTAACCCTAAATAATGGTATATATAGGTCACACCCTCAGTTTATAACTATTATATTGACCCCTGTTGATGTCAACTAGGGGTGTCACACTTTAAGGCTTACTGATGTTAAATATTGGAGACAGTGATATAATATTTAAGCAGGAGTAGAAGTAAAATTAATATGTATTTATAAAATATTAATGAAAAGCAAGGAGGAAAGAAGCAGATAAGCAGTACACATGCAGAAAAACTCCAGGCAACATTTTTATTAACCCTTGCAGTGGAGCTACCACCCCACTGCAAGGGTTAACTGCTCTTTTTGGTCTAAAATGAAAATAAAAAAGTTATAATCACCTGATCCTGGGAGCCAGCTTGCTCTTAGACCACTCGCTCCCCCTCCGCTGCAGCGGTCTAAGGTCCCTGAGTCATCACGTTCTATACACAGTGTATAGGACGTGAGGATGCCGAGGGACATACCATTGCTGTTGCAAAGGAGAAGACAGGCTTGAGGGAGCGCTGTCACAGCCAGCTCGGAGGATTGGGCGAGTATAACTTTGTTATTCTTCTCCCTAGAACAAAATGAGCAGTTAACCCTTGCAGTGCGGGTGTAGCCCCAGTGTAAGGGATAATACAAAATTTAACTGGAGTTTTTCTTTAATGCCTGCATGTGTACTGCTTACCTGATTCTTTCCTCCTTGCTTTTCATTAATATTTTATAAATACATATTAATGTTACTTCCGCTCCTGCTTAAATATCATATCACTGTCTCCAATATTTAATATCACTAAAGCCTTAAAGAGTGACACCCCTAGGTGACATCAGCAGGGGTCAAGATAATAGGTATCGAGTGAGGGTGTGACCTATATATTCCTCCTCTTTTTCTCTGGTTTCTCATTGGTGTCTGTTAATCAGAACAATGTGGACAGCATGTTTCTTATTGTTAGCATGAAACACTTAAATAGAAATTTCACTGCTACATTTTAGTTAACAAAAAGCTCACTAAATACATTAGAAAATACATTAAAAAATGTGAACCTGAGAAAAGTGTTGAAACAACCAGTTTTACTTTCAGCTTAATATGAAGTACAAGAAGCAATCAATCATTGTTTGTTTCAAACAGGAATCATTTAAATCATAGTTGACATAAAAATGTTCAAACACAAAAGAAACCAATAAACTTGTTTTGTTTGCAAAGTAGCATAGTGAACTAAAAAATTAACAGTTAAAGCATAACTCTATTTTTAGTTATGGATAGAATGAGTTAACCTGGGTATACACGTGCCAAAATTGTCACTGTGAGTGCCACTGTCTGCACCCTTCCTCCCACCATTCCTTGATCAGCTGAACGAAAGAGCTGGTTTTTAAAACTTTCAGCCAAACTGACCTGTTAGCCAATCAGCTACTAGCTCCGTTCAGGTATTCTGACAGCAAACAGCGGCCGTTGTCAGAATACAATGCAAACAGCGGGGGATTCATCCATCAACGCTCATAAGCGTTGATGAAGGTATATGTTCTATTTTTTTCATTCAGCCCACGGGTTGAATGAAAAAAAAAGAACAGTGTATGGTCAGCTTTAGGTCCTGTCAGATTTATATCTCTGTCTCTAATCCAATTCATCTAATTAAATTTTCTCACTTCCTGTGCCTGTAATGTTCATATCAGAAATAAGGATAAAGAAGTAATCGCCCGCACAGCAGAGTACCCTGTATATAAGGCTACACTTTGTTGTCGCTTTGCTTTTTGCCTGATGAAGGGACCATGTTAGGTTCAGAAATGTTGCTTTATTCTTGTAATGCCATGTGTATCTGACGTCAATAAAAGGATGGATTGATGCATGGTGCAGCCTCATCCGCTCCTCACCCAGCACCCTTCCAGTATATTACTAAGGGATTCTGATCTGGAGTGCAATGGGACACTTGTAAATAAAAGAAATAATGGGTGCATGTGTCACAGGAAGGCACAGGCAGCAATAAGCATATTGTTAGAAGGTCTATCCCTTCCCCTATATCCTAACACAATTGTTTTTGTCTGGATCTCCATTTCTCTTAGCTTCCTGTCCTGATAGGAAGTACAGGGAAATCTCCTCAACAGGGACACAGGCAACAACAAAAAAAAACCAAAACAACATATAAGATTTGTCTGGAGTTTAGCTTTAATTTAAAGCATAAGCAGGCCTAAATGCTACATGAAGTCAAAGTACACAAGTACGGTACAAATAGCAAATGTATCTATAATTATCCTAGCCTATAATACTTGTATTCTGATTTACTAAAGTGTGAAGTGAAGGGAACTGAACCTATGTTCACTTATAATATACAATCATGTACTGTACAAATTGGAAAAACAGAAGTTCTGCTCATGATTCGACATTTGAAATGAATGTAGGCTGACTTAGTTTCACCCCACACTCTTAACAAATCAGGCATTTTCAACCCGTGACTAGTGTCACACTAGCAAAAAGAATGTTAAAAGTACTACAGCACAATATTTATGGAATCTATTTGCGAGGCAAGGGGTAGTCAGTGCTAACTTCTTTAATTAAAAATAAATAAATATATATAAAAAAATGGAGGCAGCATCAAACTCTTACCTGATTGGCTGGGAAGATGGAGTTGGGAGGTGGAGTAGTGAGTGGATCCCTGAAGGAGGAAAGTTCTTGATTCAGACGGAGACAGTATCGTTGACGTTTCAGGGATAGTCCTGCCCTCTTAGTTGCTGTGTGACTGTCAGGCTGTGTAGAGTGACATATATTGTACATAATGATGTATGGGAGGAGCCTAGAAGGTTTTTGCACATTGGAAAATTATTTAGAGGAGGAACCTGTTTTGTACAGAGACAACACCAACAAAGCCATGTAACTTCTTTGGGACTTATGTGCTTCTCTTGGGGGTGTGCGGCCATCCCCATCTAGGGGGGTAGCTGAAGAGGGGTCGGTATTAATCCCTAGAATAAGCAGAGATGGAGGATGCCCTTACATGTTTCTGAATTTCAGCAACAACTACCCATCTATAATAAAGGAGTCTGGAGTGAAATCCATCCTCATTGTTTCTCTCCCTGCAGTTTATTTTTGTTTTTTTGTTGATGGAATCATGTACTTTGTACTAACAGTTTACACATGTGAGATTGTACTCCTAGAACTAAATTTCTAGCTGAGTAGGGTGACAGTTTGCTTTACTATTCTTTTGTTGATTCTAGATGTACTGACACAGAGTGATCAAACTGCCTATTAGTATTTCCATCACCTGGTGTACCTTGTGTGGCTATGGTATCTGACCTTGTTAGATTTATACTAAGGGGTCTATTCACTAAGTTGCTGAAGGATCTAGCAGTAGCTTAGGCTGATCCTTCGGCTAGCTTCGGCCCCAGGACCCCTTCGGTTCAGCAGAACCGAAGTGCTGCTGTACGGGCTATTCACTATAGCCCGTACAGCTCCCGAAGTTGGCCGAGCGGCTCAGCCAAGCCGAAGGCATATATGTGAAAGCCGAAGCTGGCCGAATGGCCGACAGCCTGCTTCTGACAGCCTGGCCAGTGGTCGACAGCCTGCTTCTCACAGCTGGCTCCAGCCACTTGCAGATAGATCAGCTTCCGGCCGCCCAGGAGAGAAACACTTTCTCACGGAAACCTTTCCTTGCAATCTGTTTTTTTTTTTTTTTGTAGTGCCCATGGAGTGCATACAAATGAACACTACATGCGTTTTCATGTGCTGCAAATGCATGGTTTCTGAAATCTTCCCCTGGTAACAGGCCATGTCCTTTTGACCTAGCTACATTCGGAAAATGATAGACTCTCCTTATACTTACCTAGATGTTAAGCACATTATTGAAATATTATAAACATTCATAAACATTTGAAAATGCATTTATTCTGACTTCGATTGTTGTATTAGCGATTTATCCCTTGCTGAGACCTCTATGCCTGGCCTGTGTAAGCAGATATAATCACTACAGACAATCTTTAACAGATAGCTGAACTCACCAAATACCAAATACCTTTTCGTCCACGAAGAGCTTTATTGCATGCAACAGATTACAGCAGATAACAAGATACAGCAGATGAATGAACAAATGGTATTTGCAGGTCAAGGATGATAATGTTTCCAAGCTAGCATATACATGTGGTCCTGCTATAGGCAGCCATGACACTAAACGACTAGTTCTTGAAGAAGGGGGAAATACATCATAAATGGGAGGGAACGCAGAAAAAACATGGGACAATAACCAAAACGACCACAAAATGTCATTATATTAACCAGCTATACTAGTACCAAAGATAATGTCTTAAGGAAAATAACTATATAAATTCTCACTTCACATTAATATGAATATTAACTATGACTATGCATTGTGTCATATTTTTACAACTGTGTAACAGCACAGCATTGGTACAAAGCTTCAATAACATTATTAAAAAACGCATGAGAATGAAAGCTTATATGTGTGAAACCAGCCTCACAGTCTATAATAAGATTACAATAAGCTGTTTACATTTCTATATACGGTATATAGATAGATAGATAGATAGATAGATAGATAGATAGATAGATAGATAGATAGATACAAGTTTAAATGTTCCCTTTTGAAATTGGTCTGTGCAATTTTAATCTAAGGCAAGTTTGTATGTTGTTATTACCTTAGGATTCTCACATGAACAACAAAAGCAGTCAATGATTTACCATGATGTTAATAAACATTTCTGGACTCACCTTATAATGTCCTTTGTTTTGACTGCAAGGTCAACACTGACTACATTGTTTATTAAATTCACAAACTTGCCCTCTCTGACTTATCTGTTTCACGAAGACTCTAAATTGTAAGACAGAGAAATATGGTTCAGCATTTTATATAAGGTAATACACAGACACCTGACCTTGTACAGCACTTAGCAGGTGCTTTGTTCTTGCCATTGAGGCCACAAATACCTCATACTGTCCAGTGCCATCATGTAGTGTGTGTTGCTCACTTGACAAAGATTAGAGCATATAACTGGCTGTTTTTTAGGTCCCTCTTTGTCAAATAGGCCCACAGGTTTGAACAATCAAACACACGTGTGGTAAATACATTTTGAAAAAGAGCTAATAGCTTATAAGAGCTGAAATGTAACTCTTTATATCTCAAGGCCGTGCACACTTCTGTGAGCAATCGTTTTGTGTTTTCTGTGTGTTTACAGGCAATAATATATCTGTTTAAAACTATAGGTGTGCTTTTCTGTATAGGTGTAGATCCAATATAATGCAGCACATGCGTGACTAAACAGAGATTGCAATTGGCTGTTTTGCATCCTGTCTCCCATTAACTGCTAAGTTGTATGTATAGCCAAAATGTTTTCTTTAGTTTGGGGAAGAATATAGCATGATACAACCTAAGTGCATATTGCTACAATCCTAATAGACAAAATGGAGAGTTCTGTTTGTCACACAGTATTCTACAGCATGATACAACCTGATTGCACATTGCTACAGTCCTAACAAACAAAATGGAGAGTTCTCTGTTTTTCACATAGTACTCTACAGAATGAATCAACCTGCCTGCACATTGCTGCCATCTGGATACACACAATGGAGAGTTCTCTGTTTGTCACACAGTGTTCTACAGCACGATACATCCTGATGGAACATTGCTACCATCTGGATACACACAATGGAGAGTTCTCTGTTTGTCACATAGTATTCTACAGCATGATACAACCTGGTTGCACATTGCTTCAGTCATAATACCCATACACACAATGGAGAGTTCTCTGTCACACAGTATTCTACAGCATGATACAACCTGATTGCACATTGCTGTCATCTAGATACACACAATGGAGAGTTCTCTGTCACACAGTATTCTACAGCATGATACAACATGGTTGTACATTGCTTCAGTCCTAATACACATACACACAATGGAGAGTTCTCTGTCACATAGTATTCTACAGCATGATACAAACTGATTGCACATTGCTGTTATCTTGATACACACAATGGAGAGTTCTCTGTCACACAGTATTTTACAGCATGACACAACCTGCCTGCATTTTGCTGCAGTCCTAATACACACAATGGAGACTTCTCTGTTTGTCATACAGTATTCTACAGCATGATACAGCCTTATTGTACATTGCTGCCATTGGTGTACACACAATGGAAACTTATCTGTTTGTCATACAGTTATCTATAGCATGGTACAACCTGATGGCACATTGCTGCAGTCCAAATACATACAATGGAGAGTTGTAAGCTGGCCATACACCAATAAAATTTAGCTTGAAAGTTCTTACTTTTGAAACACTGGTTTGATTACTAATGGTTAGTAGAGTCAAATCACTATTCATTTTTAACCGTAGCGATGAGGAAAATTGAAGTAGCAAATACAAAAATGATCTCTGTTTATATCTAAAGGAAAAAAATCCTAACCAAGAATGTGACTTTCGTTCGACAATAAATGATGTCTCTGATTCCATTTAAGTTGTTTAACACTTAACACTTGTTACTTTCCTCTTTTGTTTTCCAGTTCTCTAGTCAACTCCTCCCATACTCGCCTCCAGGACTTCTCTAGAGTCTCTCCCATCCTCTGGAACTCCTTACCCCAACCTGTCCGTCTATCTCCCACCTTGACTGTCTTTAGGCATTCACTAAAGACTCATCTCTTCAGGGAAGCCTATCCCACCTCAACCTAACCACTGAACCATCACATTCTCAAATAATTCATCCCCTCACAGCTACCTCCTCATGTATCATTTCCTCCTATTTTAGATTGTAAGCCCTCAGGGCCCTCCTTACCATATTGTCTTGAATTGTATTGTAATTGTAATGTCTTCCTTACATTGTAAAGCACTGTGCAAACTGTTTGTGCTATATAAATACTATGTAATAATAATAATAATAAGTAGCCAGTCTGGACAAAATATTTAAGGGTTTTTGAACTAAATTAGTTGACTCAATGATAGCAAATTTAAATGCTCTAACGACCAATTTTAAGCAAATGTTAGAAAGAAATTCTAACAGTGTATGGCCAGCTTTATCTGTATGTCACACATCATGATCCATCCTGGGTGCACATTGATGAAGTCCCAATACACACAATGGAGAGCTCTTTGTATGTCATACAGTGAGATACAACCTGCCTGAGAGGTACTCCTGTCAAATGCCGATGGAGACTTTCCTCTATTCCACACGGCATTCTACAGTGTGATGGAACTTATCCAAGCAGTGCTCTTGTCACACATGATTAACAGTTCCTGTTATGTCACACAGTACTCTAATAGAACTTGGCTGAGTAGTGCTCCTATAACACATGATGGAGAGATCTCTGTTTATTATTTCATCACATAAGAAGCTGTTGATTAAATTAGCTTCCTGCACATTTGTCAGGTGGTTCCAAATTCTGGAGAATGGATGACACTATTGTTTTACACAAATATGCTCCTATGACGTGATGACTTGTCCCCTGTATTCCACACAGTATTGTACAGTGTGATAGAATTTGTCTGGGCATTGCTCGGATCACTATGCAATGGACAACTCTCAGCATGTCATGCAGTACTTTACAATTTAGACAAAAAGTTGTAGCATGCATTACTCAGTATGCTGTCTGGATCCCAAAATATAACTGAAATGGAACACTAACCACAAGGGGATCCAAAAGAGGATAAAACGGCACCACATGGTGCTGGTTTGTCCGTTATCAGATCCTTTTGCATTTAGTGTTCTGTTACAGTACTTTACAATATGATACAACCTGCCTGAGCATTGTTCTTTAGAACTCTGACAAACTTATTAAAACATTACCTGTATGCCATATAGCAATCTACAATATAACCCATCTAAGCATCGCTCCAGTTGTGGACAGTGCACATTTAGTTAGCCTAAAAGTCGTGCCGGCCAATAGGAAACAGTTTTGTGGAGCAAGCAGTGATGTCACCGCTAGCTCCCCCCAATTGTTTTTATTTTGCCGACGTCTGTCAGATGCTTCATTATGCGGTGGGAGTGTGTCGCGTGCAGTAGGGTCGTGCAGTAAGTTCTTTTTTAATTTTTTTTAATTTTTTAAATACCGGTATTTTTTCAACATTTTTTTTTTTCATTTAACTTTTTATTATATTCTGCTCGTTACCTTGGAGGTACCGAGCAGAATAGCTGAGCTGAATGCCGCTCTGTGAACACCCCCCTCAGTGTCACCCTCAATCAGTGGTCTAGCCTTGACACCCAAAATTTGATGAGTGTGATCAGAAAAATAGTATGGATCCAAAAAACATGTTTCACCTCAGGTTAGTAAATTGCAGTCACAGAATCACTGCTGCCTTGAAGACCCTCTCCAACATGACACATGCAGCAGGGCAGGCTGCTGGTCCTCTTTAAGGTGATACTGGGGGTCCAAAAGACCCCTAGTATCACCTTTCCACGTTTAAAAAGCGATTTTATAGTGCAGATTGCTCTGCTTCAGGAGCCAAGCAATGACAGCTCAGGGACTGGCAGCTGAGCCACCAGAATTGCTTCTATTGTAAAGCCGGCAGCAGGCTTTAAAAAGGTACACAGAGTCCCAGCGGCTTTAGTCCGTTTACAGGGCCGTGCTATCAATGACATACTAGGTACATCTGTGGCGGCGAAAGGCCCCGCTTGATGTACAGGGGATACAGATGGTGAATCTTGTGGAGGGGATTGTGTAAAGTGAGGAACTTGTCCTTACACTGAGTAAGGACCTTTTGCTAGTGAGCTTTTTAGTGCATAATCATGTGTTTCCTCATGTATATGGTACCCAAATGGCTGGGGACTTCTACTACAACTCAGGTTTTGGCGTGTTCTGGAGGCAGGGCGCATGACTTCATATAACACCGCACATGTTGGGCGCCGCCATCTTCGTTTATATCTAGGTATACACCAAGATGGTGGGGCCAATATCGGCGTGTGAGGTCACCTGACGCCACGCATGCATGGCGTCATGTAACGTCATGCTCCCTGCCTCCAAGATGGTGGCACGCATTCAGAGAACACGCTGGTGGCCAAGTCTATATTTTGAATTGTTTGGGAACAACTGGGGATACAGAGATGGGATGGGAACTGGGGAATGTGGGGGTTTGGTTTTGTGGTGCACTCTGTTTTGACATTTTATTAAACTGTATTCTGTAAAAAAAAAAAAAAAAGCACACAAACTATACTTTCAAACTGTTGTGCCACTAGCCAATTTTTATAAAGTTGAAGGCTTAAGTTTTATTTAAGAGTACTTAAGAGTACAATTTCCTATAGCTCATATTTCTGTTGTGGCCGTTACTCTTATCAATCAATACAAGTCTGTTACCGATAATTAAGAAAAATCAGATGTCATATCCAAAACAACCTACCAATGCACTTTTTCATAGTTATAAAAATGGATCAGATTAAAGTTCTGCTGCTATGTGAAAACTAAGCAATAATGTGAAAGTAAAAACATTTTCAAATGCAAATTTGTTTTTTCAAAGCCTCCCTCAAAGTTGGATATAATCTTTAAGCAGTTCTTTTAAAAATGTGTGTTTTTTGCATTGGTATATTCAGATACACATGCCTTTTGTTTATAAGCCTTAAAAACAATTAGAATTGATTAGCCCTCACTGACTTCAATGGGTTTTGGATTTAGGTTTGAGATGGGCAAACTGGCTATTAATCAAAACAAGTCTGCTAGATCATCCCTAATGCCTTGCTGAATTCTTTTGAAGTACTGTAAGATCCCATCAGAAGATCCCTGAAGAAGAATTGTCATCTAACATGGTTTACTTTTTAGGTGTGCTTTCAAAATGTGGCTACACTTGTGCTTGTTTTTATCTATGAGCTATAGCTGCGGCAGACTGAGGCCAAAGGTTGAAGGGCAAAGTTTGTATTACCCATATGCCCCTTTCATGACACTCATTGTGGGGCTATTAACATGCTGCTAAGATTTAAGAGTTACCACGGCAACTCTGTACTATTTTTCGGCCAAAGAAGCCTAAAAGGTCCTCAGAGGGTCCTAAACTGCTAAATGAAGCAAGGGGAATATGGTTATTATAGCTCTGTTGGGAGTATTCTATGAACCAAGTCATCAAGTTCTGTTCATAACATATTGAAAAGCTAATTTTTTCAGAATTAAACACAAATAATGTGTTCTTATGTCTTAATAGACTAAAAGCAGAGGTTTCAGCAACAGCAATTCAGCAAATAATCACGTGAAATTATTAATTTCTCCATAATGCCACAGGCTATAAGAGTTTGTAACTTTTATTAGCTCTTTGCTTTCCTCTGCAGCCATAAATAAACGTATTCTGTTTCATTAAAACACTTAAAAGAGGTATCACTCTTGGCTAAAAAGGAAAGTATGACTGACTTTCTAAAGGAAGATACATACTGAGGCCCCATACAATACTGGCAGAAGTGTAGAGTAAAAATAAAAAAAACACTCTTAGCTGCACTGTGTAGTTACAGTAGGTCGGTGGCTGATTCAGTTTACATTCTCTTCCAGCTCCTTTACTCATGCAATGTAAGAAAAAAGAAAGATTTGAGAGACTTTTCTTCAAGTAAGAATATTGTTTGTTTCTAAAGTTTCCTAAAAGGATTTCCACAGGCTGGAAATACTAATAGACCCACTGAGTCCTTATAGTTTGTCTTTAGCCAAAATGTTTTTTTAGTTTCGGCCACAATAGGGAAAGATTAGAACCTCTGTTAGTTTTTCTTCTGCTGTTTCACTTAGGGACATTTCCCCTCACCTCACGTTTTGAAGACACAATAGGAAGCAGGGAGTTAGAGGAAGTGACAACTGTCTAAGAGGGCACTTAGACAGTTGTCAAAGGAAAGGGAAGATTTTCCCATGGCCTCCCCATTTGTCATAAGGACAAATAAAGAACCGGTTTGGTATAATCAAAAGGCTGTTTCCATTCTATTTACATTACAACCATTATTTACACCAAATCCTTATGCAAAAAAGCTCCACAAACTTGGAGTCCGAATGCTCCAGTTTATAAATATCTGTATTGAATATTAGGTTCATATAGAGAACATATTAAAAATTATGATGTATCCAGATGGCAAGAACGACAGTTAGGCTAGGTTCACACCTAGGCATTTGCAGTTTTTGTGCGTTTTTGCACATTTTTGAGCAATGGGGGATATCCCTGTAGAAGACACGCCTTAGACGTAATGCACGTAGGGTGGAGCATAGGAGCGGCACAATCAGATTCAGCGTTGCTGAGTATTGGTTGCTTTTTACTTGATGCTTATTTTTATATCTGTCGAATGTGAATAGTTTTTAGAATGAAGCATGCTTTTTATAGTTAAACCACCTGCACTGTGAGTATTTCTATTGTATATTAATACATGGTTTGCTGGGACGTAAACTTTGCCTAGCGCCGAAGACTGCGACGAAGAACTCATTATTAGGAGGAGGAGTTGCTGGGAAGTGTTCGCTGGTGGGTTTTTCCTCTACCAAATTTTGAAAGTAGGAACAGCGCAAACAGACCTAGTTTGAGTCTGATAATAAGGTGAGTGGCACTCCAAAAGTTCTCTTTGGTGGCAGTCAGGGGAGATTGGGGTTGTATTCACATACCCAAGAGATCACTGTATATGCTGCTGTGGATTGGAAGCAAAGGAACTTTGTACGTTTATAAACACTATTTGCACTTCATTGGGAGGAATTAAAGAGTTTGTTCACAGATTGTTGATTGGAAGAATATAATATTCATTATTCACTTTTAGAATCACAATAGTGTATTCATTATAATTACAGTTCAGCTTTTTTTACATTTTATGTGTTGTAAAGTAGCCACCGCTTCAAGCTCACTCCCGTGATAGACTATAACTTCAATACAGATTAGTAAACTAAACGCGAGATTGTAGTCTATCACGGGAGTGAGCTTGGATCGGTGACTACATTACAATACACATAGGGAAAATGGGGAACAAAAGTAGCCACCCTCCAGAAGGAAGGACAGTGCCAGCATGAATTCAGAGATGATTTGAGAATCTACAGCCGAGTGATGCACAAATAAGATCCAGTAAAGGTACTTGAATGTATTTTTAAGATTTAACTCCTGAGTTTAGTGTCATTTTAAATAAGCCTAAATGTGCTAAATGTGGGATTTTGTGCCATGCCAGATATGGAATTGTTAGTTTTAAACCTGTGCAATAATCTTTTGTCAAAAATGTTTCCTATAAATGTACTTTATAACAAGATTGAATATAAATTCTGTGGGTCATATTATAATTTGGGCATCCTTGTAATCAGGTTTACTTATAAAGGGAACTTGTATCCAAGTGTATAATGTAATCTCATAAGTACATTTAGCTTTCTATTTTTCATTCCAATCAAATTGGTTACTCTAGGGGATTAACTGGGTTTTTTTTGTTTTGTTTATAAGCTGAGGCCTAATGATTGTATAAAACCCGGGTATTAATAATTACTATTGAATGTAAAAAATATCAATTACTCTTAAATATGTTGTGCCTAATGCTCCTTGTTTGCCCTAGATGTTACATGAACCAAGAATGCAAAAGAAAGCCAGCAGAGAACCTGCATTAAATGGCTTTGGAATGATGTATTCTCTATATTTCATACATGGTTAACAAATGAACTACATGTGGTGATGGGGAACAGTGCCAACCACACAGCATTCCTGTATTAAACGGTGCCAAGGAATAATGATGCAGAGCATGTTCTCAATATGTTGCAGTCAGAAGCACTTACAAAGTGCTGTTTTATTAATGTTGGCCAATTCATTAGAAATCTCAATTTGTAAAAATGGTAATTTATTTGAGGGTAGTTAGACAACTCAAATTCAGATTCATATAACTGAGAAGCTGGTCAAGCAAAATGAAGACCAATATCCTCTAATGTTACACATAAAAAAGACAAAAAATGTAATGTAGCAAATTTAACTTTTAGCAATAACATGTACAGTGTGCATTGTTTGATTACCATACAAACGTTATATAAATGAGATATCCTGTACAATATATTTCTAGTAGTCTTGGTAGTGGGTATGCTAACAATTAGCAGTGAAATCCCATTAATAAAATATGTAATGAAAATATAATATACATGGAGAGTGACATCACTAACTTTAAACGTTTTCCACTTAGAAAGACCAGTACATATTATTATATTACCATATATTTAAAACTTTACCTAAAATAGATTCCTATGTAGTTCAGGACTTGCCACTCCTATAAAATAATGTAAAAAAAGTACAGTAAGAGGAATGTTAAAAGGGATTTACCACTAAATGTTCCCGTGTATCATTTATGATGATTCACCCTCTGACATTCGGTCATATTCGCCTGGCATTTCATGGCCACATTCACCTGATTTGTAATAGTGTAAATGTGAATCAGGAGAATGTGTGAACAGCTGGCAAATGTCTCCTCTACAGTAAAGGTGCCCATACACATTACAATTATCTGCAGATTTTCTGTGGTCAGATGGAAAAAGTGCAACAGATTAGCCCAGGTGGAGATTACTCCATCCACACAGTTTAGCGTAAATGGAGGAATCTGTTGCACCTTTTCCATCTGACCACAGAAAATCTGCAGATAATTGTAAGGTGTATGGCCAGCTTTAGTTGTATGGCACAGCGTTTAACCCAAAAACAAAAGGGGCTCTCCATTGTGCAAAAACAGTATTTCAGCACTAGAAGGGTTAAGTGTATTTTTTTCTTTTTAATTAATTACATTTAAATTTACATTACCAATGGGCACTGGGCTTTTTGGCACCCTGGTGCCAAGAAGAAATTGCTGGCATGGGGGAACTGTGCCACATATCTGCCCCCCATGGAAGACAATTATTATATGCCAGCAGTAAAAATAGCCTGCCCCTACTCTGTGTATTATTATGCTAAAAAACAAAAACAAATGTAATGCATGCAGGTAAATCCTAACTTGATATTATTGTGGGAGAAGCGAGAACATCTGCAGCTGGCATGGCCTGATTGTGTCAACATGTTTGCCCCTGCTGTCTATTACCCCCAGTTATTGTCATGACCCTTACGCATAATTTGAATGCATAAGTGAAATACCATATTGAAATGTAGCTGCTGTTACTTTAATAAATATTGTTGTGTGTTATTGGTGTGTATCTTAAAAAAAAGATGCCTCCATCATGGCAATGGAATAGTTAAGACCACCTAAAAGGGATCGCTTCTGAGTTAAACCCCTGCCAGAAATCTGAACTGGGAGAGTAATTAGGTACAATTATCATTAAACTCTAAGTTATGCAGAGAAAGCCTCTATGTAATCCATAATGGGATCTAATTAGAACCTGCTATATGCTCATCAAAATAAGACAGGCAAAGGTGCATGAAGCTATGGTCTGTGGTTCATGAACAAAGTGCAACCTAATTTGTCAGTGGTAGAGAAAGCTAGTAGGAGAGTGAAAATGTAGCAATACCTTCCTTTGGCTAACTTGAATAAATTTTATGGTGCGAGCTCTCCAAAATCCTCTTTGTCAGGCATGGTGTCATACAAATAACTAAAAATCTAATATATTTACATTTCTATGACACCATGGGGTTGATTTACTAACCTTATAAACACGCCACGAACAAGTATACACCTCTGTAGTGTGTTCCCTCCCAGCATGATCTATTGGTGGAATCTAGACACCTTTGTAGTGTGTACACACCCAGCCGGTGTGTTGTGCAAAGCCCTGCATGAATTGCAAGGTGATGTTGTGTAAATTAGCTCTACGTTGTGTTGCTTGCGTTGATGAATGCAGAAATGTAAATGCATGAGCTAACCATTTTTGTCTAAACTGTGAAGCAACATTATATATGCATCATGTGCATGATTTTTCCATATATGGCATTAGTGGAAATATGCTTTTAGAGACTTTTTGGTTGATAAATACGTTTTGCTGTGTAAAAATCACACGCACCTAGTGCGTGCGTGTGTTTAGGTTAGTAAATCACCCCCCATGCCTGATGAAGAGAACTAAACTTTATCAAAAGCTACCTTTATTATATAATTTATTTACTGCTGTGTAACAGTGACACTACAACTCCAGCACAGAAATTAGTCTTTACCCAGTGATATCTCACCTCAAGCAGACACACATTGATCTTTCCCATGTAATATGCCACCTCCAGCACACACACTCCAGTTTCTTTCTCCAGGGACTCCTCAGTCTGCAGTCACACACTCCCACTACACAAACTGCATACTGAACACTGTGCATGTCCACAGCTTTCCGAATTCAGCACTCAGAAATAAGCTCAGTTCAACAACAGTCTCTGCCCCCTCCCCACACAGAAGTTCAATGATCTCTTTAGCTCCCACTGACCACAAACATAAGGAGGCACTTCACCTCTGACTATTGATCACTAATCACAAATATAAGGCATACTTATCCACTGACCACCAATGTATGGGAACACTTCTCAGCTGACCACCAATGAAATGAGGCACATCCCCACTGACCACCAATCTAATGGGCACTGACTCCAATGTAAAAGGACACTACATTGACTATTCTACATAAGATATGCTCCAGACATGCTGCTGACTGCACCGACCAACATAGTAAGATGCAATACACAATAACCAAAAAGCCACTTCACCATTGACCACAAAAGAAACAGGGCACTTCTTTACTGACCACAAATGTAACCGGGTACTACTTTGACCTTGAGTATAAAGTGGCATTAAAGCTACCACCAATGTAAGGAGGCACTTTACAACTACACACCAATGTAAGAGAACATTAAACAGACCTCCTATATAAGGAGGCAATGCATTGACCACCAACATAAGGGGGATACTACAACGACTGCTCTGCTCGGTGCATTCCCCGGACATATATAATACAGATGTAAGCTGTGCTGGATGGTATATAGTTCTAAAAACTGCACTTTATTAGCTGTAATGCACATTACATTATATATTCCTGACCACATTGTTGGTGCTCATTGTTTTTAAGATTGGTACTTTGCAAAGTAGTCCCTGCATATTTTATTGAAGTTTTCTTTTAAGGTAGGCTTACATAAAGTGTTAGCTCTATGTCTCTATTCTGTCTACAGAAAAGCAAATGTGACAAAGGAGTCAATTTTTGAGTGTCTGTGAGATTCTTGAATTGGGCAAAGTAATTATAAGATATTCTGTGGGTACAAGAACCATGTGCAGTATGTGTAAATGTGTGCAGAGTATTAAATGTGTAGGCTTAGGTTCTGTTAAAAGTGACTCTGTTACTTAATCACTTGCCTGCATTAATAGTGCAGTGCCCACCCTGTGCCTTACTGCTGATCCATTCTGATGGGGAAAACTTCCACACTTTCTGCCAAAACTTGCATGCCCCCCTCCTGCTTTCCACACACTCCAACACATTCCTATTGGCCAGTTAAGCAGGCTTTTGTAGTGATGGGACAATAGGAATCAATAGGGGGAGGGAGGCTGCCAGCCAGCTTCAATGCTACCAGAAAGTGATTAGAGCTGTCTGATATTCAAGCAGAGCAGGAGCACTGAAAGTTGCTGTACTTCTAACCTTGCCCCTTTAAGCTACCGTGTGCCCTATGCTACTATTTGCTGAGCTACTCTACACACAATGCAGCTTTCTCTCTTTAGTGTGCCCAAGGGTACCCCGGTCTTTCGCAATCCTAGCAGCACTCCTGCATGTGGCCATCAGTCATTCTAAGCATTTCAGTTTAATGAGGTCCTATTCTTTTTTCTAACTCAATATGGTGATCCTTTCATTATTTTACTGTAGGTGAGTTAAACATTTTCACAGTACAAAACTCAATGACAAATTGAATTGTAAAATATTTAAAACCATTTTGTAAAATTCAAGGCTTTATAATTGGTATGCTGCTTCCTGAAGAAGTGCTATAGCCATATTTCAATTATGTAAGTGTGGCCCTCAGCAGAACTAATGCAGCCCACCTTGCCCATCTTGGGTTGTTCAATTCCAATTGACATTGTAATTGTAATGGACATTGAAATGAAAAATAGACAGACAGACAGACAGACAGACAGACAGATAGATAGATAGATAGATAGATAGATAGATAGATGTAATGGCACGCTTTATTCTCCCTTGCATATGTCCATTTGTAATGAGTGTGTTTGCTGGCAACAAAGTCAGTTAACACACATAATTCTTTATTGTATTAATTCTGAGTCATGTAGCACCATATAAAGTAGCTTTGAAATGCTTCAATGTGTTAAAGGATTCAAACTCAAGTCACAAAATCATCTTGTGTGGTAATTTTAACGAACAAGAAGAAATCTGAATAAGAGCAGATTTAAAAGTATCATCTAATGGACCTAATATCCTCCATTATTTTTTGACTTAAAGGAAGTTGTCATTGTGATTTCAAAAAGGATGAGCTTAAAATACATTTGTCAAGGGTCATCCCCCTAGTTGGCCAAGATACCATCAGAACAGAGTCATCTATAACTGCAGGCAAAAACTGGCAATTAGCACATACAAGATCAGTATGTGTTATAGCTAATATAGTCCTTGGTGTATAGGTGAAGTTCTGTGCCTCATGTCCACCAAAAAGGTTTCTTATATTTCTGGGCATGGTTCTAGTTTGGGGTTTTAAAAGGCAAAAATAGTGCTTCTCTATTTAGTTGGAACAGTTATTTTAAAAAGTTTCAATTAACAAAGGGGTTAAAATATCTTTGGACAGGTGAATGGGTCTTCAGAAGGCAAACAGCATCTGGGTGTAAGACATGTATAGATCTTGCACACCTTGAAAGGCAAATTTAAGCCCTGGACATATAGAGTAACAAGCTTAAAAGGTATAGTAAGAAAAATGAGAAAAGCTCCAACTAATAATGTATATGTAAACATTTTTGCTACTGTTTATTTTGTTACTGTATGTATTAACATCATTATTTACTATTTAGATATGTAATGATGTTGACACTTAACATGGTTATTGAGTGTACTCATCCTTTTCTACCTTCGTCCTACTCCAGCAGTACTTTAACTATACAGTATGTATTACTGACCTACAACAGTGCTGTTCCATGATCTTGCCTGCAAAGCAACACAGCCTATGATTAAAATCTTAAGGAATCTTGCAAGCTGTAAAGATATACTGTATGTAGACCACATACTTTACACAGAAGAAAAGACCATCTGTTAGACTATCAGGTATTGTAAGTAAGTATACAGAAAGTGCTGATAAGGAGGGAATGAGATATAACAGGATGAGTTGGTCACTTACCTCTTTACAAAGACACCTTTCCTGTACATGACAAAGTAACAGTGTCTCTATAAAGGGCCTCCCTCTAACAACCTTATACTCACCATACCAGCAAAATCCCATGCTTTCTTCCTCCTCACCAATGACTGGTGTTGGTGACCCAGGGGAGCAGTAGTGTCACTCTTCCAGTCACATAAAAGATCTTGGGCCTAGCAATTGAATTCAAGATCTAAGCACTGTCACCTGGGAGGAGCGGGGTATTGTGGGTGGCTTGTGAGGAGGAAGCAGCGGCAGGGGAGTGCTGGTAAGGTGAGCATAAAGGGTGCAGGGTACACTTTGCAGATACACTGTAACTTGTTCATACATCGGCAATCGACTGAGCTGCTCGGCCGTGATCGGGTGTGTTCGCCGGAATACTCGGCCGGGATCGGTTAGGTTCGCCGGGTTTCTCGTCTAAGATCGGGTGTGTTCGCCGGAATGCTCGGCTGATGTCTCGGTCGTTGGGTTCGGTTGGGTTCGTCTAATGGTTCGGCTGCTTTCGCGGGCTGTACGGGCTTTTGTGAATAGCCCGTACAGCACCCCCTCGGTTCTCCTGAACCGAAGGGGTCCTAGTGCCGAAGCTAGCCGAAGGATCGGCCGAAGCTACGGCCAGATCCTTCGGCAGCTTTGTGAATAGACCCCAGTATCTTTTTAAAGGTTATGGATCATCCATAGTCATGAACAATAAATTCTATGAAACACAGTGCTGCTCTAATAAACCTTACACTCCTACAATCCTAACACAATCATGAAAATTGCAATGTTGCAAACCAATGAATTAATACTTTCTTCTTACGCATATAAAATATATGTACATTATCTTAATTGTGACCATTAAAAATAATAGTGTGTTTCCACATATATATAAAACAGACAACCCTGTGAGTCTGTTTCACGTCCAATCTGTGCTATTCTCTGCAGTCCATCATAATTCTTCTCCAAGAATTACTTCCACCTCTCCCTGTGTATCCCAGTCTTAAAACACCGCTCCCCTTTTTGCTTAGACATCTTTGAAAAAGGTCCAAGTGGGTCCCTCTTAGCCGTCCGGATGGCGGGGATTGTGCCCCCGAACGTTAAATGCTACTTCAATCAAGCCACCTGTGCTCTTAGTGTACTCATGCGAGGGGTAAAAACATGTCATAGTGCACTCCATTGAAGTAAATAAAACCTTTTATTTAAAATCTACTCACAATTAAAACATAAAAAGAGTGGAGCTCTTAGTGCAAAATCCAGCGTTAGCCAACCATCCAGAAAGATCCCTTTTCTTCAGGATCTACGGACGTTCGCGCCTCCACACAATGCTCCTGTTACCAAGCTCCACCCAGGCTACACCCAGGCGTTATGTCTCCCAAAAGAATTTGTCAGGGGCATTGCCCCTAAAACATCATATTTGTGTCTTACATAGTCAGGAACAGGTGACTTCAACAACTGCAGCATGAGTGAGTGCGGGAAAGTATGGGGTAATTGATGTCAGCAAATCAACAAATGGACAGTTATTTCCAGTTGTGCAAATCTCACACCAGAAAAAATATTGAACTCACCCACAAATTTTAGTCTTTGCAGCTGATATAGTTTTGCTAGCATGCTGGAAAGTTTTTGCAGCCAATCAGTGATTGCTTCATTGAATGATTCCTACAGTTCAGTTATCCAAATGTTAGCAGAAGCAACAAACCTGTGGGCTTGAAATACACATTAGTGTGCATTGGAACATGTACTATCTGAGTAACCTATTGGCTTGCACTATTTACACCCATCAGCCAGTTTGATGACTATTAATGCACTAATCACAACAAAGAGAATTTCCCTGGAAATGTCCTGGAATACTAGTGCTTTATTTGTGAATCAAAGATCCCATCAATACATTAGATCACCAATGGTTGTCACTAAAATGAACAGACATGGCTGTGTTCAAATTTTGAATAGTCGTCTGATATAAATGGTACATTTCTACATTTTGTGAGAGACATTCCTTCAGTGATTCATTATAAATTCATTCAGGAAAAAAATTACCATGACTTTATAATCATACTTAAAAAAAAAAAATCTCCTCTGCATCACAAGATTTATGCAACTGCAACTGTAGCAATGACTGATTCAGCAGAATCATGCTTGGAAAACGTGAGCATAATTATGTGTATTACCATGCAAATTTTTTCACCTGCTCCTGCCTGGCGATACGAATATAAAATATCACAAATTAAGTACAATCTGCATTTTGCTATCCAGAATGCACCTATGTAAGTGAATCAACTATGCATATCACACTTGCTTGCACATCACAGGGCTTATTTGTGAAAACTGTAGCAAAGGAAAGTGTAGCCTTTAGCAACCTATTAGTTTCCATGTTGTTTTTAGATTCACTCATTAAAAGAACGAGTGGATGCTATGAGCAACAACCCTATCTTTCCTGATCCAGGTTTTGCGAGTCATCCCCTACTGTATTTAACTTATAAAAAAACTATCCAGATTTTGACTTTGGTTTTCTAATGGTTTATGTAAATAGGCTTAGAAACAAGTCAAACTCAGCATGCTGCAGGGAAATGTCAAGGGAAAACTTTTTTTTTTTTTTTTTTAAGTTTTAGATTATAGATTAGATAGGGAGGCTTCTGACCTGCTTATGACTTGCTTTTGTATGAGCACAACACTACAGTATTCCCATTCTTTCTAAACTGTTTCACAAAAGATGCAGAAATACCATTGAAAAAAAGGCAGTTGCAATAGGGGACCAGTCATCACAACAAGAACCAACTTGGAAGAAGACTGCAGGACCGTGGACTAAAGTAAGTGATACTTTTTGTTAAATCATTCCCTGGAAATATGAGCATCACATTCTGTATCTGCTTGATGTTGGGGTAAGGGGGGGGATGTTTTTTTTGCCAGTTTAAATTCCAGCTACAGTTTCTGTAGCACAGATTGCAACATGAAAACATACATCAAATTTGATGCTGCAGGCTACACCAATACCTTTTCTCTCACTTAAAGAAAACTTGTGTTGAGAGAGATATGGAGGATGCCATTGCTGCACCATCCTTGCCTGACTGTCATGAAAAACTAAATCCACAGATCATGGGTTTTAACTACATTTGGAGCATACTTGTTCTAGATCAGAAACTCAATATAATGCTTTGATAACCATAACAGCTAGGCAGCTAACATTTCCAAAAGAAGGGTTACCAATGGAAGCCTCAATTTTTCTCTCTTTGACATATGATGGTAGTATTTTGCATTTTTAACTAATTTACCTAGCATTTGCTCTATATTTAAAAGAAATAACACATTTCAGCAGAAAACACACATCCTCGCAGTAATTGAGCATTCCCATATAAAGTACAGGACAGTGTCACAATAATAAAGCCTAGTGAAAGATACAATATAATGATACCCTTTCAAATAAGAAATTACAGTATAGGTAAAGATCACTGGTGGAGTGTGAAAAGATCCAATTGAGATTATGGGCAGGAGTTCGAATCTAGAAGTCACACTTGAAACCTTTGGTAGTTATTTGCGCATTTTTATTTGTGCTGGTGCACGTTTTTTTGTGCATTTTCAGGCTTGTGCATTGTTGTTTTGTGCAATGGAAAGCTAATTACTAAGCAGAAGAGACTGTAGTTAGGCGCGAAATTGTGAAAAGACACATGCTAAAGTTAAATCTTAAAAATGTATTCAAGTACTATTAACAAAAAAGCATTACGTTTGTGTATCACTCAGCTGTAGATCCTCAAATTATCCATAAATTCATAGCGACACTGTCCTTCCTACTAGAGGGTAGCCACCGCTTCAAGCTCACTCCTGTGATGGACTACAATCTCAATAAAAATTAATAAACTAAATGTGAGATTGTAGTCCATCACGGGAGTGAGCTTGGAGCGGTAGCTACTTTACAACACACACAGGGACCATGGGGAACAAAAGTAGCCACCCTCCAGAAGGAAGGACAGTGTCAGCACCAATTCAGAGATGATTTGAGGATCTACAGACGAGTGATACACAAATAAGATACACTTTTTATTAATAGTTAAGGTACTTGAATGCATTTTGTAAAATTGAACTCTTGAGTTTAGTGTCACTTTGGGGTCTATTCACGAAGCTGCCGTGGGCAGCCAAGTGAATGACAGATTTCTGACACGATCGATGTCAGAATAGGAAAAAAAAAAAAAGAAATGTTCTTATTAAAAAGCATTGGGACATTACTATTTTTCTATTTCAATTTGCAATAGCCAATAGTAAACTAGCATTGTACTTCTCTCCTGGGTGGCCGGGAGCGGAGACTCCCGGATCGCCCGGGAGAGTTGGGCTGTCTGGAGATCAGTGTCCCTGGTTAGCTGGTAACCAGGGACGCTGATTTTCCTGCAAGTGGCCGGAGCCAGCCCTAAGATCACTGCTGGCTCCGCCCAGCTGTCAGAAGCAAGCTGTCGCCCGGCCATTGGCCGGCCGCTCGGCCAGCTTCGGCTTTCAGCGCGGCTCAGCCGAGCCGATGCATATGCAATTGGCTCAACTGAGCCGCTCGGCCACGTTCGGGTGCTGTACGGGCTATTGTGAATAGCCCGTACAGCACCCCTTCGGTTCTACTGAACCGAAGTGGTCCTGGGGCCGAAGCTAGCCGAAGCTACGGCCAGATCCTTCGGCAGCTTCGTGAATAGACCCCTTTGTGTTTTTTGTGTGCTCCCATTGGAGACAGTTGGGGCCAAAAATGCACAATTATGCCCAAAAGAAGCTCCTGTACTTTTTCAGCAGAGCATATCGCTCAGATGTGAATGGCCCAATAGAATAACATGGAAATCTGAGTGTCAAGCTCTGAACCACTTCTGGAAATGTGCTTCAAAATGGGGGCTGAAATGGGCAAGACCAAGCAGTAAAACGCATTGGAAAAACAGGCCTAAGGGAACTCAAATGGTCATTGTCTTGTAAAATCCTTTTATTTCTATTCAGCCAGTCATCAGTTCTGTCTGTTTGCCCCATAAAGTATGGTGAATAAAATGTCCATTTATGATTGTAATAAGGACATTAGTTGGAAACTACTTAGGTTAAGGGACAGATAACAATTCTTTTCGACAGATGCTTAGTATAACAAATGTGTTTGTCTACAAACGGAGGTCTAGTGACAGTATAAAATGACAAAACTTTGTTCATTCTGCTTTGTTAGCACAGCATTTCTTGGCTTAAAACAGTAATACCTAACCGTAAAAGATTAAAGGAGGTTGTTGAATTTTGAGCAGATCTACTGTAAATATCCGACATCAGCTTCAATCTGCCAGCTGACAGTGACTTTCCAGCTGCACTTTGAAATATTCTGACATGTCGGTTTGGGACTGATTTGTACATCTCTAGACAGCAAAAAGCCAAAATCTCTTCTTGAAGTTCACTGTGATAATGTAACTGGTTCAGCAATGTGACAATCACTCAGTGCATGACCACAAAGTGCTGACAGATGATACAGCGTATTACATTCAGCCTTCAAATTGCAGCACGAGACTTGGAAAACGTTTTATGTCAACAGTATTGTACTACTATGTGTAGGTCAGGACAGAGTCTTGTTTGGTTTATGCCTGTGACAGTACCCCGTGTGATATGAGATCCTGTATAGGTGTATGAGGGGTGTTTTTTTTTTTTACTTTTTGGGAGAAATTCTACACATACAGCAATGGAAGTCTATTTATTGGACACTATAAAGCTTATTTTGTATGATAATCTAAAAAGCAATTGCAATGTACAAAGGGTACTAGCCTATAGCAAGAAATCAGGGTCACTGAGTGGCTTATTTATCATGCCAACTACTCTGTGCTTGCTGTTATTTGTTATATGTTTTATATGCATGACTATATATGTATGTATGTATCTATATATATTTTATTTATTTTTGTCACCGCTTACACTGCAATTCTATAAGAATGTTTTTTTGCTTTGCTTGTTCTTATGTGAACACATGTAATCCCAGTGTTAGTTAATGTATGTGCTGTCTGCAATTACTGAATAAATAAATGCAGTGCCAAACCTTTCTTGGCTGCTTTTCTATGTTCTGTACCTGAGCTCGTGACACAGAACTTTTTTTTTGAATATCCTTTTTAATATTTTATAAGGTGGTTAGCAGGTGAGCAGCATAGTGGCTTACTGGTTAGCACTTCTGCCTTGCACCATTGGGGTTCTCTGGTTCAAATCCTGTCAGGAGGCGATCTGCAAGGATTTTCAATGTTCTCCCTGTACTTGCATGGATTTCTTCCACACTCCGAAAGACATGCTGGAAGGTTACTTGGCTTCTGTCTAAATTGGCCCTGTAGGCATGTGAGATAGGGACCTTAGATTATAAGCTCCTTGGGGGCAGGGACTGATGTAAATGTGCACTATGTAAATTGCTGGTGTCATATAAATACCAATAATACAGCAGGTACTAATCATATTGCATTTAACTGCAATAAAAGTGAGTGTTAAATTGCACAACTTAATAACACACTTAAAGGCCATGTCCAGCCAAAACTTGTTTTTTTCTAGTTTCTTATAGGATGAGGAAGGATTGAAACCCCTGTTGGGTTTTCACTGCTATTCTGGGCTTTGTTACAGAGATTTTCCCTCAATTACTGAAGCAGTGACAATGGTTTTGCCAGACGCAACGTGTGGGAAAATCTGCAGCAGCAACACAGAGAGAAATCAAAGTTCTTTTCTTTTTCAGTATGGATGGGGAATGAGAAGGGTAGAATGCCTGACGGGCCTTTACATACCTCTCAACAGTCCCTGTCTGTGCAGGAAAGCCCCTGTTTTTTTACCTGAATCCAGTGCTTTGTCTCACATCACTCACCTTTAGCCCACTGCATGTATTTTTAATCACCACAGTATGTCCTTGCTGTCCTAACTCTGCACAATGCACTAGGCGGAGTTGTGTCTGTTGGAGTTTGTAGCTTTGTCCTGCGCATTCCTGGCTTGACCTATATGAAGTGTAGAGGAGGTGAGGGGGCAGAGACTTGAAGGAGGAGAAGGGTGCACAGGACAATAAAAAAGATGGACTGCAGTGTGGGTTCTGTATAGTGTGCCATACATAATTAATGACATATCACTGCTGTAAAGAGCCATTCACATCTGTGCACTTATCTCCATTATTATTTGACCACACACACCTTTTAACCACACCTATATGACCACGCTCATTTTGTTACCTCCCTCAAGATCAAAATATGATTGGTATATATTTGTTATTGTTGTCTGTGTTCCTGTGTTACAAATCTTCAAAGTACCGTGCCTTTGGGTGCAATGCATTTTGAAAAAAAGGTGACTTCTTTGGTGCAATTGACAAGTGTAGGGCAACCTATAGAAATAAATTGGCTGCCCCATATGTGATACACAAAATCATGCACACAGTGTTGCACCCACGCAAATGTAAATGTGGACTTTGGAGTTTTTGGATGAAGTGGAGAGGGTTAGAACCCCTGTCTTGTTTTACTGTTATCCTGGGCTTTTGATGGGACATACATACATACTATGAGAGCTAGAACAGGTTCTCTAAATGCTGCTTGAGCTTTATCAGGCACCTCTCAAAGGTAATGTATGTGCATGCACCTGTGCTATGTAATGTGAATTACACCACCTGGGCAAGGTGGCTATTGCCACATGAAGCAAGCAGTTAGAACAGCAATTGAGAGACTAAAGAGGACAGCAATACTGAGCTATAAGGTAAACAAAGGCTAATCACTGAACCAGCAAGGGGCAAAATAGCCAGGTGTACACATTGCCAAGAGAAAAGACAGGAGCATAGTAAGGAGTAAAGCCAGAGGTAGTTGACAAGGGTAACAAGAGTAAAGTGCCAAACAAGAGCAGGTAGCAAACACGTAGTGAGGGATCACAGCAATATCATGGCAGGCAGCGTCTATTCCTGCTGGCTGCTCCGGCAACATATGGACAATTGAGGCCAGCAACAATGGCCAACCTGAGAACAACAATATTTGCAACCAAAAGCCAGCAAACACGGAGACGGGTCTTGAAAGTGAATTGAGCTCAACCAACAGTAGCTGAAGAGCAGCCAAAGCCAAGAAGAGAACCAGAAAATACACCAAAGGGCAGCAATGTTTAGGAAGCAGTGGCAGGACCGCCAAAGATATAAACCAGCAATTAACAACCCACACCTGGCTAATTAGTGCCCAACAGTGATCCAGATAGCCATTTGCAACAGGAAGGAGTGCCTGGGGTTTATTTTAAAGCTGGCCATACACCTTACAATTATCTGCAGATTTTCTGTGGTCAGATGGAAAAGGTGCAACAGATTCCTCCATCTACACTTAACTGTGTGGATGGAGTAATGTCCACCTGGGCCAATCTGTTGCACTTTTTTCATCTGACCACAGAAAATCTGCAGATAATTGTAAGGTGTATGGACATCTTAAGGAAAATGAACATAAAGGTGCCCATACACCTTACGAATATCGGCCGATTTTCTTATGCAATCGTGTTTTCGCCCGATATTCGTAAGGTTGATGGGCAGTGCACAATCGCAAATACTGTACAATCGATCGACTTTTGACTAACCAGCAGGTAAAAAAACTTTGGTCGAACGTACAATTTTCGCAAGATTGGTGGCGTTTCGGTACGTCAAAATGTGTACTATTTACACTGCACATGCGCAGACGAAAATACGGGAGGTCGAGTATGGCAATTCGTCCAGGTGCTTTCCTCTAATTACTGCTGATCCAACCTTGCGATAATCAGGCCAGGGTGGGGCCACCGTACGAAAATCATACGACGGTTCGATCATCAGCGAAAAGTGTCGTCCGATGATCGCAAGGTTTATGGGCAGCCTTACATGGATGTTACCAACTCAAAATTCTATAGGTCAATCTCAAGGGTTCATTTGAGTTTGTACATTGTTCTATTCTAAAAAGCATGCGTTTACTACATGAAACCACAAGTACTTTCAAAACCCCTTATTTCCTATCACTGTAGTCCCTAAACGTTCTATAATGTCCCAAGGTTGGGGAGCAGTAGGAATAAATACTGGCCTAGTGACTGCGGTTAGTAGGAGGAAGAATAATGCCCTGTTGTTGGTTTTAGTGGGAGGAAAATGCTCCACGGTTGGTATAAGTGGAAAAAATAGTGCCCCATCGTGCTGTAAATAGGAGGTAAAGTGCCCAGTTGATGGTGTTTGTGGGAGGAATAGTGTCCCATTTTTGGTGTCAATTTGAGGAAAAGTGCCCCATTGTTGATGTTAGTGGGAGGAAAAGTGATACATTGTTGGTATTAGTGGGAATCATATCAATGATTCCCACTAATATGGGAAGAATAGTGCCCCATTGTTGGTGTAAATGGGTGGAAAGTGTCCAATTGATGGTGTTTGTGAGAGGAATAGTGCCCCATTGTTAGTGGTATTGGAAGGAAAAGTGGCTCATTGTTGGTGTCAATGGGTGGAAAAAATTCCAAATGATGGTGTAAGTGGGAGGAAAAATGCCCCATTGTTGTTGTCAGTGGGAGAATAGTGCCCCACTGTTTGTGTAAATGGGAGGAAAAATTCCCAGCTGATGGTGTTTGTGGCAGGAATAGTGCTCCATTTTTGGTGTCGATGGGAGGAAAAGTGCCCCATTGTTGGTATTAGTGGGAAAAATATTGCCCCATAGTTGGTGTCAATGGGAGGAATAGTGCCCCATTGTTGGTGTAAATGGGAGGAACAGTATTCAATTGATGATGTTTTGGAGAGGAATAGTGCCCCATTGATCGTGTTAATGGGAGGAAAAGTACCCCATTGTTGGTGTTATTGAGAGGAAAAGTGACCCATTGTTGGTGTCAATGGGTGGAAAAAAATCCCAATGTTGATGTAAGTGGGAGGAAAAATGCCCCATTTTTGGTATAAGTAGGAAGAAAATTGCCCCATAGTATGTGTCAATGGGAGGAAAAGTGCCTCATTGTTGGTGTTAGTGGAAAGAATAGTGCCCCATTGTTGATGTAAATGGGAGAAAAAGTACCCCATTGTTGGTGTCTGCAGAAGGAATAGTGCCATATTATTGCTGTCAGTGGGAGGAAAAGTGCCACATTGTTGGTGTTGGTGAGAAGAATAGTACCCCAAGGGTTGATTAAAAGCAGGCAAAGGGCTGTGTCCTGCCCGCAGATGTCTGTGAAGGTTCTCATTTATCCAGGTCATGGTATATCTGTAAAAAATAGGTCAAGGCAACTGGACTTGCTGTATTTTTCTTGAAGACATTTCACTGATCATCCGACCAGCTTTCTCAATTCAGAATCACTTGTACAAAAATTATTTGGGATGAAATATGTTGAATGTTACTCCAATCCACATGATCTGTTAATCGCAACCAGGCGTTGAATGTATTTGCATAATTGGAGCTTTGCAGATCGTTTTTTCTGAAAAAAAGCTCAGTTTTCAGAAGTAACAAAAAAATGGTATGCACCTACTTTGCACAATAACACACAATGCAGGCCCATAGAAAATCTGTTAATGCATAAAACTGGATGGTTCTAATGCACTATACTGTCATTTGGGGAAGATGTTTAGCCCTTCCCATCACAAAACATTAAACATCTAATGTGCATAAAAATGCACAATAACGTAAAAAACCCCACACAAAGATATGAAAACTCATGCAGTATCACAACAAGAATCATATAGGTGTGAAAGGAGCCTAAAAGCTGCACTTCCTGGTGCTGGTTTCCAATATTATCTCACAAAAGACATTTTTTCTTGTTATTGTCTCTGCATGAACACAATATCATTTCAAATGTTTGATGTCAGTTTGTCACTGTCAGTGTCAGTTCTCTCTGTGTACAATCTTTCAATATTGCATATTGCATGTCAGTCTTCTTTCCATTTCTGTTTCTTTCCTTCTGTCTTAATCCTCGCACTAGATCTATGTAAGTGTAATACAAAATAAAGCATAACAGTGTCATAGGAAACAATTATAAACATTAATACATCATTAAATGTGTAAGTGTTAGTGGACTGCAGAATATACAAATCAGGGCTCCAGAAAGGGCTGTGCAGTGTGGCAGAGTTGTGTAAATTTCGGAAGGACAGAGATACAACTCCTTTGGCTGGTAAAACAGCTCCCTTATATGTATTTCATCTGCGTATTTAGCAGTTTGCCTGGAGTTCAGCTTTGACTAGTATACTTGCCATACAGAGCAACTTCTTAATATTTGCACACACATGATAAATTCAGAATTTTTGGCTAGAAAGCAGCTTAAAACCGCCAAACAATTATAAATTTTTTGAAAGCAGGGGGCCCTATAAAATATAAAAATGCTTGTTGCAATTTTTTATGTTGCACGTTATTTGCGCAAATGTTTATCAAACCAGTATTTTTAGGATAAAATAAACTATAATAAAATTTAGTGCACAGAAACAGAATGCAATACCCAATTTGTTGGTAAAATATTAAAGATTAGGTTACATCGGGTAAATGGATACCAAACATGTCAAGCCTTAAAATTGCGTGCGCCCGTGAAACCGCAAAAAACGACAATACCTCAAATTTAAAAGCTTGGCCCTAGAATTATTGCTCGCACTCCAACGCAAAGAGGATGTGACAGGTCCTCTTTATGGAGACATCAGAGGTCTGTCAGACCCTAATGTCACCTAGGGACCCCAAAGAAGCTGATGAAGCAGCAATCTGCTTCACCTGCTTTTTTCTTCTGGCTACAGGAGCCGGCGAGATTAGAGAGTGACATGGTAAGTGATGTAATACACATCACTTCCGGGTCCAGTGATCGGAGGAGAGATCAGCAGCTGGGAGTGTGCTGATCTCCCTCCGATCGAAGAGGAGAGACCTGCCGTGGCAGTTCTGGGCCCGCACGGGGGACAGCAGAGGGGGGGGAAGCACACTCAGCAGCACCGTACAAGCGATGGCTTGTTTGTAAACAGCCATCGCCGGCTGTTTAAAATGGTACCCTGATCACAACTGCTGCAGCAGCCATGATCTTAGTAAAACTGTTTCAGGTTGCTGCCGTTTATCAATGTTAGGCAGCTCTGAAGCAGTTAAACATGCTCTGAGAGAGTATAGAAATCACCATTGCTGACTAGTTATGAGTGAACTGTCCTGGATTTAGGCCACATAGATTATTATTATTAGTAGTAGTATTATTTTTTTTAATTATTATTATTTTAATTATTGGGTCACTGAAAAAGAATGCAGATCAGAATTTTGGATTTAGGCAGCAACTGAAAGAAAATATTTCTATTTTGTACAGATTTACTTTAAAGCCCATCCCTGTGCATTTATTTTTAATAAATGTGCACAGGGATGGGAATAATGTGCACTGTATTGAAAGAAAAAAAAGATGTACTATTCACCCTCTCCATGCTCCAGCACTGCCCCCAATATCCACCTCATATTATTTATTTATTATTAGTATTTATATAGCACTGACAATTTACTCAGTGCTTTACATAGTGCACAATCACATCAGTCCCTACTTAGGAGCTTACAGTCCCTGCAAGGAGCTTACAATCTAAGGTCCTTATCTGACATACATGTGAGTGCCAATGTAGACATGAGCCAATTAACTTTTTCAATTTTTTTTCTTCTTTTTGGACCTAGACATAATAGAAAGCAGTAGGCAACCTGTTTTCAAAGGCTACTAACCAGGGAATAAGAGAACTCTGTTTGAAGATACCCTGTAAAGTGTTTTTCATTACGACATTTCCCAAATACTGGTGTTCCCAAAGCACCAGTGGGAATCCTGAGGAAAGGCATTCTACCACCACAAATAACCAGGTAATGCCTCTATAAATTCACAGAACCTCATGATTGAAAGTGCCTGAAACATAAATCCTCTTGTTATCAACAGCAGCCAATCAGATTCCCCATTTTGATCTGCTGAAGAAGTATGAAATAATGAAAGGGAGAATTTACAGGCAAAAAGAGCAATTCTTCTGATACTTTAGATCAATAACATCCTCTCCACAGCTTGAATATTAACAGGTTCTGTTTTACATATTCATGAATGACAGTTATAGTGCGCACATTGCCACTTAATTTTTCATGTGTGTGTGTATGGATGTATGTGCATATGTACCTATGAATTGGCTTTTGAATAAAAGTATGTTTTCTTTCTAAAATTATATTCATACAATATTAGCTCTGCCAGTCATACCTCAAGTACTTTTTAGATTCTCATTCTATGAGTCTTTGAAACCTAGAACTGGTTTCTAGCAGTGAAATGTCAATGTATTTTCTACTAATTAGTTTTTTTTTTTGGTAAAACCCACAGCATTCTTAATTGACAAACCTAATCAGTTATTCTAATATTTTACATTAGGATAGATCACTTACCTGATTGGTCAGTAGTATAGGTTAGGAGGAGTTTCCAAGGTGAGGAGGAGTCTCACAGGAGCAATTGAAGATCGTCAAGGGGAAACTTCCCACCCACTGTAGGATTGGCAGTCGTTGTATCCTTGGGTGCTAATGTTTGGAGGCCCGTCTTTGCTATGGTGTCCTCAAGTGGAGTGGAAATGATACTGAACCAGGAATTCAGGTACTGATGTATCTGGGGTTAGTCTGGAGTAGGTTGTCCCTGGGGCCGTGTGTTGTGGCTGGGGCCTAATACCTGTATATATTTAGTGGATCTGCAGAGACGAAAATCTGTTATATCAATAGTGCCGTCAGAGACTTGCACCCTTTATCTGTTTTATGTTTGCTTAAAGTAATGTATGTTACATTCTTGTAAATTTGGTACTTGTCAATCTAACTCCAATGAAGGTGTGGTATGGTTATTTAAGGGACTAGTTCTGGGGGAAGGTTTGGGTAGCCTAGCATTTTACTGAGAGGTAGCTGGGGACATCTTTTCTACATCTTTTCTACCTTAGTATCCCTTAGTTGGAGATGTGTCAATGTTTCATGTTACACCTTGAATATCGGTGTAACATGAAACATGGTATTCTGTTACAACCACTGCTTTATGTATTTGCACATACCTTCATGAGACTCATCTGTATGGATAGTATGACAACCTACTGACTTGGTAATAATTCACAGTGTCCAAATCGATAAGAAGACTCAGAGTAGATTCCAATGCAGTTTATTTAGCCTTCGCAATACAATGGATGTGATTCTTGTCATTCTTAGAGGTGAAAATACATTCCCATCTTTGCCATTAAGAGGTTAAATAGGGACCCTCTTACCTCAGTGAGGGATGATGCAGAAAGGAAGTACAGAAGAGAGGCTGGGAAGCTCTAGCAGATGACTGTACCAATGTATAGAAAACAGCAGGGGTGAAAGGAAGATACCAATGTATACACAGATTAGGCTGTAACATTGAAAAATGGCCCGGATGGGAAGGGGGTTTAACACCGCGGATGTCAACTGGTTAATCTACCACTAGTAGCTAGGAATACAGCAAAACACAATGAGATGCAATGTAATACATATGCAGTGTAACTGAAACAGCAGAAATAATAAGTGATGACACTGGCTGTGGCAGCACACATGGTATTCAAAGTAAACTTAACCTTTAAAGAAAAAAAGCATTACAATGTTCTAGCAAACAAACTATCATCTAGCTAGAGTGTCAATCTACTTTTGATAATTGGCATAGATTTAATAAATAACTTAGTCTACTTCATTCAATCTTTCCTTGCTTAATATAAAAGGGACAGGAACAGAGAGAGACTGGTTAATAGGACGTGTAGAAAAAATAACCAACACATACTTAAAGTAGTATTAAACTCTCAAACTTTATTTCAATAATTAATCTAATTTAAACAAATACACATTGCACAGCAAAGTATTTTTTTAAATGTTTGCCCAAACACTTACAATAATTATGTTTCCAAACAACTGACTCCAACTCTCTTACCTTGGCTTCCCTGAACTTCCTGTCCAGTAGAAGCTCACAAGGGGCAGCGCAATCTCTAGCAACTGTCCATCTACTAGCTTGGAGAAGAAAGCAGGGATTAGGAGTGGCTTGCCTTACTGTGCCCGTGTGTGGTTCCATAGGACCCTGCAAGGGAAAGAAGCCACCCTAAAACAAGATATCGGAACTAGTGCTGAGGGGACCAGCTGATTCTGCAGGAAACTAAAAAAATGTAATATCAAGGAGCAGCATCCTTTGTAAGTAGGGATGCACAGATACAATTTTTTCCAGACTGAGTATGAGTACCGATACCTTTCCTCTCGCCGATACCAACCACTGTTACCTTTTTTTAGTGTCAGTGCTGAAGGGATGCCAGATTGCCCCGTGTGAATGAATACAAGGTGACTATATAAGCATCTAAAAAGTGTATTATACCAGTAGAACACCATAGATTAAAATGTTTTATATCTCCTCTAATAGAATGAACCCAGAAAGCTGGAATAAAGTTTCTCTACACAACAAGTCATCTGTGCCTCCTAGGATATGCCAACACACATTGCTATTATTCTGCCAGCAGTCTCACCCTGTCAATGTTCTATCCTTCCCAGTGATTTCCCTGCCACCGTTGTATTTTGCTGTGTCTGTATTTACTTGTTGCCAGTATTCTGTCAAGTCTTCCCTGCCAGTGTTCCATCCTCGTCTGCCAGTTTTTTGCCTTTCCATTCATTTACTTACCAAGCCCCAATTGACATGCTACTCTACTAGTGTTTTGTGTTCCAGTATTTACAGCCTGCTATTGCTGCATCATATTTTTCCTTTGTTTAATGGGGACTGTTATGCTGGTCACACATTAAGCTAAAAAAACTCATAATGCTGGACATTTGTAACTTAGAATTGCTTGGCTTCTCGATGGATTATGGATATGGATTTGAAAGGTTAAAAACCTAATATTACTGATGCTAAGATAGGGAAACTGATGTCAAACACATTCAATTAGCATGATATGATTTAACTTTCCAACTGACTGCCTTGCTTTGGGGTGTTTTTTGTTCTTTATTAGCAATGACATCCCTTTTTTATTTAAAGTGATTCTAAAGCCAAAACCTTTTTAGCAAATTGAGTACCAGTGTGTGACAGGGGCGTCCCAAGGCCGGGTGTCACCCGGAGCTGAGACCGGGTGACAACCTACCGTGACGTCATCGTGCCTGCCGGTGGCCATCTTAGTGATTGAAGCCGGCAGAGAGAGGAGGGGACGTTCACCCAGCGGGATGAGGTATGCCGCTGGGTCCCCTCCTCTCTCCTGACACTGTCGGGCTCTCGGTCCATGACCGATTTTGAGAAAAAAGTAAAGTAGTAAAATAAAAAAGTAGAACATTGAATCCCAGGACAGTACAGACACCGTTTTTTGGAAACTAGACCCCCTAAGGCAGGGGTGGGCAACTCCAGCCCTCCAGCTGTTGTAGAAATACAAGTCACATGATGCACTGTAAGACTGACAGTTACAGGCATGGCTCCCAGAGGCAGAGCCATGATGGGATTTGCAGTTAAAGCACAGCTGGAGGGCCAGTGTTGCGGAACCCTGCCCTAAAATGATCTTGTTTTTTCCCACAATTTTTTGGAAATAAAGAAACATGTTGATAATAAGGTGGTAAACAGCCACTCCACCCCAGACCAATATTTCAGTTATGGGAGAAGACGCCAGGCAGACT
The DNA here is from genome assembly GCF_000935625.1 of Nanorana parkeri. Classification (NCBI taxonomy): domain Eukaryota; kingdom Metazoa; phylum Chordata; class Amphibia; order Anura; family Dicroglossidae; genus Nanorana; species Nanorana parkeri. Next base: position 1,452,714 of record NW_017306674.1, on the reverse strand, counting down.
AACTTACCAGGTTTCTGTGTTCAGCCCCGTCAAAGAGCCTCATGCCTCCTGCTGCATACAGTAAATGCTAACAAATCAGCAGCAGCTGCCTTAAAACAGTGGCAGCAGATGGGTGGAGCTGGAAACTTGGCACATATTTCACTAGCAGCATCTTTGGGAAAAGAGATGATTCAGCCTACACGTCTTCATGCGAAATTGAAATGTTCGTGCTGGGTGAAGAAAACTTTAAAACATGGAGCTTGTAATGGGGCACTAGCTTATCATTAATGTACAGTTCAGACACAGAGGAAGGAGGATGGAAATGACATGCAGAACAAGGGAGGTAAAGGTGTTAATATAAAGGGTCACATACAGGGACAGGGCTGCAATGAGGTGTACATCGGGAGGGGTTAGAGGGTTTTAAAAAATACTGCAATCAAATTAAATAACCCCCCGCCCCCCACACACACACACACACACTGGGGTCATTGGGGTCTATTCACGAAGCAGCCGAAGCATCTAGCCGTAGCTTCGGCCGATCCTTCGGCCCCAGGACCCCTTCGGTTCAGTAGAACCGAAGGGGTGCTGTACGGGATATTCACTATTCACTATAGCCCGTACAGCTCCCGAACTCATCCGCGCTGAGCCGAGCTGAAAGCCGAAGCTGACCGAGCAGCCGGCCATTGGCCAGCCGGCAGCCTGCATTATGACAGCTGGGCAGAGCCAGGCGTGATCTTACGGCTGGCTCCGGCCACTTGAAGAGAGATCAGCATCCCTGGTTACCATCTGACCAGGGACACTGATCTACAGACAGCAAACAGACAGTCTCCCGATCCCGGCCACCAAGGAGAGAAACACTGCTTTTTCTCTTTTTTTTCTTATTCTGACACGGAGCCGTGTCAGAATAGAAAAAAAAAAAATTTGCCCATAGGAATGCATTGCTAGATTCCTATTGGCTATTTAAATTTGCAATAGCCAATAGCAAACTAGCCTTGCACCCGCCCCCTGCTGCAGTTCTCCATCAGGTCCACTACTGATTGACAGCAGCAGAGGGCGGGTACAATGCTAGTTTGCTATTGGCTATTGCAAATTGAAATAGCCAATAGGAATCTAGCAATGCATTCCTATGGCCAATTTTTTATTTTTTTTCTATTCTGACATGTCCCCATGTCAGAATAAGAAAAAAAAATAAAAAGCAGTGTTTCTCTCCTTGGCGGCCGGGAGAGTCTGTCCCTCAAATGAGCGCTGCAGGAAAAGGGAGAGAGGAGGGGGAATCCCTGCAGGAGTACTGACTGACAGTCACCACTCTCTGCAGGGAGAAGATCAGGAACTAAGTGATCAGTGGTTTGTGATCACTTAGCTCTCAACCTATAGAGCCAATGGGCTCTAACTATGGGCAAGTATATATTACTCTCCCAATATGTCTCCTTTGAATGACAACTGAGGTCACAGCCATTCAGGGGCACACTGGCCACCCATGTGTTTTTTCTGAATCTCCAGAAATACACATCCATCTCCCTGCCTTTTTGTTATACGATGGTCCAATAGGTTAATTTGTAACTAAAATTAAGGTTTAGAGCAACTATCAGGTTTTTATTGTCCCTGTTAGGGAGGTTCACTAGACAA
>NW_017306674.1:1416655-1450425 GCF_000935625.1 Nanorana parkeri | reverse complement strand
CACCCCCACCCCCACCCCCTATGTGTCTGCCAACTGATAACATTTAAAAACCTTCCTGCTATGAGGTGCAGCAGTAACAGAGTTAAACTGTAACTAAAGCCAAAAACTTTTTTTTAGGTGGGCTATTTACAAAGGAGCTGATTCGGCTGATCCTTCGGCTCTCTTCGGCCGCCGGAGCCCGTCGGTTCAGTCAATTAAATGTCCTGGTTATAAAGGCCGTAGAAATCCTCTTTCGCTATAATGAAAACTCTGTAGATAACATGATGCCTTGCACAATACAGCAAAGAAAGCCTGTTGAGAAATAAAGTATTTAAAGCGCACACAAAACACAGTGCACAGTTTTACCCTCTTTGGAAATGTGTAAAAAATACATTGAGCAAATATTTAGTTAATGCTTTTACAACAACAGTCAGTGTTTTTGCTTTCTCTATGGAATGTTCGCAGCACAAATGAAATGTGTCACTGACACTTCCTTTTTATGTAGATAGAATATATATTGTTGACCTCGCAGATTGTTAATATTGTCACCATATCTACCTTATTAGTGATATTGAGCACCAGGCAAGAAAATGTAAAAAAAAAAAAAGTATTTTGATGTGAAAATTGTCTTTGAGTGTTGATGTGCCACTAACACTAGATAATTATTAAAATATCTAATTTATGCACTCTTTTTTACATGTTTGATAATTGCCCTTTAGCAAATAGGCAAGTTAATTAATTTCTATTAAAATATGACAACGTCATAGATCATTTATTTCTAAACAAAATATATTATGAGCTAAATACAGTTTTGGTTAGAGTCAGTTATAGTTACCTTCCTGGATATTACATGATCAAATGTGTATTTTTTATGTTTGTACATGGAGGCATTAAGTCAATAGTTCAGAACAGAAAGTTACCTAAAGCACAGCATCAAAAAAACAACAGGTCTTACGTAAAAAAGAAAAATCATTTGCTGACAAACTTTACATTATTTTAGTATATAGACATTCTATGCAAGCCATGTGTTTTTTTTCCGGCTGGTCAGATGTTGGTGAATTCCTGGGGACTGTTTTTATGATCTCAGATGTCATAGGATAATGATTACAAATCTGGAATGGAGTGGGGTTTGGGAAGCAGATTCTGGAAAGTTTTTGCACAACTCTTAGGAGTCAGAGTCATTGGCTTTTTTTGTTGTTTTTTTTTTTAGGAAGATAAACAGCATACAACATGCAAATGCCCAAGTACCCAGTATTCTTAAATCCAAGTTAGAAATAAGCTCCAGGTTTGTGGGTACAGTAGCATTTGTTACTTTTGGCATCTTTGTTGCTACACTTTTCACCTACATTTATACCTAGATGTCAGTGTTTATGTGAATGATTTCGTCTAGCGTGATTTGTGCATTTTTGCACATTTTGACGTATGTTAGACGTGTGCACATGAAGACTCGCATCTTAGATGGAAGATTGAAAGATATTGCGGTCAATGGAAAAACGTGCGATAAACCGTACAATAATGGGCACAGAAATTGGGTGCAAAATGCTTGTGCCGCATGTTTCCAGATATTTCCAATGAAATCTATGGGGCCAATGTGATGTAAACTGCCCAAAAGAAGCTCATGCTCTTTTTCCAGCATTCGTTCTATCCCTTAGAAAAAACTCTCAGGTGTGAACAGGGGCCATTGAGATGATTGAGATTTCTTGTGTTGAGACTTTACTCGTACAACAAAACGTGCAACAAAACGCTTAGGTGTGAATAAGGGCTAACTATTCCATTCTTATTCTGACTAAATTAGTTTACCTTTTACATTCTTACTGGGAATATCCAATTTTTCCAATTGTTATCTGCAGTTTACACGTAAATACACATCACAACTCAAAACAATTAGGCAGCAGGCCTAGGAGGACAACACTTCCAACACATACCCTCTCTAGGTAGGAAACCTGGGGGTAAGAGAGCTTCCAGCAGGTTCTCCAAAATATGTATACACTCTCCCCACCCTGCTGCATTGGCAATAAACCTCCTAGTGATTGGCCAGGGGGGTAAAAATATTTATAACTGTATCACCAGTAACACCTCCCTACAGCAGGTAGAAGCAAACGACAACAACAAGCTTTGGAAAACCTGTAGATAGCTGAACTATCATTTCAGCTTATGCTGATTACAGCCCAGCAAAGCAAAATTTAGAGTCACTCCTACTTAGGGCAAGGTGGCTACACAGTGAAAACTGGAGGTTTAGTTAGAAATCTTCGAACTAGAGAATATTGATGCCTTTGAAGCATTTCATGTACTTTGAAACAATATTTAAAGCAAAATGTACTTTTTGCTTTTAGTTAGAGTAGGGAATTGTTAAAACGAGGACCTTCCCTGCTCCTTCTTCAGCAAAAACTTAAAAATATATGCTTATCAAACTGCTGTATGTCTTGCTTCATTGGAATTATTTTCCACACATGTGTGGGCATTCTAAGAAATTTCTTAGAATAGAAATAAATACGTGGGATCAGCTTTCAATAAAAACTTTGAAACTCATTTTCGCATGCTAAAGTTATGCACTGCATTTTCTTGCCCATGACCGGGGTATTTACTAAGAGTTAACTGACAGATGTCCCACAGCAATAGCAGATCTTACCTTTAAATTCAGGTAACACACAATCATTTTTTAGGCTTTTATTCCTTTATTTTCACCTGGTGATTCTGCCAGTAGTATACTTTCTGTTCTTGTACGACAACACTCACTCATCATACTGGATAAGGACAATTGAAGCAGGACAGGACTACTAGGAATTCCACCTATTGACCCCCTACATGACATACAGTAGATGGGTTAGGTTCCTGTAGTCCTCAGAACAATATAACTGATAACAGTGCAGCGCAGGCAGAGAGAACAGGAAGTTATGAGCTCACAAGATTTCTGCTTTCAATAATATATGTATATATATATATATATATATACACATATATTATTGAACATATATTATATATATAATACATAGTCAATAATATATAGCAGACCAAAATTGAGCAAATAAGAGACATTTATTTTAGGGTTTACATACACTTTTAGGGTCTGATTTATAAATCTTCTACCCAGCGTATAGCTTGGTGAATGCTGCTTGCATGCAACTACTGCCACTAGATGGAGCCATGGAGTACAGGAAATTCATATGCTCCTTAGCGCCATCTAGTGGCAACAGTGCAGTGTGAACGACATGTGCCAAGCTATACACTGAATGGAAGTTTTTGAACTCAGCCCCTAAGAAATATATGAGTGTATGGTGGATATAAGCAGCAGATTTGGCAAGCTAATTGTTCAGTTATAGAATACATGTTCCAATTCTATTGTCAGTAATATGACATGCTGATGCTCTATAAAGCATAGTCCAGCAAAATGTAAAGTGTCATGTGTTTCTACAATTAAAGCATGATATGTTGCATAATATGCTACAATGCAAAGTTGTCAACAGTATATAATGGTTTCTGGAACTTACAGTTGATTGTATTATGGTTGCATATATGGTTTCATGCTTTTTAGCAACCCCCTTATACCATTCTCACAGATTCAGTGGTATACAAGGCTCCATTGTGAAGAAGCAGTTTGGAGGGTGCCTTTGACACTCATCATTGTTCATCAACATGCAATATGTGCCACCTAGACACATAATGCCTCCTCGAGAAACTCACATAGCACCTAAAACAAGTTGTTTCTGCAAGTGAAACTGCCTTGTATGGCTTTCTTCCAAGATGCATCATAATATTCACTACAGCATGCACTCCAGTTGCTCAGTGATTGGCAGCACCAGTCCTCCAACATCTCTTTCTATGACAATCCTGTGACACAGTCCATAAAATGTAACCATCCATACTTGGAATAGGATCATCTCAGATGATCAGCAGCATCTTGGCCAGCTGTATTCCTCACATGTACCCCTTGTTTTTTTTGTATCCTTATGCTGCAGCCAATAAAAGGAGATTTTAAAAAAATACATAGCAAACACTGTGTACAAACTGTGTCTTGGCAATGCTGCCCTAATCTTGCTATTTTGGATACTAGCTTATGACTCTCTTGTTAAAATTACATAACTGGGCCTATTCTTTGAGGATCACTACAATACGGTCTTATATTGACATAGGGAAGAGCTAGGCTCTTTATTTGACATGAGTGGTTTTACTATCAGCACAATGTTGCCAAAGTAAAAATTGTCAATTCAGGTGAATAAGCTGGTTAGGTGAGGGAAAAAAAGATCTAGTCTTCTTTCTGTCTTTATTTAGAGGAAATGAGTTGTTTTGGAGTGTATTAAGGGTAGTTTTGCTTATTTCAAAGTTTTTTTTTTCCTTTTTGTGTTTTACACTAAATTGATTGCAGCATAAAAGCCATCATGCGTGTAGTCCAAAAGGGAATATCATGAACGTGCATTATTATGTTACTGTCTTATTTTACTTGTTACTTGGAGTTTACCTTTCATTAAGAGCTCCAGGATAACTGAAAAGTAGGATATACTGTAGCTTTTTTGAAATATATCTAAACCCAAAAACAATCCTTAAATGTGCCAAATAAATGTTTAAGCTTTTTGTCCCTTTATTTTGCCCTGGTGATATAGCCAGTAATAAATTTCCAGTTTGGCCCCGAGCAGAATAGGCAAAGCAATGGGCAGAGGAACTACACATGACAGGGTTTAAAGGGACGAGAGACATAAAGGGTTAAAGAAGTAAAAAAAGAGGTTGGGAGTGTGCTTACAGGAGTGGCGGGGTGGAGTGAACTGGAGGGGTTTCAGAGGTAGAGTAGTAGGTGGGATCTAGGATCAAAGTCGGAGATAGTCAGTGGTTGGGTGAACTTTCCCACCCACCCTCCCTTCCTATTGTTTTGATTGGTATCTAGTATGTTTGCTGGGAGTTTTTTGGGTATTGGGTGTTGTAGCAGAGAGCGGGTTTTCAAAGTCCTTGAAGGCAGACTTTCGGTAAAAATGTCAAGTGTGTAAGGTCTGTCTTAGGTACAGTCCAACTCCCCATTGGTTTTACTAGTTTGAAAGCTCTGTATAATAGTGGTGAGTGGTCTTATCTGCTATTAATGGTGAATTGTCTCCTAGTCCGTGTTTCTGTGGCTGGAGTCCTATATATGCAGATACGGTTCCTGGCTAAAGTGCCTAGAAGGACCTTGGACCCCAATTTGTGATTGTGGATGCTCTATATGTTTTATATATGTTTTATTTATATTTTGTTAATAAAAGTCTGCTATGACTGTTTAAACTCCAGTTGGTGTTTGTGTTATTATTTTGAAGGGGTTTGCGGGAGTTTGAGTGGTTGTAGCGGCCTTATTTATGAATAAGGCATCTTTAATACGCAAGTCATGTCTTGTGTTTTTATGGTGGCTACACTCTATGGAAGAGCAAAGGAGCCACCCATGGACAGCAGCATTGTCAACCTGGGAGAGGGTAAATTTAGATGTACTTGATTAGCAAGTTAAAGCCAAACTCCACTTAACACTTTTTAAGCATTTACAACAACAGTCTTTTTACTCTTGGCATAAAGGTTTGACACAAATGAACATAATTTGACCATTGTAAGCACCCCTGTCAGTGTTATATGGCTTGTCTCAACCTCTCACTGCCACTTTCGCTGGACAGTTTGGCCTGGTAAAGGGAGTTGGAAAATAACAAAATTGTAGGACGGATCACCAGACAAAAATAAACGGAAAAAAAACTAAAAAAAAGAAATAAGATGAAGAGCTGTTAAAATCATGAATTACAGTATAACCAAGTAATATTTCTACCTACTTTTCTGGAAATGGGGCAGAAGCTAATATGCAGTCCATACCTGTCACCTGTAAGGAGTTTGTATCTATGCTCACATTTCTCTGTCATAATGAGAGCTGAACATTTTTTTCTTGTACAGATCTCTTCAGCTATGGCATACCAAAAGAAAGAGTGGTCACACAAAGAAGCTAAAATTAATTTTTGCCTCTGTGGATGGCATTGAAATGCATAAATGTAGCTTGTTTCTCAAGAAAGTGCTGTCATTTTATTTTAATTATAAGGGCATATTCACACCTGTGCATACATATTTTCTTGCATTCTATAAGCACATTACATCACGTTTTTATGTGATTTAATTGATTAAATAAAAAGAAACCGGAGGTGGACTTTAATATTAGGCAGCTATTAACCACTTCAGGACCTTAGGACATACCCGTACATCTAGGTTTTGAATTGGTATACCAAGATTATGGCTGCAGCAACATTTTTTTAGCAGGTGATTCTCATTTTGTTCAAGTGATCTGGGCAGCTGTACAGCAATAATTCTAGGGCCATCATGCTGTTAACTCTAAACTGATGAGCAGTAAAGGCCTTTAAAGCGTCGCCTATGGACAATTTTGAGTACCATAGTTTTTCGCCATTGCATGGGTGCCCACAATTTTAAAGCTTGGCATGTTTGTTATCTATTTACTCGATGTAACCCCATCTTTTGTATGTTACCTATAAAAAAAGGGTATTCAATTGTGTTTGTGTGCGCTAAAATTCAAGTGCTTTTTTTCCTAAAATATCTGATAAACATTTGCGCAAATATCGTGCGGCATAAAAAAATGCAGCTACCGTTTTTATTTTTTCGACATGGCCTCTGCTTTCAGAGAATATATTTAAACGTGTTTTAAAGTAATTTTCTTTGCAAAAATCCAGATTGAATAAGTTTTTGCAAAAATAACAAAGTTCTTACGGTGCTAAGGTGGTTAACGACACATCATTAAATGTATTTTTTAAATGAGAGCAGTGCTAGTACCTGATTATGACCTGGTATCAGCCTTTTGCATTCCCTGTATAGCAAGACTGGAGAGTTAGAGCAAGAAGCAGTACAAGGAGCCAATTAGTTCATGTGCTGACAGATAGCATGCTCATAGGGGGGAGAAAGCATGAGATGAGCTTATCACTGTGCTGCTTCTCCTTTTACAGTCCAGTCACAGCTTTGGGTGGGTCCAGGACAACCTGGACTCAGAAGAAATGGGTTGAATGATACTGCCAGGGAAGCCTCTGAATATTGCAGCAATAGCCATTTTTTATCCTTTAATTGGCTATTCATTTGTATTTTGTTATTTCGGACTGGAGTTCTGCTTTAACAGAATATGAATACCAAGTGCGTTGTTTCTCAGTGAACCTCTGAACCCTGATCTCCATATGAAACACCAGTCTGCTGGATTATATCTAGAGAAAAATGACATCATTTCATCAAAAAGAGGTTAGGATTATTTGCTGAGGAATGTGTTTCTAGCTGTAGTAGTGAGTGTCAAGCTCCTCCAGCAGCACAGGTGTTCAGTGCTGGCAGTCTGCCCTTGTCTTCTAGTGTACCTAAAATAAATATGCTTCTGTGAATGTGCCCGAGGGCTCAGTGACGCTCAGTGGCAGCGCTCTGTCATCAGGGCCCCAAATCACATGTCTTCCCCATGACAACCCCCTCTGGCATGTTGTAAGTATTCGGAATACAGATAGGGAGCCGCCCAATGACACATCTCATATCATGGCTTCGTTTTATTCCTCATCTAAGTAAACATCATGTGCTTCACACAAAAACACAAAACATTTACAGTGACTGTGCAACGCAGTCTCTATGTATTCTGGAACATAAAGAAGAGGTGTGGGGAAAAAAACAGAATACACACATCTGTACTGAATACAAATAAATGGGATTCTAGCTCTTGACAAAACCTGAAGTCCAGAATTGTGGAAAGTCATATAGGCCATGGTTTAGGCCTGGGAAATTGTAGGGGCTCTGGTGCTTCTTGTGTAAACCTTCAGGGATAAAATTGATTTATTTATTTATTACATGAATATTATACTCCAAGTACATGGAGCTGGTAAGCCACGCAGATCTTTTATTGGGGACAGGGGGAGACAAGAGAATAAAAATGCCCTATGGAGACATGTTATCGAAATCTATCTTTAAAAGTGTAGTGACATTAGAGCAGGGGTGGGCAACTCCAGCCCTCCAGCTGTTGTGGAACTACAAGTCCCATGAGGTACTGCAAGACAGTTACAGGCATTACTTCCAGAGGCATGTTGGGATTTGTAGCTAAAGTGACACTAAACTCAGGAGTTAAATCCTAAAAATACATTCAACTACCTTAACTAACAACAAAAATTTAACTTATTTGTGTATCACTCAGCTGTAGATTCTCAAATCATCTCTGAATTGGTGATGACACTGTCCTTCATTCTGGAGGGTGGATACTTTTGTTCCCTATGGTCCTTGTGTGTGTTGTAAAGTAGTCACCGCTCCAAGCAAACTAAATGTGAGATTGTAGTCCATCACCAGAGTGAATCTGGAGTGGTGGCTACTTTACAACACACACAGGGACCATGGGGAACAATGGTAGCCACCCTCCAGAAAGAAGGACAGTGTCAGCACCAATTCAGAGATGATTTGAGGGTCTACACAGCTGAGGGATACACAAATAAACAACATTTTTGTTAATATTTAATGTACTTGAATGTATTTTTAGGATTTAACTACACTGCGTCTAGTGTCATGTTCAAGTACAGATGGAGGGTTGCTCATCCCTGAATTAAAGCTTATGCATAAAAAGTATGTGAATGTTTCTTGTTGCTCAATCAGCTGCAAACTGTCATTTGTATAGTTTATGGTTTGAGAATGAAGCAGAGGATCTGATTAGTTGCTGTTAGCAAGTCACTATACACCTCTCTCCAATTCAGGCACAGCAGCTGGTGCTTCTTCAAGGACAAATTATGTATCCTTTGGTAGACCTTGTAGCAATCTTTAAGAAGTGGAGACTTCTTCAACACACAACCAAGAAAACTCTGGGATGTCTGTCCTAAATATTTATCACCTCCTGAGCTCATACCAGTAGGAAAAGCTCCTCAGTAATGGGCTGGGCTGATGTATATTTATAAGGATATCATACCTCTTACATAGGCTCCTTAACAGAAGCTGACAGAAGCAGCAAGAAAATGGCTTAAGCACATTCAGAAATGAAGGAACACTGCATAAAAAGTCTTTAGAAAGTTAAAATTTGTGATCGTAATTAAAGCAGACCAAATGCTAGTGGCAGTGAATAAAGCATCTCATCAATTTGTTCTGGTATATAAATTCCAAAAACTGATATCGGTGAGAAAGAAATGACAAGCATGAAAATTACTCTCATGAAAATTAATTGGTTACCAAGTGTTTATCGGTACAAATTGCATAGTTGTTTAAACCTTGCTTGCTATTGCAAGTAAGGTAATATTTTATATTTTTTTCACTTTCAGCAAAAAATGGAAACTCCATTACTGTTTGAATACCCATGAGACCACTACTAATTAGACTCCTGGTACATCATAGATATGTTTTCTCATTTTGGCGTGAACCAACTCACCCCCACAAAATCCACTTAGTTCAGTGGGCTGGTGGTTTTCAAACACCTGATCCTCAGTGGCATGTGGGGAGCAGATCCTCATCACTTATATTATTCATGCATTGTATACTAAAAGTGTTTTTGCTAAAAGCTGAGTCACTTCAGGTCAGGTGTGTTTGACTGTCTTGGTAAATTTAAAGGGTGTACATAAAGAGCAAAACCCGCCAAGTGTATTTTTAATTCATACCTTTCATTTCCAGACATTTAGAAAACTAACATATTCAATGTGATATAAAATTCAATCACCTATTTCCGAGTCTATGGATCACTAGCTGGAAGGGTTAAGGAATCATAAGAAATGTAGCATATGTGGGGAATGTAGCTCTGTGATCTTTCCTAAACGAAGCAGATGTTTTCTGAATGCAGTCTATGAGATACTGCTAATTGCTCTCTTTGCTTTCTCCTGATGTTCATCATGGGCCCGTCTCCTAGGATCATTATCCTTTGTCATTTGGAAAGGTTATGGGTTATGGGCAGCCGCTGGAATGTCATTTACTACTATTCTGTACTATTCATACAGGAGGCACGTGCACAGTGAAATCAAGCAGGATATTCGTTGTTTAGAAGCTCATAGCCTTGGGATCGGATGTTTGTGCTACAGAATCATGAACTCAATCATTTTATCCAGGCAGGTGTCCAACCTAGATCTAAGTAGGACATTTACAAGGTAAAGGTTTGAAATTGTATTAAGACCATCAAGAAAATCTACCCAGCAAGAGGTGTTTACATTCATGTATTACCTTGTAGTAGCAGAAGTCTCAGAGTTTTATACAGATTTAAAGTGCACTGAAAGCCAATGTTTTGCATTTGAGGTAAAGTAGGGAAGGCCTGAAACATTTATTGATGTTTGAGTCCCACTGGGAAGATTCACCCTCTCTATTTGTCCTGATAACCATTGTAACTAGTAAAGAAAGTAAGGGACAATCCAAAATCGTAAAGTGGCCAACAGCTCTCTTCTAGTGGAAGCACTTGTTTTGGTGACAACTGTCTAAATTAGGTTTTCCCTTCCTTCTGGAGACATTTCCTTTCACTTCTTGATGTGTTCCAAGATGGAAAGAGAAGGAAAATCTGCCCAATGTGACAAGGGCAGCTAAAAAAAAAAATGTATGGGATTTTAATCATTCCCTTTTCAGTTTAAGACTATAAAATGTTTTGGCTTTAGATATACAGAAGACTTACTGACACATTTGTTGGTTGCTAAGTGGTAGAAAAATACCTCCCAAATAGATTAATTCAATACCACTCTACTTAACCGTTTTGGATACTGACAATATACATTTTTTAGTTATAAGAATATATCCCCATAATCAGTTTATAATATACTGTTCGTGTCAGAATAAAGAAAAAAAAAGACACAGCTGGGTTTCTCTCCTTGGCGGCCAGGAGTGGGAGGCTTTTTTTACAGCAGTAGAGCCGCCGGACAATAGGAAACTATTGGGCGGAGCTAGCTGTCACTGCTAGCTCCGCACAATCGTTTTCTATTAACTTTTTTCACTCTTTTTCTGTTCTGCTCGGTGCCTCTGAGGGACCGAGCAGAACAGCCGAGCCAAATGCCGCTCGGCGGCATTCGGCTATTCTCTCACTGCTGTTCGGGATCTTTCAGAATAGCCCGAACAGCAGTGTGAAGCCTGCCGGAGGTTCGGCTCAGCCGATCCAGATGTTGGATCGGCTGAGTCAAACTCCTTCTGCACTTCAGGTCAGCCGAACATGCTGAGCATGTTCGGCTGATCCGAAGCCACACGAAGCAAGCCGATGTACGGCTGATTTCAGCCGATGTATGGCTGAAATCAGCCGCACCAGCCTGAAGTGAATAGCCGAACAGTGTTCCGCTCACTTCACTTCTGATCGGTCATTCACTCGGCTGCCCTCGGCAGCTTTGTGAATAGACCCCTTAAACTTTTTAACTAACATTGCATTAAACACAAGGTTTAATTTAAAAGCCAGTTCTTCCCACAATTGAAATTTTAGTCTTGCGTAGTTGTTGCCAAATCTGATAACATGCTGGCTTCTTGTATCTCTCAGGGGCTCCATTGGTGTGCTAATATTTTTAGTTTCACCCAAAATGCATAGCCAAATCATGGTGCTGTACTTCAATGTATTTTCCCTGCAGGATAAACACGCGATTAATTAAAGTGTGTTTACAGTATACTTAGAAACTTTTTTTGTAGTTTGGGGAGTGTAAAGAAGCTATAGAATCCCTGTCAAGTTTTTATTCCCGTTGGTGTCCCCACAAGGTTCACCCTCTCTGATTGCCCTGGTGAGCAAAGTAATGGGAAGTCCAGAATTTGAAAGTTGTCACCAGAACAGCAGGTAAAAATAAGTCTTCCGATGGGGACATTTGTTTTGTTAACAACTATCTAAGAAATACCTAACTTCCATAGCCCAAAATTGCCGCTACTTCACAGCAGCACTAGAGAAAATTGCAGGTGCACACCGGTCGAGTCCGCCTTGCTCCAGCATCGGCAGTTACTCATAGAAAAAAAAGTCTGGTTGCACACTGCAAGCTTAGCTGAAAAGTTTATTGTAGCACACAGTTACACATCCTCCCACCATGTATCCTCTTCATTCTAACATGTTTCACCCAATAATGGGATTAGTCATAGAGATGAGATCTGTGAGTAACAACTATCTAAGAAAACTACTGCAGAGCAAACTCACAATTATAATTCTGAAATAAGGCAAGCCAGCAGGTGACCCAATCCATCAGTGCCTACCCATAACTGAAATATTAGTTTTGGCAATGGTTTATCTTTGATAGAAATATTCTAAATATATTCTGACAATTGATTTATCCTTGCATTAGTTACTCTGGATTATAGAAATTGGAATGGTTATATATGTGATCATTTCACTGTTAGTAAAAATTAGATAAAAGCAACATGTTTTTATTAATGTTAGAAAAAATATGTACAACTCTATTGAGGAAAAACCATTAAAAGTATATAATGTAAAGTTGTGGCCCCATGGGGGTTTTCTTTTTCAGTATGTGCCCTGTAGGTGCAAGTATGAAAGAGTTAAAGAGGTTGGTTTACTAAAGGCTGTTCACTTTGCAAGGGACTTTTCCCTTTAGCTTTGTGAATGAGGTGAAGCTCTACTAACTTCCATCCTCCAATCATGTGCAAGCAAAAATACTGTTTTTTTATTTGCCTTGCACATGATTGGATATTCTTTGCATAATGACTTTTAACCTCATTCACTATGCTGAGGGAAATTTTACTTGCAAAATGAAAACTCCCTTGCAAAGTATACAGTCTAATTCCCTTTAGTTAGTCAACCCCAATCCCTCAGGATTTTATTGCTGTTTATTCACCCTCTTTGTTTGTCCTGATGACCATTGTCATCGGAACAGATGATCATGGTCAAATTTCAACCAGAAGAGGAATGGAGAGCAAATCTTTCAAATTGGGCACCTGTTACAATTACAACCATCTAATGGCTCATGCACATGACCGTACAATACTCTGTGTTCAGATCCATAATGTATACAGATCTGAATGCAGCAGTATTGTATTCTATGTGTCCATGCACACAACTGCACAGATCTCTGTAATCTGGAGCTTCATTCACCTGGGGAAACAAAATAGAAACATTTGCATCCACCATCCTGTGTATGGACTGTATTTTTTGCTGTATTCATGTAAATGCTTTTGCTAAAATTTGCATGTGTATAGCAAACAGCACAAATTTACTCTATTGGAGCCGCATGCACCCTAGCAGCAAAGAATGCCTCCATCCTAGCAACTAATAGGACCAATAGGGTACAGATACATTATACACTGTACGCATTTAAAGGTTAGCACAAACATTACATGCATTCAGTGTACAGCCAAGATTTTACAAATGATCTTACTGCCCAAAAGATCCTACATACTGTAACATCATATGCCCATGTGCATGAGCTCTATAATTCTCCCCAATGGCACACACACATCAAAGAAGACCTGATACAGGTTTTAATTTTTAACCATTCCCTATGCTATCCCAAGCTACAATGAAGGTACTTTTTCATCCAGATAGTATGTAAAATGCATACACAGTTAAGTAGTTATTCTTATAACCTATATATCACTGAATAATGTATTTTTCTTGGCGTCCTACTAAAACATGCAATACCATTATTAGCCCTATTCAATGAAAGATTGCTATCATAAGTAAAAATACTTTATGATATGCCCGTATGCAGGCACACAGTGGTGCACATTTATCATTTATGTCGCACAGCAAGGCAATACTAAACAGTAGCATTGAAAACAGATCATGGGACAAATGTATTACGTTACACCTTGGGCTTCATTCATAAACGTTCCTCCAGGCTATGTAGTTCCTATAGCGCTAGCACCCCTAGATGGTGCTGACAAGTATAGGAAATTCCTATACTCATCAGCACCATCTAGGGACAGTAGTGCCGTGCCAGCTTTTATAAAGGAAGCCCTCAAATATGAGCACAGCGGCAGAATGAAACCTGAACCTGACTACTTCTTAATTGTGCATCTGTTTAGAGGGAAAATCTGTCTCATCTACAGAGATAAATCTGTCTCAGAACTTTGAAAATCTGTCACCATTTGCTGCCCAATATTCAGGAGCAGGGGGGTCGCAAATACACAGTAAAAAGCCACAAAAAAATTAGCAAAAGACTGATTTGTGTCTAAATGTGTCACTAATTTGCTTGATAAATGTCCCCAAGTGAGTTTCCCTGCTGTGTGTGCCTGCAGCAGCTAGCTTTGCTATAGTGAGACTCACTATCGCTGTTTATCAACATACCTGCAAAACCTGAACATTTATAATTGATCACATTGTGCACAATCATGTAAATTGCCACAATCTTTATTTTTCATTTTGCAAAGGAAGGGTTAAAAACTCCTGTCAGTTTATAGGATGTCAGTATCCTTTTGGGGAGATGTCCCTTTACTTCCAGTAGTAGAGATGCAACAGGAAGTGAAAAGAAATCTCCCTAAAGTGAAACACATTCTTCTGTTAGCTGTCAACGAAAAAGGTGTCCTCATTGAAAAATGGTGGGAGAAAGGGAGATTTACCCTTCTGGTGACAACTGTAAAATTTTGGATTTCCATCACTTTCTGTGCAAGTGCCAATTGTCACCAGGATAAATAGAGGGTGAAGCCGCCTAGTGGGGACACAGACGAAAATAAAAAATTAACAGGGAATGTATTATTTAATTTGACTATCAAAATCTAATAAAAGAAAAAGGTTTTGGTTTATGTACAATTTCAGGAATAATGAAGAATAAAATAATGTTGAATATGTTTTACTGCATTTTTCTGAATATATATATATGTATATATATATATATATATATATACTGTTTTGTCATTTTATGATGTAAAACTGTGTGTTTAATGGAACATCTACCATTGTAAAAGCAGGTAGATGTTCAATATTAACTAAGCGGTAGCAGTGTTTTTACAAATTGCCATGGCTTGTACTTAGTAGCCACAATTAGTGTCTATTTGCATATTAGAAAGAAGGAAATTAGCATACTGTAAAAGTGAAGGAGCTTGTGTCTCTTTTGGCAGGTTTTATTTTTGCGTTTGTGCCAAGACTGGCATGGGTCCATTAAATTGGCAAGAATTACCACTGCACAGACTAGGCACATGCCACACATTGTGATGCCTTAAGATTCTAAACTAAGTCATCTGGCAGGCACTTGTTTAAGCAGTATACAGGACAATGCCTATATAGACATAATCCTTGTTACCAATGTAAAACAAAGCCATCATACCGCATATTACCTTTTCCCATTCACTTTTCTATTTTCATTCATGTGCAAAGTAAATAAATTGTAATTACCTGTTTTGTTATCATCTGGATACTTAGTTGACTTCAAGTCGCAATTGATAGTTGGGTTCTTCTTTTTATACGGGCTTCTTTTGTAAATGTCATGTGCAAAAAAAAAAAAAGCATTATAAGGGTTCATTCACGTCACGCTTTTTCTTTTTTTTCTTCACAGTTTTTAATGTTTTTCTTTAATAACAAAGCTTCATTAGCTTTTTTACCCACTTTGAATTAGTCAGCCTCTGGCATACATTGTCTTCACATTTATAATGTGTTTTTGATCTGCTAGAGAAGTAACACAATGAGTGTAAAAGAGGAATGAAGCTCTTGCTTACATAAAAATCAAGGGCTTATAATGAACAATGGAAGAACATTAAGAAGGTTTTCTTAAAGCAACCCTGCCAAACGCTTAAAAAAGGTAAATTGAGATTTCCTGTAATAAAACCTCTGACCCCCCTAAGTCACTGCTGTGTCTGGTTGTGATGTAGTGGTCAGGGGATGAAATCACAGCAAACGCCAGGGGGCAAAGGCATCCAAACTCCTGAAAGTGTTAAATGCTAAAGATACTGGCAGAAGCTGTGGCACTTGGAGAGAGCAAAAGTAGGAGACACTGGCTGCATAGAGATGAGTATATGAGCTCTTCTATTTCAGGGAACCTCTATTTGGATTTATGTAAGTGACTGACAAGATCGCTTTAAAGCCCAATTAAACGTTCAGTTTAAATCAGCTAAATATATATCAGGTGCATCAAAACTAAAGGTTTTCAATGTCATACAGTTGCTTTTCTTTAGAAAGCAACCACAGCCATGTGGAAAAGCCTATCTCCTGCCAACATGCTGCAGAGAAGGACCCTCTTTTATCTGTGTGGAAGCAGTGGTCTCTTTGCAGAGTTTCAACACACCCAGCTTGCACTCTCCAATCAGCAGGAAACATGTGCTTAAATATTTGCAGAGCTATAGGTTTGACTCAGTAGGGGGAGACTTTAACAGAAAGATTATTGCTCCCACACAGAAAATGAACTGCAAGAATTTGCACACCTTTTTGTTTTGATGCACTTTAGTTTAAAATTACATGATTGAAACTAAAGATTTAATTGGGCTTTAATGTAAACCCATCAGGAAATAAATACAGGTGCTGCCATTGCTGACCTTCTGAAGATTCTAGTTACCTGGTTGTTACACCTAGCCTCCGTTTTCAAGACTTTCTGAGTCACTGACCCTAAACTTGTGTGTAAATCTGGATTTTTAGAGGAAATTCAGTAGTTTTATCTTCATGTGTGTTCTTGGTCTATGACTCAATCTTTTAAAGTAAGAGGATTAGCATGACAGCTTGGCAAATAGCATCTCCCAAAGCAGAATTAAAGCGGACCTTTACACTCAAAAATCGAATTCTCCCAATGCATCCCTCTATGTATGATGATTAATAATAACATAGACATGTCAGGTGTTAAATACTGTGATTTTGAAATACTTACACTAATTCACTTTCTACTTTGAAAGGCAAAAGGACTTCAGATTGCCAATACAATGCACACTGGGATTGCCATGTCATCAGCAGAGCATTGCTGAGAAATATCATCTGTAATCTCACGAGATCTCAGGAAAAGGCATTTTCCTCCCCTGAAATTATGTGCATGGTCACATGTCCTAGTCACATGTGTCAGAAATCCAAGGAGAGTTAGTAATCTGCCTTTAATAAACATGGCTTAACCAGTCAGGAAGTCGGGTGGCACATAATGATCCGCCTCCCAGCTCCGTAATTGGTCAGGAGCCAGGCTGCCTAGGAAAAAGTGAAGCTGGCTTCCAAGCCAATCAGGAAGCCAGGAGGAGGGTCATGATGTGCTGCCCGGCTTCCTAAATGGCTAGGAAGCCAGCTTCACTTGTTAATAGGCAGCCTGGTTTCCTAACCAATCAGGAAACTGGTCAGTATGTCATGACTTATGTCCCGGCTTCCTAATTGGTCAGGAAGCCACGCTGCCTAGCAACAAGTGAAGCCAACTTCCTAGCCATTCAGGAAGCCAGAAGGCGGGTTACGACGTGCTGCCCGGTTTCCTGATTGTCTAGGAAGTCTAGGAAGCTGGGTTCACTTGTTGCTAGACAGCCTGACTTCCTGACCAATCAGGAAGCCAGATGGCATCTCATGACTCGCCGCCCGGCTTCCTGATTGGTTAGGAAGCCAGGCAGCCTCGGCAAGTGAAGTCGGTGTTCTTTCGCTAGAACACCAGCTTAACAGGCAATCAGCAAGCCAGGTGGCCGGTCATGATCCGCCGCCCAACTTCCTGGTAATTGGGGCACAAGGCACCGGTACTCAGTACTCGGTATTGGCGAGTACCGGAAAAAAAGTATTGGTACTAGTACTCGATACCTAGTCATTACTAAACATTTCTAAAGGTTTGTTTGTTGTTATGTTAAAGATATGGGAAACGGTGATACTTCTCCCATAACGACTGTTATGGGAGAAGTATATGGGCTAACATTACAGGCCTCCTCCTAAAAATGCTAGATTCCTGATTGTCTGATTTCAATATGTTTAGGTCACAGTGCCGTAACAAGAGTGCTGCAAACAAATGCTAGGAAAGTGTCAGAAAAACCTCATCTCTATACTTAATCTGAGTCAGAAACTGAAACAGCACTGAAGTCAAAACATCAGAATGAGAGCCATTTGAGAACTAGCATTCTCAAATGAGAGTTCAGTAACGACAGTGTCTATTAATCTCTCATGACAGTGACACTTTACACACTGATTATGTTTCCTTTAAAGCCCATCTGCAGCAAAATAAATTACCACCCCACCCTGCCAGGTTTTTTTTTTTTAAATATAAGCCACCAAGGCCATTTTCCTCCCCTGATTCCTCTGTCACGTCTCTCACTGGTGCCTCTTCTGCTAGTGGGGACTGTTGATGCACCACCCCATAAGAAGTGTCTATGCCACCAGACAGCAACTTGAACACCTTAAGAACCCTCCCAAGCTGTATGAAGGAATAGAAGCACAAGGGCGCAAGAACTTAGGTGCGGATTTGGGGCATTAAGATTAGCATTTTTTTAAATTGCTGCAGCACTAGCTAGAGGGGTTGTGTGGTGTGTATTGTGTGTGGGTGGTAACCCTAGACAGAGCTTTAAAGCAATGATTTCTAAATTACAGGGAGCATTCTAGACATCAGATGACTTCTGATCCATTATGACTGAACTCAATCAAACTCCAAAGTAGTAAATGCCAGAGTGAAAATGTCATGTTGCACAAGATACAGTATTAAGATTAATGCTGAAGACCAGAATCTTAAAAGGTTCTTCCAGGGTAAAAGATGGAGTTCCTCCTCAAAAAGCTTATTTAATTATTTCTATAAAGATCAGTTAAATACTGTGATCTATGGCAATCAATCAGATAACATTTTTTATGATTGTATTCCAAGAACCATGATTTCTGGTTGTGTGGCATGATTTTCATATTAGTACTGTTTGTACCAAGCTTTTTTTTTCCTTTTTTACTCCACACATAAGTGGTGACAATCTTAATTTAATAAACTCATATTTGTTCATTATGTGGCATATAGATATTCAACAAGAAAAATGTCCTCATTTTGCTGGCGCAAATCATTTCAAATGTCTAATTTACAATCTTCCAAGTTGTTGATGCTGCATGGAGGTTTCCTGCTGCCTCATTTAAACGAAGATGCAACACACAATGATATTAGACCACATCACAAATGAGGGAGCTTTCCTTGGTCCTGAATACTTGACTTACTTTTCATTTAGCTACAATGTAAAATGACCTATCTTCGTCATTTATAACATGGCACTACATTTTCCAGAGCCGAGATCACCCCTGTCACATTTCAACCTTCCATTGCTTTTTGGGACCATTTTAGAATTTGCATAGGGCAGCAAAAGTAATATACATATTTAATACATATCTCTGTGTGTTTGTGTCTGTACTGATCCTTGTGGTTCTTTAACTTTACCTTTCTTATTTTGACAGTTATAACACTTTCATGTCAACCTGTAATTTACATAATGAACTGCCAAGTGAAATCTATGATTACACGTTACCTCATTACCTATTATCATTATCATTAAATCTTAGCACAACAGTTTGTTCAGGATAAAGGATTTTCCAAGATACAATGGGGAACATTTAGCAATTCTGTCACATGGTAAAGCAACACTAAACAGGGGCAGTGAAACAAACTGTGAGGCATATTTATTACAAAGTTACAGCTTGAATCATAAATACCTTTCTCTGATGCTCAAAAGTAGCACTGCGACAGAATAAAACCTGACCCCAACCACTTTTTAATTATGCATCTGTTTAGTGAAAATCTGTCGCATCTTCAGTAATAAATCTTTCTCAGAACTTTGCAAACTGTCGCATTTGGCTGCCCAGAAATACAAACGTATTGGACTGTAAACAAATCTCAGAGGCCTTTCTGATTTGCGACCAATTATGTTGTTAATTTGCTTGATAAATGTCTCCTATTACATTTGTGTGCTACAAAGCTTAAATAGCTATTACCATTTAGTAGACATGGCTAAGGAAGGCCAGCAAAATCATATGATTGAGTAAACAATAATAAATATCAATCTAGTATGTAAATTTAGGGCAGACCCAACTGCCTTGGGTCCCCTGAGAAATGACATACAGTAGAAAGACACTAGAACACAATCATGCCCTCTTGATGTTGGCCATAAAGCCAAATAGGGGGTTCATCTGACGTGCACTGAATGGTGAATATACATCTTAGAAAAAGTCTCTCCAAGCTCTGATTGTTCCCAAACAAGCAATCAGAAGCCATTTTTGTCTGATTATTCCCAAATGATCAGAAGGCATTTATATATGTTGTTTTATTTAATGATTAAAATGGGATGTATGATGTGTAGTGATTAGTACCAGTGGACAAGAAAGAAAAAAAAACCTACAACATTTTGAACATGACAGAAAAGTATTTAATCTCAAACCATGTGCATTGGGAGGCTGCGTCTTTCTCTGTAGAAAGTAACTTCTTCTTAATCTATTTATTCTGGGGGGTATCTCATTGCCTCCTCCCGTACTCTGTTCTTTGCTTTGATTCTCCCTTTACAAAGACTAGTTCATTGTCTGCTGCGCATCATTTAATTACAAGTGTGTTAGTTTCTTTTCTCTGTGTAATTACCGACGTGAATGGGGCCCTGGGAGATCAGAGAGAGAGCGTCACTTCTCACAGTGCAGCAATGCAATTAGGATAGAGGACAGCGTTCCAGCTGCCGGCTTGTGTTATATAAAGATTTGTGTTCACTGCCACTTAATCAGGATATTTATGTTTCCGGCTCACCTCCACAAATTGGGCACTTAAAAGATATTTTTTATAAAACGATTTCTATTTTCTTTTAAAATTACCTTTTTCAAGTGTGCTGATAATAGACTGGCGAAGCGTTTGATAATAAAAAAAAAAAGAACTTTTGAAGGAACTCACAGATCAAAATGATAACAAACAGTTTGGACTATTGAATTATTCAAGCAGTTTAAAGAACAAGCCGTGTAAATTGCCTGGTCCACTTGTGTCACCTTTCTTCCAAGGTAAGTGCATGGAATGGAGAAGAAGGACTTACAGGTGTGAGACTACCGCCTTCCATAAAGAGAAAAACACACACGCATTTGATCTAGTATACTGAAGTGGGAGAATATCTTCAAAATAAATTAACTGCTTTGCAAAAACAACTAAAAAGAAAGAAAGAAAAATAGAGAGAGAGAGAGAGAGAGAGAGAGACAGAGAGAGAGACAGAGAGAGAGGCAGAGAGATCAGGGTTCCTCAAACTTTATAAACAAAGGGCCAGTTCACTGTTGTTCAAACCTTCGGTGGGCCAAACTGTGTCCAGTTGGAGTAGAAAATGCCCAAGTGTTGGAAAACCTCTCATGCCTCACAAGTAGGGGTTCTAACATCAATAGCTTGCCTACAAAAATAACTGTCACCTACGGTAGTTCCTGGATGAAAATCTGAAGTATTGAGCAGATAGGCTGTGCTTTTTGTATGTAACATTTAATTTTCAGTTATGACTGAAATGTGCCTTAAATTTAGAAGAACTGTTACAATTAAAAGATATGTTCACGTAAAACTTTTATAGCACTTTCCCCAGGGGAGTAGCTGGTTGGATGGGTTTTTCTGTTCTTAGAGATGACCCACCCTGGCTGAATACAATCTCACTGACATACCTGTGGCTATACAATTTGCTTCATGGAAAAGTAAAAGCTCTGTGGGGAGACAAATATGCAGATACCAATCAGTGATAATATAACGCAGTCATGTAATGAATAAAGCTCACAAATACAGAGGCACTGACAATATGCATGACTATTATGATCAACAGCAAAATAACAGGATGGCCTGTCTAATGGTAAGAGAGTAAAATTAAGCTCAGTAAGCCAGCATTGGGGCCCCTCATCTCCCATTGGAGCTTTTACTCTCTCTTGTCAGAGTACTTGTAATCCAAAGGGACAAAGATAGAAAATAAACAGCCAACGCTTCACAGGTAACAACTTTAACAGCAGTAAACAGTGAGAGAATCACTACTGTAGAAATGGCCTACAGGCCTCTCACCACTCCAGATGGTCCATAGGATCGTCAGCACTGATATATTTCTCTCTCTCTCTCTTCAGTGCAGTAGCTCAGTTCCTGGTAGGCAATACGTAGCATTATCCTTGCAGCAATACAGTTTCTGGCTGATGCAGTACAGCAGCTCTCCTTGCAGCAGCACAGGAAAAGCGACACAGTCTCTTGTGGGCACTAGGAGATCACACTACACACTGCTCACAGCAGCACTCTGAGTAAAGCAGCAGCAGCACAGTCTTTACAGCCAGCAAGCAATAGTGCTCTGAGCACCTTTCACTCTTTATCCAGGACAGCTCTGCAAGCTCTGTCCCTTTGCACAGCTTACGCTTCAGCTCTGGCAGCTACAGCTCCTCTTTCTCCTCTGTCTCCCTGCATTGTCCATCACCATCAGCGGAGCCGGCACCGGCTGCAGGTAGAGAATGTACTGCTTAAAAGACTGACAGCCAAGCTACACTTATGTTTCAGTTTTTGGCAGATGCTAGGAAGTGTAAAATATATACAAATAAATTCCTGACATTTTAACAATATGCAGCAACAGCATAGATTTTTCTTGAACTCCAGGCAAGTGACTCTGCCAAGACTGAAATTATGTCATCAGTCCGCAGAGGCAGAGGGAAGCATTTGCTCAGTTTCTTATTCCCCAGTGATTAGACTACAACAAGCTAACTTTGTAGCAAATCACAAGGCGAGAGGCTGCAGCAGGGGGCTGATTTTGTGTCAGACACTTCTGAATGCAGCCAAAAACTGCACAGACACCCAGATTTACAAACCTGCATCATCTTAAATGCATTGTCAGGGAATGCACTGTGATCTCTGAGTCAATAAACACCTGTAAGTGCTACCCTTGCTTAATTTCTAAGATTCGTTGATTCACATGAAAAATACACTGTATCTGATGCTATGTCCACTTTAACCTGCAGTGTCATACTCTTTCAGAGACTCTATTAGTGAGAGCTCAGTATCCCACAAATCTCCATACACCTAATGTGCCCATTGCATCCCTTGTCTTATTGTTCATAATCTATTCATTTTTGATGAATGCAGCAGGAAAAGTAGTAACACCTTATATAAGAGGAGACCTACTATAATGTGTCCACTATAAATGTTATTAGTACTCTAGTAAATGAATATGCATGCATTGTTCTACATGTATTAGTGGTTTCAGCATCGGAATAGTACAGCGCAACTGCATTCGGTGGCGAAAAGTGAGCCAGAATTGGCACGGACTGGTTTGCCACAATAAAGAGAGTCTACTGATTCAGATGGAAGAGACAGGTTGTTGCTGGGCCAAGAGCCCAGCAGCAATAAAACTCTGGGAGCCAACTATGAGGGGATATGGTTTAGCCAACTAGAGATTACGCTTAGTAGTTAGGGGATCATGTGCAAGTGGGTATGGTACTAGATCCTGGGACAGAAGTTTGCTGCTCGGAACTCCTTTTACAGATGTTTTATTGTAACATCATGGGGATCAGAGCCAGATAAGTAGAACAAATAGAGATCAGATTAGGGTGGGTATCTAGCCTTTATGGCAGAAACACTGTTCAGCAACAACAAGAGCATAAAAAATAAAATGATGAAATAGATAACATACGACCAAGAAAAAAGTGAAAGGTTATTAGGCAAACCTGAAAAAGTGTAAACTTTAACCTTGTTCCATTGTTGCCATTACATTGTCCTAAGTAATGTAATGACCTATTATAAATAACTGTACAAAACTGCCTGAATAAATGTATGTCGTAAGTAGACAGTCACTAACGCTCCTATAACTTTTTTCCCTGATTTTTTTGTTGAGTGATAGTGATATATCATATTACTTAGGATATTGTGATACGTAAAGATGCTTATACAAGGTGACTTTTCCAGTTGATGATGAGAAACAATATGGGCAATATGAGCAGAGGGAAAAGCTGCCTCTGTGCCTCTGTGCCTCTGCCGCCAATGGACACAAACCTATAGTGCCTAACGATAAATTTGGCCCTGTTTTGCACAAAATTATTGTAGTATGCATTCTTTTTATTAAATGCATCTGAATATTTCTGCCTTAAGGGCCCTTTCACACCATGGTGTTGCGTTAAACAGTGGCAGCACATTGCACAGTTCTGCAGTACTGTGCATTGTATTGCAGTGCAGTTAAAAAAAAAGGAGTGCATGTCGGGAGGTGCACTGGGGTGCCATTCAAATAAATGGGAAAGGAAACGCACCTAGCACACGGTAGCAGACGCTAGGTGTGCTGTGCGATAGTGTAAATTAAACACACGGTATCCACACGGTATCATGCGTGTAACACTACGACATGGAGTGAACGGGGCCTTACTTTACAATGCAGGCGAGAACAGACCTCCTATACATCCATTTTTTAAATCTATTTTTATTTTTAGTGGATGGGACACAATTGGACCTCGCTCTGTTGTGTTTAAACCTAAACATTTTCACAACATAATAATATAAAAAAGAAAGAATTAGGAAGTAGCCTGTTAATTCATGTCACAGGCGTATTAAGAGTTTCCATTTCACACTCCAAACCTCATTTCACTGTCAGATCTTATCATGCTGAAGCTACAAGCAGAAACTTCTCCAGCAGTCAATATAGCTTGGGAAGAGAGGCTGGGTGGAGGGGAGCAGTTATTGGGAGGAGTGGTAAGATAAGTGTGACAAGCTGCTGTAAAATTCAAATACTTGTGTGATTTAATCCACTGCCGGACTTTAGCAGTAAATTCAGGATATGCTAGACTGATACCGAGATGCAGAAGGAGGAGACGCATGCAACAACTTTATCTGAAGCTCGCAGGTTAATGGAAAGAAGCTATAACATGTTACTTCTAAATGTCTCTTGTGCTTATGCCTTACATCTTGAAATCTTGGTAACGTTCTCAGTTCTTTAACATTAGAGACTTGTTTCTTTAAAAAAATGACAATGTATAATGCTGAAAATGTGAATGCATTTTGCATACAAAAATGTACTTTATAGCTGCAAGACACATCTTGAGAGTCTAGTTTGCAAATGTAACCTTTCTGTAAAAAATTGTAAGTCTCCTATTGTCAACCTCTGCAGGAATGCATACAGGGCACCTCTTCATCCAAATGTCTGAATTTGGGGGCTGCTACAAGTGCAGAAATAGCTCTGTTCAGCAGACTTTAATGTGATATAAAGTGGGGGGGGGGGGGGGGGATGTTGGGTAGGTAGTCACACATATATGTGCTTAATATTTGTTTGTCAATTTTGTTGCCACAAAAAGAATTTATCCTGTTGTCAGAATTTCAGCACTGCATGTTAATGGTGCAGGTTTGAGGCAAGTATGCAGCAGAACAGAGGTTAATTAGTGTTAGGGCTTAGTATAGAAGTTAGGTTACTGCTAAAGGAGAACTATGGGGTTAGGGCTTTTCCCCATAGTTCTCCGAAGCGTAACGGGAGAACACAAACTAACGTCCTCCCGTTACCCAAAGCTGCAGCTCGCGGTATACTAAGACGACGCAGCTGAAACGGATCCCGACAATTATGTCTGGATCCGCCCTGTTGTGTGAGTGACAGCTGGCTCTGCCTATCTAGAGGCAACGCCGGCTGTACCCGCCCCCTCAAGACGACGCTTCGCCAGTCAGCGCTGGAGGTTCGGACAGGGGAGGGGAGAATCCAGTCACTCCCCTGTCAAGGCTCTCTGCAGTGACAGGATCGAGAAGTGAGCGAGCGCCGGTATGTGTTCGCTCACTTCCCAATCTACTGAGCCGACCTGTGAAAGTTTAATTGTCACAGGTCGGCTCAGATTATGAGGCTGACTGAAAAGCACTCACCTCATAATTCTCATAATTCTCCTTGAAGTTTATGAATACAGTATTTTAGTAGCATTAAACTCTCAATACTGAATCAAGATCATTTAAATATACATTGCCCAGCAAAGTATTTCCTTACATTTTTGCCCACTCACTTGTTTCAGAACAGCTGACTCCAACTCTCTCAGCTCAGCTTCCTTGAACTTTCTGTCCAGTACAAAATCACATGGGACAAAGCAGTCTCCAGCAGCTGTTAGCTGACTTAATAGTAAAAAGGCAATTTGCTTTGTCTATGCATTAGAACTGCACTGGCTAGGGCTTCCCAGCACAGCCCAAAGCATATGGTGTGAATGGGCCCTTACCCTGTTTTTTAACAAGTTAAATTGCCTTGTCTGTGCATTGGGAAAGCAATAGAAGCTGCTGTGAACAGCCCTGTAGGTTTAAAAATACACTAGAATAATCTGTAAAATTGCTATTTACTGTAACACTCTTTTATACCTTAATATGTTCACTCTGACCAAAGTTATCCTCTCTAAGAAAACTGAAGAAAAACAACACTACCTATATCTTCTGGCTTCTGGTCCAGCTACAACTCTTCCAACCCCACATTCCAACTCATCATCGTGTTTCTGCAGCAAGATTCTGGACTGAAAAGAAATTAAAAAAATATATTTTTACTGACACATCAGAAATCTACTTCATTGGCCCATTGTAAGGGTTAGGTATTAAGTGTTCAGGTAGGAAAGGGGTTGAGTGTAAAGCTGCCCATACACCTTCCGAAAATCGGACGATCGTGTTTTCGTACGATATCCGTAAGGTTGATGGGCAGTGTACAACCGATCGACTTTTGACTAACCAGCAGGTTAGAAAACTTCGGTCGATCATACGATTTTCGCAAGCTTGGTGGCGTTTCCGTACGTCAAAATTCGTACGATTAACACTGCTCATGCGCAGACGAAAATACGTGCGTTCGATTACCGCAATTTGTTCAGGTGCTTTCTTTTAATTACTGCTGATTCAACCTTGCGATTATCGGGGCAGGATGGGGCCGTCATACGATAATGGTACGACGGTTCGATCATCGGACGACACTTTTCGTCCGATGATCGCAAGGTGTATGGGCAGCTTTAGGGTAGTACTTTAGTGAAGGGATGCATTGTTAATTAGTAGAACTAGGGCCAGCAGCCTTGTATCAAAAACTGCCAGAGCCAGGCTTCCAGCACTAAAAGTAAATAACATGGCTTATAAAAAATAGGCATGAAGTAACCACGTGGTCAAACTGGGGTCATTTTCAGATAAAGCAAGGACTTAACTCAACAGGTCAACATTTTCTGTCTTGAAAGGCTAGGACACATTTTTAAAGAAGAGCATCAATATATGAAATAATAGAGCTAGCTATCATTATATGTACAGTACTTATAAAAACTATAATCTAACCTTTCTCTTAAATAACTGTAGAAAGGTATTACAGGCAGTACCAATCCTTGTTTCCAGGACAGCCCAAAATTTTCTAAATCCAATTGTCACGGGGACAGAAAGTGAGGTGTCTGAACAGGGGCACACACAGCAAACAAACGTTACAGGGGGTTAACCCTTCCCTATGCTATCCAAAACTAAGAAAAACATTTGGCTGGAGTTACACTTAAAGAAATGTACCTGTTCCAACTTACATACAAATTCAACTTAAGAACAAACCTACAGTCCCTATCTTGTTCTTAACCCGGGGACTGCCTGTATATGATTTTATAGTATTACCGTACTGATCTGTAGATACCACCTTTCCTTTACGTTTTTAAATAAAATCAATTCAAATGAATGCTAAGCTAACAGCTACCACCACTGCAATGGACTTTTCAGTAAATAAAATATTTATTATCTATTTAAAAAGAAACAAATGACAGTTAAATATCAAACCGTAGAAAGAGGTCCACTTTCAGCTAGCAGTGTTTTTTTGGATTATGGAAACGCTGGATCACTAACACAGGGTGGACACTCTAATTGCATGTAGGGAGTGCTTTAAAAGGACTAAAACCCAAGCCCCAGCAAACAGCTGTAACCACGGAGCTAACATGTTGACTTGTAGTATCTGTATTCACGGATCGGGTAACTTGTAGAGAGAGACCATTCCCTGTTGCAGCTTATACTTTTACAGCATGTGTTCTTGCTATTGAAGTTCATGAGATTTCTATAACACCTTTGAAAAAAGAATCTGTGAAAACTCAGCGAATAGCCTGGGTCAGCCAGTTTTTCAGAGCGAGCAGTCGTCAAACTGCAGAAACTTTTTAGGAAGCCTAGAGTTGCCAGAAGATGCGGGTTAGTCCCTGCCACTTGAAGCTCTCATACGCCTAGCAGCCTGGAACTGCATAAAATCAGCTTGTTTCTCAGAGAGCATCTCTGACTTGAAGCCTTTCTGGCAGACAAAAACCTATTCATGTTGGCAAGAGCACTGAAGATAGGAGCAAGCTTTATCTTTCATGTCTATTCTGCTCCTCAGCAAGCCCTCCCCGCAGACAGCTCTTTTCATTAGACAAATGTTTATTTCCCCCTCATAGCCTTTCATAATTTCATTCTTTGCATAAAGACAGCAATAATAAGGCATCACGACTCGAAGAGTGCGACAATCCGTTTAATTTGCTGGTTATTAAAATGCACAGAAGTGAAGTTTAGCTGTTCGGTGTTAGCAATGTCCTGGGTCATGCAGCTCTGCATGTGAAATAGCTGCCCTGAGGAATACACCAGTACACTGACAATGTAAATCCAGAGGTGATTCTGGCAGAAACTGCTAGTTAAGTTCACATTTTTAAATATAATAAATATGTTTAACAGTCTCCTGTCATCAAACATGAGACACTGTTTTAGACAGTTTCCTACTTCAATGTGAGAATGGATTTTAAGGCATAGGTATACAGTCTTAGAAGTTTCAGATGACTTTACTCTGTTGGTATTGTAGAAAAGCACACTGGACCCCACATGTCAAAGTGTCTGAATGAAGGGTTAATGGCAGCAATCAGATTTTACCTTCTATGCACTAGAAAAATTAAAACAGAAATCATTGTAGGGGTCTTGCAGACAATTTTTTAAACCTGTATAAATACTTTCCTGGGCTTTTTTTTACATATATATAGTGTGCTCTGTGTGAAAATTAAGAAGGGACAACTTGAGATGTACCCAATACAGATGAGTGATATCTGCAAAAAATGTTTTGGGGCAAATCCAAGTAATGATTCATGTTAAAGGTTTATGCTTTCTTTTCTTTAACACCTGTAATTGTAAACATATCTACACAAATATAAATATGAGGGGGGAAAAGGATGTGCTGAAAAAAACACCAAAACTAAAAAGTATAGAAATAAAAATTGGCACTTAAACTTACACAATTCATAAACCATGGGGATGGTTCTGGGATTTAACCAGTTACCCACCTTTGGTGCCTAAAACTGAACTCCAGAAAGTGTAAGTACCTGATAACTTAATATGAGCCTCTTACAATCTCCTGTACAGCAGGGATACTTTTCCTGTCAGACTTATTTCATAAGATAGGTTAGTTGAGCTAAACAGGCCTTCCTATTTTGGGGTGGATTTAAGTCACTTAAAGGAGAACTATGGGGTGTAATGTTTTTTCCCATAGTTCTCCTAAGGGTCACGGGAGGACACAGTGGCTTCTTAAGGGGGGTGTGGGGGGTGCGGCCCGCACTCGGGTGTCACCATTGCAGGGGTGACACCAAAATGACTGACATTTACTCATGGACCAAGAGGCAGACAGTGTCAGGAGAGAGGATGGGACCCGGCAGCATACCTCATCCCGCCGGGTGAACGTCCCCTCCTCTCTCTGCCCACGTCCATCACCAAGACGGCTGCCGGCAGGCATTGATCAGATGGTCGCGCATGCGCCTGCGAGGGCATCCTCCCGTGACCCAAAGCTCAGTATATCGCGAGCGACAGCTCACGGTATACTGAGTTCGCTGCAGCCGGGACGGATCCCGACATTACTGTCGGGATCCACCCAGCTGCGTGAGTGACAGCGGGCTCTGCCTATCTAAAGGCAGAGCCAGCTGTCCCCACCCTCTCCCCCATTTTGTTCCTCCAGTCCGAGCTGTAAGGGAGGGGGGAATCCCTGCAGGGAGCCGTGAGTGACAGTCACGGCTCTCTGCAGGGACATGATCGAGAAGTGAGCTCACTTCTAACTCTAGAGAGCAAACCCTGCTGTAGTATGTTGGTTACAGTATAGGATGTTGGTTTTCGTTGCCAAGAACCTGGCCTCAGTGGTGTGTGGTGCAGGGTTTTCAATGTTAACAAAAAACACTTTTTTTAGGTTTGGAAAGAATGGTAAGTGGTAAGAATCTTGAAAGGTTTGTATGACTGTCGGCGCCCCCATTAAGGAGATACACCCTCTCTATTTGTCTAGGTGACCACTGTCACCAGTACAGGAATAGAGGGCAAATATTTAAACGAAGACACCTGCTCTAGGTACAGCTGTCTGAGGGCATTTTCCCATTTTAGAGAGATTTCCGCAATGTTACAAAGATGGCAAAAAAGCCCTGACAGAGGTTTTATTCGTTCAATGATAATTACCAGTTGATCCTTGAAGAAATCCTGTTGCCAGACCATTTACTTCAGCTATAATATGCCTTTAAGGTTATATGTGCATTTAACGCATTTCAGGCATGTTATTTACCTGTACAAGCCTCACTTGTGTAGACATCCAGAAACCCTGAGACTGCTGCAGCTTGACATTCAGTAGTATTCCCCTTTGTGCCCCCAACCGACAATACTGTCTGGATCCACCCAGCTGCGTGAGTGACAGCTGACTCTGCCTATCTAGAGGCAGAACCATCTGTGTCCACCCGCTCCCCCATCCACCTCCTTCCCCAATTCTCCACTCAGCGCTGGAGGATCGGAGAGAGGAGGGGGGGGGGATGCCTGCGGTTAGCGGTAACTGACAGACATCACTCTCTGTAGACACCACTCTTCCCGATCAATAGAGCTGACCTGTGACAGTTTCTTTCTCACAGGTCGGCTCTAACTATGAGGATGAGTGGAAATCACTCACCTCATAGTTTACTTTTAAACACTGCAAGTAAGCATTTCAAATACTTTTCTGTGCTTTTACCTGCAATTTTTTAGGTTGGTGGCGAGGTCTCTTTAACCTCACCCTAGCCCTTATCCTAACCCTAACCCCATAAAAGCCAAACAGCTGCTCCTAAGTTTGGTCATACATTGTATTGTATTTTACGATGTATATCTAGATCAGTGGAAGGCAACTCCAGCCCTCCAGCTGTGCTTTAACTACAAATCCCAACATGCCTCTGCCACTGGGAGTCATGCCTGTAACTGTCAGTCTTGCAATTCCTCATAGGACTTGTATTTCCACAACAACTGGAGGGCCTGAGTTGCCCATCCCTGGTCTAGATTGTTTTTTTGAGAATATGATACCTGTTGTGGACACCTCAAAAGGGTGATTCTCTCCCCCAAATTGTAATTTCTTTTTAGCTTAATGTATACAGTTAGCTTATGATAATATTTCTTGTTGAATTTAGCAAACTGTCTTCTTAATTATTTTTTAAACATGAACTGCAGAAATGACAGATGACTGGTGTCTATGGGTAACAAGAAATTTCCCTGTAGCACATTTTTCATACATCAGGTCTATTGCAAGCCTGAATAATGAGAATGTTTTTGTAATTTGATGTTATTGCAATTTGTTGATCAGTAGGTTGGCGAATATGAGTTAGTATAAATCTGCGAACAAGTAACAAATTTAAGAAAAATCCAGCATATGATGTGCTGCTTGTGTCTAAAAAGGATAAGTGCAGGATACAGTGGCACATGAATCTGGAGCTTTTAAAAATGTTTTGCTATTCCTGGATAAGAAATTCTGCATGTTTTCACTCCCAGGTCTAATGGATATTGTGAACTCATTAAAAGAGGTCAACTGCTTTACAAAGCCATCATGGAACCCTGAACACAAACAGCTTGTGAATTCTACATGTGGTCACCATAGCATATGTGCCTACGGGAGAGAACGACTGATATATAGATGGAAAATCGAGTAAGCCTTCTATTTGCTAATAGCACTTTACAATGCTTGATCTATGTTTTCAAATCTATCTCTCTCCCTTAGCCCTACAGTGTGGAAGTAGGGAACAGTCCACCAGTAAATGATTGAGTTTTAGTAGATGCTAGAGAGTTAAACCACTAAAATACTAATATCTCCAAGGGACTCTAAGTGAGATAACTGCATTTAGGTTTCTGGGTCTGCACACATGCTGTTACCATTATGAGGGACCCCACTCTCCCTGGTGTATTTTTTATTAATTTTATATTTTAAAGGAAGCAACACGAAGTGGAACACACAAAGGTGCTTGGGCTTTACACTTCCAATCGGACACCAACAGAACCAGAAAGTATGGTAGATAGATCTAGCTTCCGGACTAGCCAATATATAAGAGAAGTCATGGTAGACATAGCCCATTAGGTCCCACTTAAAAATAAACAATACCGTACTTTTGGGTGGACTGGCCCTTTAAAGTAACTCTGATGGGGCTGCTTTACTAAAGGAAAATGCATGCCGTGGCCACATGAGTCATATCTTTGCATGCAATCCGTGATACCCCCAGCATAGGTTGCGCTATGGATTTTTTTTTTTTACTGTTAGTGGCTTTGGTTTTCACTCAATGTTACACAAGTAAAATGACAAACAGCGGTTGGCTAGATCCAAAAACTTTAGAGCAAATAACATTTTCATTTTAGGCATCCCACTACTTCACTACTATATATTTAGATGCTGGAGCTTGCGTTGAATAGCAAAATAGTACTTATACTACAACCTGTACAAAGTAAATGTTGTAGAGCAGTGGTCCCCAACCCCCGGGCCGCGGACCGGTACCGGTCCGTGGATCAAATGGTACCGGGCCGCGGAATTCGTATCGCCCGACGCCCGGGACATTTAGTTCCATGCGCGGGGCAAGTGCTTTTTACACTCTTTTTTTCCTCTTAAATGATTTGCAGCAGGAAACCGCTCAATCTGCCTGGCACGACTGTGGTGCCATTAGAAAATACATTTAGATTATTAAATAAAAATAATCTAAAATATAAATAGTCAACGTCCCCCCCTCAGCGGGCCACGGTAAAATTATGAAACATTGACCGGTCCGCGGCGATAAAAAGGTTGGGAAGCACTGTTGTAGAGGATAGAATTTGGGTAGCACAATTGATGCACCAAGGTATGCACACAAGCTTTAGTGAATTAAGCCATGACAGTTTTGATATTGTAATGCAGTGATGGTCAATTTGCTAGATATAGGGGGCCTATAGATATAGGGGGCCTATATAGGGGGATCCACATATTATTCAGTATATGTCATGCTGCAGATGATTTCCAGAGACTACTGATACACTGCTGTAAATGATCAGAGACTGGTAACATGCTACAGGTATAGCTAAACTCTGCAAATGCGATGCAGCAAGCTGTTATGGACTGGGGATTTGTTATATGAGATTGCTAGAGATCACTGCCATTACAGTCCCTTTAGTACTCCTACTACTGGTTTCTGAGGCATGAGGGCTGCACCATAAGTATCCAAAGGCCGCATGGCACATGTGGCCCTTGGGCCACAAGTTGAGCACCAGGGTTTTTAAAGCAAGCAGATGAAAAAGCAACTATTCAAAGGGTTTATATTGTTACTTGTCTGTTTACCTTTTATTGGGGTTGTTAATGTGTACATTACGTACATGCGAGAAATAAAGATAAATGATCTGATTTATAAAAAGCAGAGTCATTGAAAATAGTTATGTTTCCCATAGCAACTCATTTTGTTTTAGCCTTCCTTCTCCAATCTGCAGTAAAAAATCAAAACACAGAATGTATTTGATCACTGACAGCTCCAGATTTCATTTTAATAAATCAGCCCCATGGGATGTTGCCTACATAAGCATTGCTTATTCCACAGTAAATAACTGTAGAAAGCTTTAGCTCATTCCTCAAGCAAAATCTGAACTTTTCTTAGGACACCTACATGTTCCGTACAAAGTACATAATAGGTACTATTTACAGGGCTTTATTTTAACTGTCCTGCCTTAGAATATCACATTTTCCACAAGGGCGGATTATATGCATTTCTAACTTCTGGACCAGTCCTCAGTCGGGATGTGTGAGCATTGGATTTACCCCGCACAGTATAATTGCCAGTCGTTGTTAACATGTCTCATTTATGTCAATGTGTATAGGAGATGTCCAGTCATTACGCAGTCTGTGCTATC
>NW_017306674.1:1376009-1416644 GCF_000935625.1 Nanorana parkeri | reverse complement strand
CCTGAGTGGGTTATAGGTCCTTTCATATTTTGTATTTCTATGTTATTGCAATTAATATTCCAATGGAAAACACAAAGTGCTGTCAGCTCTGCCAAGAATCTGCTTTCTCCTAGTGGTATATATACATTGGTGACACGGGATAATTTGCATAGCCCCAAAAAAGAGACAGAAAAAGTATTTTTCCTCCTTAATTAAAATGTACTGCCGAATATAAATGCAGATCGAAATTGGAGAAGAACAGCATTTCACATGACACGCACAGAAGAGAGGTGGGGGTGGGATGGGGGTTAGAAGCAGAGTATAAATAGTAAGACCATCAACTAGGATATAGATAGTTCAATGGCTGCGACTTCTTGCAAGAAAGACTACTACATCTATATAGAAATAGAAGCTACACATAAAACAAAGAACTGTGCAGCTCTGGTTCAAAGTGTATCACAGAACTGATGGGGGTGTTTTTATTGGCATACACGGTGAAAGATGATGAAAACAAGCAAATGTTAGGTAGACAGATGCTTTTAAATAAGGTAATTTTATCATTTCAAAATGTCAGCATAATTTATATCCACTAAGATGATGAACTTCATGTGTGGTTTATTGAAGTGGATTGCTCTACCCCAGGGCTGGGGAGAGAGCTCTACATTCAAACCTACACAGAGCTGATGGCAGATGTATCAGATGAGTGTGATTAAGTAAGCGAAACTGTGTGTAAAAACACCCCACTGACCTCACCCTTACAGAGTATATACACTTAGCTCCTAAACTGACTGAATGTAGAAAAATAGGTCAACCATCATGTGAAAAATGTTTCCGGTGTTCAGAAATCCTTGCGATCCCAGAGAAATAAAAATCATGCATTTTAATGCATAAAAATGCATTTCAAGCAGAAATCCCGTTCTTTTCCATGGGGCTGTTTCACATCTATTTGCTGCATTTTAGTGTGTTTTGAAAGGTTAAAGGAGAACATTGAGGTGAGTGAAAATCACTTGTCCTCATAGTTCGAGCCGACGTGTGACAATGAAACTGTCATACGTCGTAGATCGGGAAGTGATCAAACGCATACCGTCGCTCGCTTACTTCTCAATCATCTACCTGCAGAGAGCTGTGACTATCAGTCATGACTACCTGCAGGTATTCCCCCCCTCCCCGCTCCGATCCTCCAGCGCTGACACACAGGCTCTGTACCGGAGTGTGAAAGGACTATTGTCCAACTGCAGAGAGAGAGAGAGACGGGGATTGAGTGCCCACACTGAGGCCTAGTGACGCGTCATCGGCGGAGGTATCGGCCTGGTGGTACGGCCAATCCAGCCCCTGATGTGTACCAGGAAACCCTAGACCAGCGGTGACGTGTTCCAGGAGGCCTTAGATGACTTCTTCTTCCTCCTAAGTGACATTCTGACGGAAGAGGGACTTCTATCTACTGATGAAAGACATCCTCGATTCCAAGATAACCCTGGGAGTGGTGAGAGGCCTTTGGGCCAATGTGACAATGTACTTTTACACAGTATGGGCCCCAACGTAGGCTAGCCTAGGACAATATTACTGGCCAGTAGTCTAGAGGGGGGTGTGATACTTCTCCAGGGAGATATTATTGTTGAGCTTATTTATCATAAGATTCATCACTGAGACAGTCTGGTATCACAGGTTTCCATTCAGGCAACAGATAGCCGCGGTGACTGGGTGCCAGAGTACCTTAGCCTGGCATTGATTGTATTATGTGTTATTGGTAAGCCACTAAGTGCCCTATTTGAGATTTCACTGTCATTAAATCCTTTACAAAACCCTTTAAATGTGTGTTGGTGTGCTGTGGATCCATCCTTGGGCGGTACATTGGTTCAGGGGGACAGAAAGACCCATCACAACCAGTGGCTCCTGCGGGGGTAGCGCTACAATACCAATACAAACAAAAGAAAGAAACATGAGAATGCCTAAACATTTGTAATTGTAACTGTATATATATATATAAAGAAAGTGGATAACAATATCTCATTGGTTGCTCTGATTCCAGGGTGCACGTAGTAGCAGACAATTACAAACGATGACACTGACCAAGGTGAAACCAAATGAACATAGACCACAAATCAGCATCAGACCAATTACAATCTGACAATAACTAAATTCAATAGCACTCCTGCCTACAGGGTGCTACACATATACATATTTATTTTTTTATCTAGGAAAAGGGTCAAGGTTGCTTCAGTGGGGGAAGAGACGCGAAAGGGTGGAAGAGGGATATAATCCTGAGTCCAGGGTTGGGTTTGAAAATTCATATACCTTGATGGAGGTCATGCTGATAACAGCTCAGTGAATTTCTATATTATCAGCATGAGTTGGCTTCTAATTGTCTTCTGCTGCAAATATTGTATGTCTAACCAAACAGATGCTTGAAGCTCTATGAATGTCTTAGTGACCAAACTTTCAAACTGCTATGAGGTCTCAACAGGTAGCAATGTTTGAAGAAGAGAAGACAAGAAGACTGGGTAGTGAGTACATCCAGTGGGGTTTCAGTAGACCAAGCCTGTATGTTGAATATCACAACAGTCAGACTGGGACCTCTGTGTATACCACATTAATTTGGTAACACATCATTGCTCAATGAAATTATTAGTCTAACAGTCAGGGGCAGCCTTCTGCTTCTGCCATTATTAGTCTGAACTGCAATAAAGCAAAACTCCAGGCAAGCAGCTAAATATGCAGTTGAAATACATATTTACTGTTTTACTTGCCAAAGGATTTGAGATCATGTGCATTTTTTTTGTTTTGTTATTTCCACACATTTCCACACTGCACCCAGGTGAATCACATATTAAAAAAGCTAATCTCCCTGGTTCCTTCATGCAGTTTCCTATGTAACCCCTGTACCTTCAGCCTTCTCATTGTACAACAAATCAACATTATTATCTCTGTCCAGTGATCTGATCTAGGAATCAGTACTGGAAAACAAATAATTGCCAATGAGATCTCTGAGTAGCAGAGGTACAATATGTGCATTACTGTAATGGCTGGCTAAAATTACACATTTGGCAGGTAAATTATTAAATTTATATGTATTTCAACCATGTATTATGAAGTTTGTCTGGATTTCCACTTTAAATTAAATCATGCCCTTTTGATGTACATCTAATACCCTCCATTCACATTTTATTAGGTAACCTACAGCACCTTTTCATGACAGATGTCCTATCATGTTGCTCAAGGTAACAATATCTGGTCATGTTTTGTACACTACCCAATAGCACAATGTGATAATTGGTAAATGCTAATTAACATCCACGTTCTTTACCCTCTAAATAAATAGAACGTGAATCCTACCCCGTTAGTACTTCCTAAGTACCAGCTTTGAAAATACTGACAAATCTGAACAAATTGTGAGTTCTGGTTATTAGGCCAAAACTGTTTTATATTGACAGTTATATAAATGAATTTCAGGATGAAGTCTGATTGCATAATATCCCACCTCTCCCCATGCAATGTCGAAAAACACTTTGGTGCATATTTATAAAGCAGTGAATCTGACATTCACCAAATATTCACTCCAGATAAATCTACTTGACTAGTGTGTTTTAAATGACACTGATTGATTCCCCATCAGTGACTGTTGAAGGTTATATTCACTACTTAGTAAATATGCCCCTTAAACTTTTAAAATGTATAGCTTCGGCGTTATTATAAGCGGGGCCACTTTGAAGCAGCCCAGATCCTTACAATAACCTAGAGTCCATTGAGCCGCTGTATGTCACATCTGATGCATGTATGAACGGGACAAGCCTAGATGATCCACTGACCGGATCCACCCACTAAAGCAGTGCTCACATGATGACATCAGCACTGCTTTCCTTGGGCAAAAAGGGGGTGGTACGAAGAATGGTTGCCATGCTTAAAAGGGAGAGGGCAGCTGGCCATTAGTAGCAAAAATGGCTCCCTTGTTGCTTTTTGAGGGACATGCAGGAGGCTGAAAAAAAAACACAAAGCTGAGACATGAACCAACAGACTGCTCCTTTAGGTATGTTGAAAATCATGAGAAGGCAATGTCCTGAACAGCAAGCAAGTCAAGAATTTGGCAAGAATTAGTTAAGGAAGGAACTTGAATACATTTATGAGCATTGAGATGTCATGTTTGTTTTAATTCCCTTGAATTGTCTTGGGAAAGTAATAACCAAAGAAAGAGCTTTGCTTACACATATTATGTCTAAAGTTAAGTTTAGTGTTAAAATGTTGGTGTTTGGATCTGTGGTAAAACCATCCCTGTTTAGGCCAGGTTGTCTTCACTTTTATTTGACCACACTTGAAGCTTTTTACAGGAATCTGGTGTGGCCAGCCATATTCAGCGAAGTGGTGAAGGGTCTCCATAGGAAAGTGCTGAGGGAGAGGTGGTGTCAGAAAGGAGCACCCAGATTTTGATAAGGGACAAGAATGTGGAGGGACTTAGAAAGTACAAAATACAACTCGTGGGTTGCCTCACTATAGGCTCCCTGACTTAGCCTCTCCCCCTATAATACATTGAGTAGAAAAAATTTCAGTAAAGGAGAAGGGTTTCTAGAGAGGTATACAGCGATGCATATGTATAAAAAATATCAAAATTTATTGAACATACAGCTAAAAAATAGATAAAATTGAATCCAATTCATGGAATATACATGCTTTCCGAGAGTTATTTATATGCCCAGTGAACACATTCTCAATCCATACATTTGTATTTATATAGTCATAATTAACATTGATACATTATCCAAACACGTATCTAACTTGATTTGTCCCGACGCGGACTTAGAAAGTGATGATTAACTGAGGTTAGTTTATTACAAACAGATTGGGTTTTTATAACACAGTAAAACAAGGGTGATATTTTTAAGTAAGAGTAAGGGGTACGGGTAGGACACAAGATTTTCAAAAGGTAAGGGGGTGGTGCTACCAGGAAGGCCAGGATTGGGAGATCATTAGAGAGAAGCCAAGATAAAAGGAATGTGGATGAGGGGGGGTGGCTAGGCTAGATAAAGATAGTTGTTGCTCTTGAAAGCAACAAGGAGTATAAAAATAAGCCATTTTCTGAAGTGAGGTACTGGTGCTAGAAAAGCTTTACTAGGGGAAGAGATAATGTGACAACTAGTGATGGGTGTTGTATGATAGAGGTGGAGTAAATTATTAACTAAATATGTCACTTTGAGTTGCAGCAGAATATGATGGTTCTGGTCCATAGTTTCCAAGCCATTAAACCTATCTGGATTTGTAATTTCTTGATGTAGGCTTTAATCCATAAAGCCAGTCCCTTGTTTTTCTCGTATTTATCTAATGTGGGGGTAGCCAAACTCTGGCCCTCCAGCTGTGGTGAAACTACAAACCCCATGATGCATCTCTCTCCAGGAGTCATGTCTGTGGCTGTGAGAATCTTGCAATGCCTCATGGTA
The DNA here is from genome assembly GCF_000935625.1 of Nanorana parkeri. Classification (NCBI taxonomy): domain Eukaryota; kingdom Metazoa; phylum Chordata; class Amphibia; order Anura; family Dicroglossidae; genus Nanorana; species Nanorana parkeri. Next base: position 1,411,239 of record NW_017306674.1, on the reverse strand, counting down.
TTTGTAGTTCCACCACAGCTGGAGGGCCGGAGTTTGGCTACCCCTGATCTAATGTTTAACACTTAGGGGATTATTAACTAAGCTGCCAAAGGCAGCCGAATGAACACCCGGGCTAACCTGAAGTAAGCTATTCACTGCAGCAATGTGTGGGTATTTTGGCCCGCTTCACCTCCCTTCGGTTTGGCCTCACCACGTTCGGCCGAATTGAAGGGAAGAGCCGGTTCACCTCAGGCGATGCAATATCTGCATCGGCTGAGGTGAATGTTCAGCACTTCATTCCCTGCTGTTCACCACGGGGCCGAACAGCAGAGTGTAAATTGCCAAATGTTAGGCTCAGCATTCGCTTCAATCATTCTGCTTTGCTACCTCAGAGGTAGCGTAGCAGAATGAAATCTGTCAATATAAACAAACAAAAAAAACAGCAAGGGGTCCCCTTCCCAATTCATACCAGAGCCTTTAGGTCTGGTATGAATGTTAGGGGAGACCCCTAATAAATAAATAAATACATTTAAAAAATAATAATTTAAGTGGGACCCCAACACCAAACAATTTTAAAAAAAAGTTGGTTTTCCCCCTAAAATTCCATACCAGGCCCTTAATCCTGGCAGAGCAGGAAAGAAAGGGACAACTGTTAGGTCAGATCTACCAATGTATAAACTCTAGGAATTTTCTAGGATCTGGAGAATTTGTGGACTAATATGCACTCCTGTAGCTTTCCTATATTATTAAAACAATATAGTGCATTGCACATCTGGTTTTTGGTCCTCAGGACCACAATAAGGTGGCAAAAGTATCAGTGCACTGGATTTAGTTGGGTAGTTCACGTATTCACATGTGTGTTTTTAATACCAGTGTTGCTTTTCACCTCCAGTCAGGCTAAGGTATAAAGCAAAATTATTCTTAGCAAAGCCTTCCAGTAAAGTTTTCAAGCTTCACAGTAAAGTCATACGAATGTCTCATTATCCATAATTACATTTGTGTCCATTTATTTGCATATACTGCCTTTGTAAACTGTAGTCCCACTTGTCATATCATCTGCTGCCTTTGTCTGTGCCCTTTGTTTGATCCCATATTGTAATTTCCTTATAGTGTATGTCAATATCAATATAAACAAACATGAATAAATCTGTACAGGAATAAATACAATAGTTAAACAGAAGCATTGTCCAGATCAGCAGGTTATGGCAAGACAATGCACCTTTAATTGTCAGCATTATGATACTGATTTAGTAAATCACACACCCACATACGGGAAAAAAAACAAATGGGCCAATGAATATATTCCTGCTGTCAGAAAGAAAACCCTATAAAAGACTTGGGGTCTACTGGCCAAGGGCTGAGAGCAGAGCAAGAGAAGAAACCTTGCTTCCTGAACAGCCCCCTAGACATTAATCCCATCCACCAAAAGACAAGCAGAACACACATTACAGATGTCAGGACTGTGCTTCAAACCAATTTCTTCTAACAAAACTGCTCCACTGAAACATAAATTAGCTGCCGCATTAGACAGCAGCGAACCAGTGTCATAAATAAGGCAGAACCATAACGCCACCATAAAGAGAGTGGAAAAGCCACGAAATGAGATAACGCAAGCAAAACAACATCACAAAACCAGTATATATTAGCCGCACTCACATATAAGCATAATACCCATTCTCCCCCTGGGTGACGTATATCTTGGCTGTTTTTATTAGCCTGGAAAACAGGAATGCACGGTCTTATAGTGCAGAGTGCCATAAAAGCTGTTTATTCCCCTCTCTGAAATATATCACAATTCAGCGCACAGAACAGTGAGTGTTTTTAGGGAAGTGCAGCACTGGATTTCAGAAGGGGGGAATTTTTCATGCCCTTTGTACAGAACATCTCAGCTATCCCCCTGCTAAATGGAAAATATCTATTCAACAAAGATATGCAGATGGTATTAAAAGAGAAACCTTTTTTTTTTTTTTTTGGCTTTACTTCTGTTTTGGGTCTTGGGTCACAGAAATAAATTTACTAATGTACTCTTGTGACACAAAGTCAGCAGGTAGCAGGCTAATGCCCAGTATCTGTTGACAGAGCTGAGCCACACCGCAGCCATAAAGGATCCTGACAATATTGTTGGGATCTACCCCAACTGCATGACAGCTGCCTCTGCCTATCTAGAGCTAGATTCAGCCATGCACACCCCCTCCTCCCATGCCTGTCTCTCCAATGGTGCTGGAGCAACAGAGAGTGGAGGGGGATCCCTGTAGGGAACAGTGACTAATGGTCACTGTTTTCTTTTGGAAGAAGAAATCGTGGGCTGAGCGATTAGTGGTTACAGGACCGCTCAGCTTTTCATATAGAGCCGGAGCAGGGCAGCTGAAGTGTCCCGAGGTGGCCCCAAGCTGCAGTGAGAGAATATTTTACTCTTCCCACACTTTTACTTTAAAAATATTTCAAGTCACAATACACTCACAACTGAAACTAAAACCTTGGAGTGCATACTTGAAAGGGGTTTGTTTGCCCAGGACTTTTTCATTCAGGCATAATTGTAGGGTACCAATAGAACTCTACTGCTTAAACTCAACCTATGTGAAATGCAGGAAGGGTATTCCCAGTCCCACCCACCAGCAACTGCTTTCTGTTTTACAGACCACACCGAGAAGCACGAGGATCTAGCGTCACCACCATTGCAACATTTTCTGGTTTACAGCTCAAGTAACTAATTTCATTTCCCACAACTGTTCTCTAACAATGTTTTGCTGGTACTTTACTAGGTACCAGATGGGACCCTTTTTGGCTTCAGCACAGGCTGATTTCTTTACAGCATGGATTCAAAACGGTGCAGCAAGTGTTCCTTAGGGATTTAGAGACTGTATAGCATTATGCATTGAATGCAGATTTCACAGTAGCTTTGTGCTATGAATCTACCATTCTACCTCATCCCTAGAGATTTATGCTTTGTATGCCAAATCCTGATCCTACCATCTGCATTGTGGAGCAAGAATCAAGATTTGTCAATCCAGGCAAACATTTTCCAGTTGGTACTTAAACATTGGAATGGCAGAGTGGGTGTGTTAAAGGCTACAACTAGTGATGACAGTTATTAAATGGTAAACAACTATATCACAAGGAGAGATGGTAGTTGGTAGTTACTAACAAAGGCCCAGGGTTTTCACATTTTAGAAGTACAGCATACAATCCAAACTGATTGTGACACCAAAGGTTAGCAATGGCTTCTCCTCCTGTTTTTCTCATACAGTGGCTCTAGGTTGCTGTTTCTTAGTGCCAAATCTTTCTATGTCCCTTTGTAGTAAGAGAGGCAACACTTTTTTTCCAGCAAAGGTCGCTCCGTAGAGCAAACTACCAACCGTGAAGCCAAATACTATGGGACTGTATACACCCACTATCGCCCCACCACTCTGTGCAATATAAAAAACAAATAAAATTCTAACATGAAAAATATATAAATGTGAAAAAATGTTTTGGCTGTGGCCTTTTATTGAGGTTTATATTTAACTTAAACTTATATTAAAGGCTTAGTTCACTTTTTTGTATTTTTTTATCTAAGCTTTTTTATGTGCAAGCAAATACCTGTTTCCCTGGAATGTAAATGCCATTCCTAGGTGCTGCACCAAGCTGTCTCAGCATCTCAAATATTGTATAACCATCAATCTTAGTCTTCAAGACTCAAGCACCATAAATCAAATAGAATTGACCATCTAAAATTATGCAAACCACTGTTCACCCACAAAGTGGGTTACATTACCCAACCAGCAGGCTTTTCAAAAGCCTGTAAATTGAGCAGAATTGACCATCATAAATCAGGTAAAACACTGTCAACCCACAAAGTGGGCGACATTACCCCCAAAAGGGATACACCACGACATTAAGCTCAGAGCTTGCTGTTGTAGATAAAACTACTACAAGCCCTTACTGATAGTTCTGTGTAAAGGTAAGAGTGCTTCATTATTTGATGTAAACTCTACCAACAAAATGTCATTCACCTCACTCTGTTCAGCATAGCTACATTCCTCTTTGCTTCTCTCCAGCAAATCCAGGCAGACTTCACCCTGAAAGAAATAAGAAAGCCAGCATCCCAGCCCACATTCCTAACTTATACTATACCCACACTATAAAATAAATTAAAATTACATTAACGAAAGGAATGGAGTGATGTGGAGGGGTAACAATCCATTGGGGCCACTGTCTTATTTGTGGCCCTGACACCATGGGGTCTATTCACTCAGCTGCCAAAGGCAGCTGAGTGAAAGACCTACCTGAAGTGAAGTGAGCCGAACGCTGTGTGGCTATTCACTTCAGGCTGGTACGGCTGATTTCAGCCCTATATCGGCTGAAATCAGCCGTACATCGGGTGACTTCACGTGGCTTCGGGTCGGCCGAACATGCTCAGCATGTTCGGCCGACCTGAAGTGCAGAAGGAGTTCGACTCAGCCAATCCAACATCTGGATCGGCTAAGCCGAACCTCCGGCTGGCTACTCGCTGCTGTTCGGTCTATTCTTATAGATGCTGAGTGCTGAGCGGCATTCGGCTCGGCTGTTCTGCTCGGTCCCTCAGAGGGACCGAGCAGAACAGAAAAATAGTTTAAAAAGTAAAATAAAATAAATAGAAAACGATTGTGCGGAGCTAGCAATGACAGCTAGCTCCGCCCAATAGTTTCCTATTGTCCGGGCGCTCTGGGAGTCTCCCGCTCCCGGCCGCCCAGGAGCCGTGTCAGAATAGAAAAAAAAAAATGTTTGCCCATAGGAATGCATTGCTAGATTCCTATTGGCTATTTCAATTGCAGTAGCCAATAGTAAACTAGCATTGTACCCACCCTCTGCTGATGGACCTGATGGAGAACTGCAGCAGAAGGTGGGTGCAATGCCAGTTTACTATTGATTATTGCAAATTGAAATAGCCAATAGTAATCTAGCAATGCGTTCCTATGGGCAAAAAATGTTTTGTTTTGTTTTTCTATTCTGACACTACTCCAAGTCAGAATAAAGAAAAAAAAAGAAACCACAGTGTTTCTCTCCTGGGCGGCCAGGAGCGGGAGACTCCCGGAGCGTCCGGGAGAGTTTGCTGTCTGGAGATCAGTGTCCCTGGTTACCTGGTAACCAGGGACGCTGATCTCTCTGCATGTGGCCAGAGCCAGCCGTAAGATCACGGCTGGCTCCGCCCAGCTGTCAGAAGCAGGCTGTCAGCCGGCCAGCTTCTGCTTTCAGCACGGCTCAGCCAAGCCGAGGCATATGCCTTCGGCTCGACTGAGCCGCTCGGCTAAGTTCGGGAGCTGTACAGGCTATTGTGAATAGCCCGTACAGCAGCCCTTCGGTCCTACTGAACCGAAGGGGTCCTGGGGCCGAAGCTACGGCTAGATCCTTCGGCTGCTTCGTGAATAGACCCCCATGTCTGCTGCTTTGTTGTTGCACATACACTCTTCCCTTATACCTTTACAGAAGGGTCCCACCACCTATCAGATCCAGGAATACGCTCCTGCTCTTGAGATATGGTAGTCCTTCCCTGAATCAAAGCCTCCATATACTGGATCACTAATGGTGACCTTTAATTTATCCTGCACTTTTCCCATACTGAGCAAAATAAAAAGTTCACTTTATTCTGTGGAGCATAAGCCACATCATGTACTTACCTTCCATTTGCTCCTCCACTGCTGTGATATTTTATCAGCCCACATGAGATTCATGTGTAATTTCTGATCTACTGAGCAAATGGAAAATTATGGAAAGGCTTTGCACAACCCCACTCCCATGTGACAGCACTGAGCCTAACTGGCCATTCACGCATCAAGAGCTTAATTGTGAGAAGGCAACAGGAAGTGTCATGTGGTCCCCTATACCTATAAGTACCAGAAATTTATTGGGCAGGCCTGCGGTGGTTCAGAACAGCAGCAGCCCCAAATGTAAGACATGTATATGCTACTTATAAAGTAATGTGGATCTGTTTCCTTGCCCAGTATGGGCAAAGTACATTTTTGATTTAAGGAGAATGTATCCTTCAATTAGAAAAATACAAAGGCTAAAAAAGCTGAATCGTGATCTAGAAGCATCAGAGGTTTGCCTTTAAGAAGGGCCTTGTACTCTTAACAGAAATTTTTTTTTTGCTTTTTTTTTTTTTAAGCGATAGAGTTACTATAAGCAAGTAAGCAATATATGTTGAATAAAAAGTGCAGTAACCCATAGCAATCAATTGTGGTTATTATGGTACACCTAGTTAAGAATGCCCTCTAACTATTTGCTATGGTTTACATTACCCATTAAAATTATTATCATAAATTTTAACTCGCAGAATTATTATAAATGTCATAGCAGTCAGGTATGGAATCATTTGGCCTAATCATACGTTGTATACCATTTTGCATTTTAGCCTGTTATGTTCCTCTGTCACATCACAAATTCTGACAAAGAATAGGTTGTTATTAGGCGTGCACATCTGAACAGTATTATTTACATGTACTTCATGATATCGTAGAAAATATTTCCTTTCCTCCGTAGAAACATATTTATGTGCACAGTGAATTACTAGAGCCTCTATCTTTTCTTCTTGTGCAGAGAACCCAGGAAAACTATTACTGCCTTTAATTGTACAGCAGTTTTCAGGCTCTGCTGTATCAAATGTTGAATAGAGAATAATCCATTAAAATAGCTGACTCCACCCCTTGTGTGTGAGCGTGTGAGTGTGTATGCGTTTTTATTAGTCCCTGAAATGAAGTGATAAAGTACAGCCGGAGTATTACAGTTGATCTCACCTCATGCCCTAGGCTTTGCAAATCTTGGGAAAGATTATAGATGCATGGTGCCTCGTCTGATATTTGAAGCAAGAATACTTTATAACTGAAATCTGTCTTCTCCGGGGGATGAAAGCCAAACAAATTTAAGGATTAAATCACACAGAGGTATAATCCCACAGGAAAACCTGCTTCAGTTATTATGATTATATTGTGATGAAGGCAGAGCGCTTGTGAATACCATTGCAGGAAATCATTTTTTTCTGCTTCCGAATGGTAGATTAGAAGACATTTTTTTCCAATGAATAATAAACTCAGTGCATGCAGTTCCTCTCCCTAGTCATAGTCGTGTGTGTGTAGTAACTTAAATGAATATGGTGTTTAATTGTATATACATAAGCAGAGCAAGACCTATTTAATATGTCAGTGTAAGCTATGAGTAAATGCAAAGCACAATACACAAGCGAACTAGACTTTGCTTTAGTCCAAAAAGTAAAATGATTATTTCTTATTAGCTGATCTGGTCTGCTGTATTCTACACATCATCTTTGCTGCTTGCACTGACTCACTGAATAACCTTGGGTAAGTGTTTGTTTAATCTGTGAGCTATTAAAAGTTTTTATATAACACTTCATACTTACTTTTCTAGTTTAAAGGTCTATGAAAATAATTTGCAATTATATGTGTGAGCTGGAATGAGTGTTTCTGGACAGTTGTGCAAAACAAACTTTCCGTGTCAATCTGAAAGTACCAGAAGCCACAAATGATATTCAAGTTTGTATTAAATTTCCATATGTTCTATCCCACTCCTAATAGCCATATCTATCTAGAGGTTTGTAAACTTACTTATTGAAGATTCCCAAAGTATGGACTTCCTCAATACAGACACAACTCCTCTCAACCCTGTGTCACAACACTCACAGAGCCTGCTGTCTGAACTATTACTCAGCTCTTTCCCCTTCTCTCACAGTGAACACAGTAAACACTCACAATGTAGCATCTTCATCGCTTGTTGGAAGCAATGCATTTGCACGTTCAGACCCAGATTTTCAGCTGACAGTCCAGTCTTTAAACACTTTTACAACAGCTCTTAATAATTTAACGAATTCTGCTGTTTTGCTGATACTCGCTCCATGGCTTGAGCGCCAACAATCATGCCACGGTCAAAGACTGTTAAATCGCGTTGTTTTCCCATATCTTCAAAAAAAAAATCACTTCTACTGTCGTGGTAAACAACCTGCTCCCCTATTTATAATGGTCTGGCCCCCTAGCAACTTCAGCGTGAAATTATAGCTAAATATAGCTAATTTGCCTACAAACCTCAGTTGGTCATAAAAATCTGGCCACTCAGTGTATATCTATATATATAGATATATATATATAGGGATATGTAGCCCTGAGAAATCGAGATTACAGCATATCAAGCATAAGGGAAAGAGATGCAAAGCACACTGGGAATCCAGGAAGTTGTTGAAAGTGATGGACAGACAGAAGTCAGCACTTACTACATAAAAGGGATTTTTTTCAAGTAAGCTTTGATTGCATTATGAAAAACAACTCTAGTATGTATTCCTATTACAATGCTGATTTTATATCAGGATAGTATATGCTGTGAATTTGGAACCCCTTTAATACAATTGGTGTCATATTGAAATGACACATTGCCTTCCCTTTTTGTATGCAAAGCATAGAAGAGCTACAATGCCACAGGAAGCACTGAGAGAGGGAAGGAATGCAGAAAAAAAAGCCACCATTGTTGGATACAAATTTACATCCAGCCCTAGTAGAACACTGGAGTGACTGTGCTTTACTGATCCTTTTATCTTAGTGCAAGCCTATGGGGTTGATTTACTAACATTATAAACACGCCACGAACAAGTATACACCTCTGTAGTGTGTTCCCTCCTAGCGTGATCTATTGGTGGAATCTAGACACCTTTGTAGTGTGTACACACCCAGCAGGTGTGTTGTGCAAAGCCCTGCATGAATTGCACGGTGATGTTGTGTAAATTAGCTCTACATTGTGTTGCTTGCGTTGATGAATGCAGGAATGTAAATGCATGAGCTAACCATTTTTGTCTAAACTGTGAAGCAGCATCATTATATATGCATCATGTGCATGATTTTTCCATATATGGCATTAGTGGAAATATGCTTTTAGAGACTTTTTGGTTAATAAATATGTTTTGCTGTGTAAAAATCACACGCACCTAGTGCGTGCATGTGTTTAGGTTAGTAAATCACCCCCTATGTGTCAGTTTAGACCTATAATGTACAACAAATACAATACTGTCTCTGGGTGGCTTATACTGTAACTGTAAATTTGATCTCAGCAGTCATGTAGCAAGAGGGAAAAGCTACAAATATTGATACCATCAAAATAAAAACACCAGGAAAATACAAGGTATATACACTCAGAAAAACTTTACAATGGCTCAAATGTGGACTCACTGAAAATAATACATTTCTGAAAAATATACACTCAGGAAAACTTTACAAGGGCTCAAATGTGTACTCCCTGAAAATCCAAACAAGTTTCTAAGAAGGGGCTTTCTCCTGAAAAGGCAGTAGTTTGAAAAGGGATCTGAAAGACAAAGATTCTTAGTTAAAGAGTGTAACATTTAAGCCACATTCATTTTCAGAAATACAAAGAATCACATTTTGCTATGGTATAAAGGACTTTGAAGTATTTGTGAATAATTATGCCCCATTAAATTGTCATAAATTACACCAATCTTTTGAGTATTTGTCTTTTATGCACACAGTTACAATAATTTCGATAGCTTTGTAACTTTACTTGAAGGACAAAATGCCTAATAACTTTCTCATAATTTAACATTTGTGTCTTGTTCATTCAATTTTTTAATTAGAAAAAAATATATTTCTGTATTCATGCAGTCAAGAAAATAATTATTGTGATTTTTGGCCTTGTTAGGTCTGAAGGGGAAGTAGGGTGTGCAGGTCGGTTTCTCTTGTCTTGATTCCAAGATTCTCCAGGCCAGCCGAGAAATATATGCTCATCTGTGTTATCTGGAACCCCCTTGGGGTGCCTTCCCATTTGGAGCCTCATACAGCTTGGTGGGGACATGGGGGAACTGTATAAAATACTGAAACTACATCATCTGGCATCTGAAGGAGCACATAATCCTACTCTTCCATGCTCCTCACTCTTTTAAAGAAAGAAAGCTAAAAGAGAACTGTAGAGGTGTAGTATTTTTCCAAATTCTTTTTCTGTGTTTGTGATCGATAGTGTGAGGCTATTCAGTTTAGCTGTGTGCTGGCTAGAGATCTCTAAGTGTGGAGTCATTATTCTCAGTCACCTGCTGTGTTGAGTTTGCTCCAGCAGGGTTTGCGTGACATTAAGGTTGTTTGATACCTGGCTAATCAGCAGTCTTGGGGGGCCTGCTGTGCATGCTGACAGATCTATGAAATATCGGAGTTACTTCTTTGTACCTGGTCTTCTCTCCAGGGTTTTCACCCTGCAAGGATGCATCGGTAACCACCAGTCTTCTCCTTGGGCCTTAGGGCCTAGGCATATTGAAAGTTGTGGGGAACTCCCCTCCTGGGAGGTATCCCTAAGTTACTGGCTCTCATGGAATGTTTTGGGCCTTGAGGAAGCAGAGCAGCAGTTGCCCCCACAAGGAGGTGGCGAGAGACTGACAGTTTGGGATGACATACAGGAAATGTCCCATTGCTGTCTTGCCTTGAATGCTAAGACTGAGCACACACTGGAACCTCAGTTGTCAAGGAGCCAATTTTCAAGTTGTGTATCTAGCCAGTAAGGCTCTGTGAGATAGGAATCAATAAAGTTAAAATGAATAGTGATGGCAAAAAAAGTGTTCCATCAAGTCCTCACCTTTTTGTCTGAGTATAGATCTATGTTTGTCCCAAGAATGTTTAAATTCCCTTGCCATTGACTGACCCACTACCTGTGCTGGGAAGTATGTTCCAAGAATCAACTACTGTAAAATAGTACTTTGTAAAGTTAGTTTTGAACTTTACTCCTGATAGTTTGAGGTCTTTTCCCCTCATGTTTTTATTCTTAGCTTCCTATTGAAAATGGATTTACTGTAAGGTCTCAGTGATGTCTCCCCTTACTCTTTTATCCTTGAGACTGTACATATTTAGTTCCTTCAGTTTCCCCTGATATGTTGAATCACAGAGACCTTTCACCTCTTTTGTTGCCCGTTTATGGACTTGTTATGTCTTTGTAATTGAGGTCTCCAAAACGGGACACAATCCCTCTTTCCCATTATTTTTGATTGGATTGTTTAAGTATCTAAACTACTTCACAGAATAAAACAGTTTTCTACGTAAAATGACTGATATTCCAAAACTTTAAAAGACCTAACTAAATTGAATCAATCAATCAATCAATCAATCATTATTAGGCATATCATAGTGTACAATATCGAATGAGGGGAATTTATCAAAATAGGAGCAGATAAAATCTGGAGCAGCTGTGCATGGCAAACAATCAGCATCCACCTTAACTGAACAAACTGAAGAGAGAAGCTGATTGGTTGCCATGGGCAACAGCTCTAGCTTTTGTCTGCTCTAGTTTTGCTAAATTCCCTCCAATGTCTTTATGTTGTAGAACAGGCTGCTAAAAATAATTGTAGTGGGAAAACAATACCCTTTTAACTTAGGTGCAATACCAACTGAACATAGAATGAACATATAAGGATTAGCAAACACCAAAGGAAATGATCGATAGATAGATAGATAGATAGATAGATAGATAGATAGATAGATAGATAGATAGATAGATGTAAAAGCTCCACGTAACCTTTGCCTTATCATAAACAGACTGTGGACACTGCTATGCTAATTAAAGTGAGGAATTGATTAGCATGCTGTAAAACATACGTTCACGTATAGGATTCTGTGTTATGGCTTCAAGGTCTGTTAGCTCAGTCAAGTTGTCATTGACAATTAAATGGCCTAAGGGAAAATGGATATTGCCTCCAATTAGGCCAGCAATCGGTTTTCACACTTCATTAGTGGGAACAGAACCCTCATCTATACAGCTTGAGATGCACAAATGTGTGAATTTATCTTGTACAGTTAGAGGCTACTCCACACACACACTATATCTTTGTTGTTTTACTTTATTAAACTTTATTGGATACTTATTTATTAAAATGTATTGATCACTTGACTATTTATATCATCGGTTAATTTGGGGCCTTGGTTCGTTCCATTGGTTAATAATTTGGGGCATATGAATTCACAGTAAAAGGAAGAGGGTGGCTCAAGAAATAACCCCATCCATATACTGTAACTTCAGATAGTTATGTAATGTTCTATACTTGTTGTTAGAAGGAACCCTGCTTAGAGCAGTCACCAAACCAAACAAAAGATGGTTGTTGACTGGCTGTAATGGATTTCCTCTAAATGCTGAAAGCCTGATTTGTATTTGTGTCTTAAAATTATTTAAAAAAAAAGATGGGTATAGACAGTGTGTAGGCTTGCTTTTATTTTTTTACTGCATCTGTGATCATTAAGCTCTGTGAAATAGTTAGAGATAACAAACTATGATCCAAATGAGGAACTCCACATATCCCTGACCAGACTGTACAACTGTAAAACTTAATTGGCAATTCCAGAATTATCAGAGCTTTAGAGTGGGGTTGTGGAATGCCCTTAGGTTCCTGCCACCAGACTCATCCTTTCTTTTGTAATCCTGATACAAGGCAGTTTTTGTAGTTTTTCTTCAGTAATGTATATAATTCAACATTAAGCAACACCATCATGAACATAGGTGCTACCCGACTTGGACAAGTAAAGAAAAAGCTTTATTTTTTTTTTTTTGGGTTGAGTAGGGAATGGTGAAAACCTCTTTCACATATGACCCACAAGAGGATGCTAAAGTAGGGCTCAACAGCAAGTACAGTGCTGATCCACAAAGAGCTATTAAAAGTCTGAGGACAGGGGCTGCAATCACAACTTACAGTACTCTGACACTAGCTATTCTTGTTGCTCAGTCATCAGAAAAAGCAAAAGGCAAAATTTCAAACTCCAATACTTTTTGCAGAACACCAACCTACATGCTGGGCACCTAAACTAAAATCCATACTTTTGCTCACATAGATTATAAGAAACCTGAGATCAGGGGTTGCAAATACAATGTGCAATATATTGGTACAGTACTTCCTATGTATCATAAAGGAACATTCCAAACTTAATTTTTCTATTGGGGAACATCACCTCAATGTTGTGCACCTAGGCTCTAATTCATACAACTATTCACATCCACAAGAAACGCTATATGAATGACAGTCACCAGGCCTGTATGTAAAAAATCAGTTGGTCAAGCAGTCCTTTATATAGGTTTCTACCAGCTTCAGTCTGAGTTGTGGTTCGGTAAAGAGATTGCCAGATGTAGCTATCTCCCTTTACACCCCACTGCACACCATCTCCAAATGAGCTATGTATTAAAATTGTGCAAAGGGAGATAAACTAAGTTCAATGTGCAGTAACCCATAGCAGTCAGCCAGAATAAATGCTATTCAAGCCAGACCTGCAAGAGGGATTTGATTGGTTACTACGGATACTATGGGATGTTGCTTTTTGTTTGGTGTTGTTGAACACGTCTAAAAGTGTTAAGGCGATCTTAATAGATCACTGTCACTTTGTGAGCTCAGGCAGACCAGTACTAGCTGGGTTTCCCTGCCATCGGCATCTTTTATGGTTTTCAGATTTCCTATATAGTGGGCAAAGACCTGCTAACCAAAATGTTATTGCTAAATATGAATTAAACTATCAGCACTTAGCAAATGTACTTTCTAGGAACACCCCTAGGGTCTCTTAGGAATACAGGGATGTTCTAAGCTATAAACATTATAAGTATCATTTCTAAATAAGGGCTTACACTCAATAGCTTCCATTCCAGTGGTTCTGTTAATTCAGAAAAAGGGTAGCATAAACCCTAACCTTAAAGTGGCTCTAAACTCAGGAGTTAAATCTTAAAAATGCATTTTAAGTTCCTTAACTATTAACAAAAATGTATCTTATTTGTGTATCACTCAGCTGTAGATCCTCAAATCATCTCTGAATTGGTGCTGACACTGTCCTTCCTTCTGGAGGGTGGCTACTTTTGTTCCCCATGGTCCCTGTGTTTGCTGTAAAGTAGCCACCGCTCCAAGTTCGCTCCACTGACTACAATGTCACCTTTAGTTTACTCATTTGTATTGAGATTGTAGTCCATCATGAAAACGAGCTTGGAATGATGGCTACTTTACAACACACACGGGCTATGGGGAACAAAAGCAGCCACCCTCCAGAAGGAAGAACAGTGTCAGCATGAATTTGGGAACGATTTGAGGATTTACTGCCCAGTGATAGAGAAATAACATACATTTTTGTTAAGGTACTTGATTGTATTTTTTAAGATTTACCTCCTGAGTTTAGCGTTACTTCAAATCGTTGTGCCCAATTTGCCAATGTGTTTATCAAACTGCTAGTTTTAGTTTGGATTTGCAATGCTGTGTGTTGAACTGTATCAATTTACAATAGCTATAAGGCCAGGTTCACACCTGGGTCGCTCCTGACCGTGCAGCAATCGTGCACAAAACCGCGCGGATTGCCACACGGTCACGGAGTCGCCCACCGCAGCCGATCGCGCTGTGGGTGCCATTGTGTCAGAAAGTATGTGCCAGAAATGATTAGTTAAACACAGAATTGTTTTTTTCACCATTACTTTTCCTTTAGCTTTTCAAAATAGCAACAAAATAAAGACAGACAAGAATGCAGAATAACACTTTTAGTAGTTAAATAGAACCTTTTTAGATACCTATACCAAAAAGAGGGACAACTGAGGGGGAGAGAGAGACAGAGGGATTTGGTACCAATTGAGGAAGTTGATATATGGTTGGAGACATGACTCCAGGGAAACCACATGCCCCAAGTGAAATACACTCTATGCCAAAAAGACCTAGAATAATATCAAGGCCAACTGTGCATATAATGCGTATGTAGCCAGTCCAGTCTTTGCCTTCCTTACCCAAAAAAAGCAGCACTTTCTGGGACCAACATGTATAACCAGATAAATGGCACACTCATCACCAGTTAAAGTTTTACCTTAATATGCTACAGTTAATGTGTGTGCAGGTGAATGCTACTAATGAGATCAGGATAGATCTAATCTGTCTGTCTGATAAACAAAATTAAATATGAAGCAATGCAGTAACCTATAGCAACCATTTAGACTGCACCTGTAACAAAAAGAGCAATTGAAAATTGCTGATTGGTTGCCGAGGGTTACTGTAGTTTACATATTGCTTTAATCAATTGCATCTCTCTCAACTGCATTTTACTCTGATTGCTTACTGACTCCTGATCTCAAAATGGTTCATCCATGAGGCATTCCAGCGTCCACTTGTCCATCCTTCTGCTGTCTCATCTCTGCATAACAAAGACAACTCTGCTTGGTGTCATTGTGTCACAGCCACAAGCTCGCGCCTTGCACGTTTTACTTCTATTCTAAGCTCTGTTTGCAGATACCGTCGGGTCTCTACAGAGTAATTTACTGGCAGAATCCCTCCCCGAATCCAAGCTGTAAAAACAGCTGAGAGCGTAAATAATTCATGCAGACAATATGACTTTTTTATGTAAATTTGGTGCATTAACCCTCTATTATAATGATGGACTGCAGATATGGGGTGATGCCGGCTTGGTAAGAGCTAATGGATGGCCGCCATAAATTCACTGCACATTTTATTGTGTTGCTGAAAATTGTGCCTTTAGGCTCTGCTGTTTACTTTTATGTAAAACTCTGGCTTTCCTAAATATTACAAATATTTTACATTCGGCTCTCCAGTTTTTGGGCTCGGCTTTAGATGGGCAAAAAAGAAAAAATGTATTTTAATGTATTATAATTAAATTGGTAGTTTTGCTGTCAATATTCTCAGCATATCCTCATTCAAGGACAATATTACTGATTTCCAAAGGCTGTTTTTTTAGGCTTGTAAAGCAGATGCTGGCACCAGGATCTATTTATCTGCAATTGTTTAAGTTGTTTTCTTGTTTTTTTTTTAAATATATTCCAGTGTTGTAATAACAGCATTTTCTCCTTCAGATATTCCAACATCTGAAATGTACAGATATACTCTGTACATCATAGCTTAATGTACTGTGATAGGCACTGACCTTATTGGAAGGAGTCTACACAGTATGGCAGAAACCCCATCTACTGGATTCCTGAAAACAGTCTCCGCTGTCTGCTGCCCTGATATAATTTGTAAGGAGCAATTTACTAAGACAGCACTAAGATTGATATTTAAATATAAATTTCACTTAAAATTCACTGAGCTGCTTTAAAAAACACAATTATAGGTGGATATAAACGATATTCATTAAAACCAATCCTTAAATACTTACTCTGGGAAAAGCAAATATTGTCTAAATAGAGTCATGTGCATTCTTACTTGAATCTTGATGAGCTTCCTGTTTGTTTTTTCAAATCTGTGCAGTAATCCAGTGTGAAACTTGCCTCTGGACAGGATCTTCCTGTAATAGACTGGTCACTGCTGCTCTCTCCTTGTGAAGGGTGACTGGTCTTGTTTCCGCCCCTCCTGTAGTTTTCTGCAGACAGCTTGTAGTCTATGGGGTCTGCTGGCTCCTTCCACAGCTCTGCTCTCTGTACAGCAGTCTTGATGCCACTGCTATTTAAAAAAAAAAATTCTGCGTTTGGAGCAATTTGGTGCACACAAAATAGATTTATATCCTGTGTGGCAATAGAGGAATGTAAATAAACAACAAAACAAATACTGTGGGGCTTTTAAGGTGTCAAATCCGGAATGAACGGGACACAAACAAATAAATCACATCGCAGATAACATGTATATTTTAAAATATTTATTCTAATACAACCTATATAAAATACAGATAAAAAGTCTACTAATGCTAAAACATAAACCAATTACATTATATTATTTGAAGTTATCCCATGGCATGATCCGATGATGAGAATTGGAGATACTGGCAGGAAATGTCTTGATCAGTCTGCAACAACAAAGTATCTATGGATGGTTACCATCAGGTACCTCCAACCCCATTGTCCCTGCCTATTTCCCACTCTCCCTGCGTCTTGGGTGATGTAGGATGTTTCCCGGACATGCAGACTGACTCACCTCTAAGTTCTCCAATAAAGGCCGCCTCCTAACTTCCTAAAAAAACGTTGGCATATTTGTTTTGTTTAGATATGTATATACCGTACTCTATATTGGGGTGTGGTGTCTTATTTTGTCTGGTGGTTTAAAATATTGTATATAATATAGAGGAATGTCATTTAATAAGTGCCCAGAGTTGAGCATTACATTTATTTTGAAAGTGGCAATCCAGTTAATTTTTTCCCTTCCCCCCTGTTAGAAAAAAAGAAGTTTCAAGTTCAACTTACCTTCTCCACACTGCGGAGCGGTCTCCAGCTTCCCCAGATTTTAAATTTTTAGAAATTACAGTTTTAAGGTTTTTTATTTTTTGTTACGTTACATTTTATGC
Organism: Nanorana parkeri; assembly: GCF_000935625.1. Taxonomy (NCBI): domain Eukaryota; kingdom Metazoa; phylum Chordata; class Amphibia; order Anura; family Dicroglossidae; genus Nanorana; species Nanorana parkeri. The sequence goes on along the minus strand of NW_017306674.1, from coordinate 1,394,029 downwards.
AATTTTTTATCTCAGTTTACACAAATTTATACAAATGTATTTCAAAAATTGTAAACAATTGATCAGTTTTACAAGGTTACAAGTAAAGTTTCCTGTAATCTTGTAACATTTCTAAACATCACCAGGCACTTACTCCCTGGACAGTTTAAACTGTCCAGTGTGTATGTGAACTCCTATTGCTGCTAAGCCCTAATTTTTAAATGACCAGTATAGTGCAAGTGAACCAATATTTTGCAAATGAACAAGGCATATGCACAATATTAGGGATTTGTGAAGATCTGTGTCAAATCAGAACTTAGCCTCAATGGAAGACCACATTCACACTAAGCAATGCTCACCTGGGTGTATGCATCTACTAATGTCTAAATGCTTCACATAAATGCAACCGCACCAAAATGCAGGTAATCACATTACAGTACATTACACAACTATCTACAGCTAATTTTCTCCTCTAAAGAATTCTCAGGATACCTAAGTGAAAAAGCATTGCAAATAAATAAATAAATAAATAATAGCCCATGTAAATGAGATTTTAAAGCGAGAATTAGAATTAAGTTTACAGGGCAGAGTTACTGGGGGGGGGAGTTTATCAAAACTTCAGCAGATAGAATCTGAAACAGTTGCCTATGGCAACCAATCAGCTTCTCTCTTTAGTTTGTTCAGTTAAGCTTTGAAAATGAAAGAGAGAAGCTGATTGGTTGCTATGCACAGCTGCTCCCCTCACTATATCTGTCGATCTTTACATAGCTGACATGACTGTTACTACATAGAACCAATTCCCAATTTCTGTAACAAAGGCAGGAATTTTGTAACACAGAGCAATAAAGTTGTGTTTATAAGGCCTGGTTCACACCTGTACGTTTTGTAGCGCGTTCAACGCTCTACGAACGCTCTACGAAAACGTTGTTTTCTATGGGTATGGTTCACACCTTGCCGTATTTCAGCCCGTCTGAACGCGCTACAAAGAGGCCTATGCCTGAAAAGGTACATGAGCTTCTTTGCGGCGTTTTTGTTGCGCGTTTCCATTGGGATACAGCCAAGTAGCCCTCGGAAACGGGCTAATGTTTCTACCGCGAATCGCGGTAGAAACGCGCGACAAACGCGCGACAAATTCGATATGCCTAGGTGTGAACAGAGTGTACATTTTGTAAGTGCACAAAGTAAGTTTCCCTGATGTTTGCATCTATACAAGATAGTATTTTTTGTTATTTAAATTTAACTTGAGGACTAACAACAGTGAGTTTGCGAGTGTTTAGAGAATATGTTACTTAGACTTAGCATAGTCACTAATTAAATTAACCACTCAATAATGACTGTCATTATTGAATAACGATAGTTGTAAACTCAACTCAGTTTTTAAGTAATCCCAAGGCACATGTACTGTTTATTTCTGTTCACCTCTACATCATGTATTTTCATTTGTAAGATATAAAAGAAAACAGAATTTGTTAAAAATTCCATTATGATCTTGTGCTAATAAAATTAATGAACAGTTTATAATATCAGCCAGTGTACGAGAGAACTGCATTTTAGGATACAGAGTTGAAAACTCCAAGCCATGGGTACAGAGTTACTCAATTAGAAAGTGCAAAGTACAATGTGATGTGCAAAATGCGATAACCCAGAATAACCATGAGCACCTCTCAACCAGACTGAACTATCATTGGCTACTGTAGATTATTGCACTTTTCACATAATTATAATTGTGGGGCTCTTTCACTGAATAAGCCTGTAAAGTGTTAGTATGCCAGGTTAGAGTTAATTGGCATTGGATATCCTACATCCCTCATTTATGGAGAATGGTAAGAGAAGTAATCTGGGGACGCAATATGATTCTTCTTTATGTTTTCTAGACAAAAAGACTGTACCTAGATGCATTCCTTTTATCGTCATCATTAGGCCCTTCTGTCGAAAAAAAAACTTTCTCCTGGAAAGGTTTAGTCTGCTCGATTATATATTTTTTTCTTTTCTGACTGAAAAAAAAGAGCAGAGAAAGCGCTTCTCTCCTGGGTGGCCGGAAGCCGCAAGGCGACCCCTGACAAATCGTCATTCGACCCCGGAAGGGGTCCCGACCCCCAGGTTGAGAACCACTGGTCTAGATGTATGTTTACAGGTGACAGGTAGGCTCTAATGCACTGATTCATTCAGTATTTACAGGTTGCATATATCAAGTAATCTTTCTCACAATATACTTAGATGTTAGTTCACCTTCTACATGTTTTGTCCAATATTTACTTTCATATTTATTTGTGTACTCACCATTCACTGTTGGAAAACTATTTGCCTACTCAACTCCACATGGAATATAAGTATTGATTCAGTGGGTGTTCTTGGCAAATCGTTTTATTTACTTCGTCAGAACCTTTAGAATTTTCCCCTTTTTCATTGATGAAATGAGTTGTGCTGTCCTGCCTGTGTTCGGCACAGTTCCAATGTGAGCTGCAGTTTGAAATGATCAATATTGCAAATTAGGGACAGACCTTGCAAATAAGAAATAAAAAAAAATGCTCAGGAAATTTAACTGTTTGCCGAATTAGAAACTGCTATGTTTATAAAAGCATAGTAAGCATCTAAAAAGGCTTGGGAAAGACATGGATCGTGCCTTTGTGTAGCATTTGTTTGATGTTGTTCTGTTCATGATGCCTTCTTTGCACTCCATGAAACATCCCACTCCTATATTTTTGTAGCCTCCATCACCTTCTGTGGGGTGGCTACTAGAAATGTAATGATTGCCAGGGCTGTAGTCAGTCTGGATGAATTATAGTTGGCATTTATCTGGTTAATTCCAGGTGTCTGGCATTGACTGTAGCCACCTGGGTGGAGTATGACTCTGCTGTATTGTGGGACAGCCAATGGGGGATACTGTGAATGTATGTACAGTACAGCAGTCAATGACTGGGTTTCTCTCAACCAGTGGTGCATGCTGGGATAGGGTACATATACTGGAGGGAGTTGCCATGTGCTCAGATTAGTTTGGGACCAGCTATGGTTTAGCACAGGACTGGGTGCTGTCCAGCCATTCTTTACTCTATCCAAAATAAAAAACAAACCTTGTGCTTTAGATATACTTTAAAGTATTTCTATTATTCAATAAAAATGAATTCACAAACCTTTCTACTAGGGATGCACCCAGTACCAATGCCGATACTTGCCATTTTCAGGAGAACTACCAGGGTTGCAGCGGTTGCAGCTGGGACCTGGCTCTGTCGCTCCACCGCTGTTCTGAAATCATTAGTCGATATTGTTTTAGAAAAACTGCCACATGACAATAAACAAAAATGTATCAGTATTTGTAAGTACTTGGGCAAGTATCAGTACTTATACTCGCAAAACTGGTGTCGGCGCATCCCTTTATTTATATTTATAAAAACAAAATCATACATTAAAAGAGAGATGTACAAATCCCAGGAGCTCCGTGTGATCCCTACAAATGACAGCTGCCTCCTAACGTTTACATTTTTCTCTAGTCTAGCCTTGGAGCTGGAAAAGTATCGGTACATGTACTTGTACTTGTACCGAGTAATGTACTTGGTATCGGTGCATCCCCATTTTCTACCAACCAATTGCTATTCACAGAAATAATGCTTAGGATTGGTTTCTTTTTTGGGTTCCTTCCTGTTTCACCCAGAGGACCCAATACATCTATTGCAGATTATAATTTGATTTTTGTCCTCACGCTGTCCTTTCTGGAAGGTGGCTACTTTTATTCCCCATGGTCCTTGTGTGTGTTGTAAAGTAGCCACCGCTCTAAGTTCGCTCTTGTGATGGACTAAAATCTCAATACAAGTTACTAAACTAAACATGAGATTGTAGTTCATCAGGGGAGTGGGTTTCAAGCGGTGTCTACTTTACAACACACACAGGGACCATGGGGAACAAAAGTTTCCACCCTCCATAAGGAAGGACAGTGTCAGCATGAATTCAGAGAGGATTTGAGAATCTACACCCGAATGATACACAATTGAGAATCTACACCCGAATGATACACAAATAAGATACATTTTTGTTAATAATTAGGGTACTTGAATGTATGTTTAAGATTTAACTCCTAGGCTTAGTGTTACTTTAAGGTAGGCATACACAGCACCAAGTAAATCCTTGTGAGATGGTTTTCAACAGCCATGCTGTTAAAGGAGAACTAAAGCCACATTCCTGACAAAAAAACAGCTTTATTCACTGGATCAAAACGCTGTATTATTATTGAAGTATGTTTTCCTACTTGTGAAAATGTGTGCATATCCTCAGTCAATATGTACAGTAGCTAAAGCTGCTATTTTTCATTATTTTTGGCTTTTCCTAATGGCCAGCAGGGGGATGATACATCAGCTTCCTGTAAATTGCTAAACTACATCTCACATGTCTCCTTGCAGCTCATGTAATTGAACTGGGCATTACGAAGATCTTCATTATGTTATTTGCTCCCTCTTCTTCAGCACTGTACAGCTGGGACAGTGGGACTAGTACCCAGATAGCAAGGATAACTTGCAACAAACTCGTGGCGGGGTTAAACTGTAATTCTTGTTAACTTGCTGCACACATTCCTGGCAAGTTGTGGACCTGCAGAACACTTGCAGCACGAATTCTAGTTGACAGTTTTTGGATTTGTAGCAAGAGTCCTGCAGGTCTTAGCAAGATCTCTGCAAGTGTACAGCACTTTTGTAAAGCACGTTGATCTGGAGACTTGCAATGCAGACTTGCTGTAATTGTGAAGCAAAATTTTGAAGCTTGGCAAGTCTGCAATACCTAAGCAAGTCATTTTCAAACTTGCAGCTCAATTGCTTGCTATCTGGGTATGTATATCATATTATTATTGTAATATTATGATATAATTATCACCTCTGCCATGATCTGCACCTTACATCTCAGATCAGCAAAACAAACTAATAAGCATTACCATCCCCTGATCTGTACCCCACTCCAGTAATGACCTCTTCCAGCTTCTATTGCCCTGCTGTACATTACACACTATTAAGACTCACTGCTGGAGATTTAGGGGTCTATTCACTAAGCTGCCGTAGTCAGCCGAGTGAATGACCGACCTAAAGCGAACTGAGCCGAACGCTGTTCGGCTAATCACTTCAGGCTGGTACGGCTGATTTCAGCCGTACACCAACTAAAATCAGCCCTACATCGGCTTGCTGCGGCTGGCTTCGGGTCGGCCGAATGACCCGAAGTGCAGAAGGAGTTTGACTCAGCCGATCCAACATCTGGATCGACTAAGCCGAACCTCCGGCAGGCTACTCGCTGCTGTTCGGTCTATTCTTATAGATGCCGAACAGCAGTGAGTGAATACCCAAATGCCGCGGGCCGGCGGTTCTGCTGCTGTCAAAAAAAAGAAAAAAAACTCTTCTGGGCGCTCCGGGAGTCTCCCAATCCCGGTTGCCCAGGAGAGAAACACTGCTTTTTCTTTTTTTTTCTTTATTCTGACACGGAGCCCTGTCAGAAAAGAAAAAAAATGAATAAATAAATTTTTGGCCATAGGAATGCATTGCCAGATTCCTATTGGCTATTTCAATTGTCAATAGCCAATAGCAAACTAGCTATTGTACCCGCCCTCTGCTGCTGTCAATCAGTAGCGGTGGACCTGATGGAGAACTGCAGCAGAGGGCGGGTGCAAAGCTAGTTTGCTATTGGCTATTGCAAATTGAAAAAGCCAATAGGAATCTAGCAATGTATTCCTATGGCCAAAATTTTATTTTTTATCTTTCCATTCAGAATAAAGAGAAAAAAAGAAAAAGCAGTGTTTCTCTCCTTGGCGGCCGGGAGACTCCCGGAGCGCCCGGAAGAGTTTGCTGTCTGGAGATCAGTGTCCCTGGTTAGCTGGTAACCAGGGATGCTGATCTCTCTGCAAGTGGCCAGAGCCAGCCGTAACATCACGGCTGGCTCCGCCCAGCTGTCAGAAGCAGGCTGTTGGCTGGCCAATGGCCGGCCTCTCGATCAGCTTCGGCTTTCAGCGCGGCTCAACCGAGGAGTATGCGTTCGGCTCGACTGAGCCGCTCGGCCAAGTTCGGGAGCTGTACGGGCTATAGTGAATAGCCCGTACAGCAGCCCTTCGGTTCTACTGAGTTCTACTGGGGCCGAAGCTAGCCAAAGGATCGGCCTGAGCTACGGCTAGATCCTTCGGCTGCTTCGTGAAGAGACCCCTTAGTGTCACAGCTAACAATTTTCCCTGGCTTCGTGAAGAGACCCCTTAGTGTCACAGCTAACAATTTTCCCTGGCTTCGTGAAGAGACCCCTTAGTGTCACAGCTAACAATTTTCAGCTTCCGTTTCTTAAAGTCCAGAAGCTCTGCTAATGATCACACTTAGGGGTCTATTCACAAAGCTGCCGAGGATGCACCCCCTCGGTTCTCCTGAACCGAAGGGGTCCTGGTGCCGAAGCTAGCCGAAGGATCGGCCGAAGCTACGGCCAGATCCTTCGGCAGCTTTGTGAATAGACCCCTTAGTGCACAATAGTGCAAACAGCAGCAGATAAAGTCTGAGTCGTGTAAGTTGAACTGGGTAGGAGTGCAGAATGTGACTGATGCTAGAGATCTGGGATGAAACCTTGATCCAGTTCTTTACTACATTTATTTATTTATTTTTTCACAAGTAAAGTTTTTATTTGAGATTTTGGCAACGACAAGTAAACAGGCCTCAGGCAGATTACAGAAACAGCCATGTGATATCCAAACCGTTTACAATAGCATGATAAACCAAAGGGGAAACCATAACAGGAGTAGTGTAGGGTCTAGCATCAGAGATCGTATTCCAATGTAGTGGGAACAGGTCTATACAGGTCTATACAGGGTGAAAAGGAATTAATGATGGTTACCTGCATTGCGTGGGTAAAAGAACCAACAGGTCTTGGTAATGCTGCAAAGTTATCAAGACCCCTAGGCATCAGGAGAGGCGTGGATCGAAAAAGGTCTTTTCCAAAGGCTTCTGTTTGTGGCCTAAACCAGCACGGATATCGGGGGCGACAATAGCGTGCGTGGTGAAGTCATTGCCTGAGGGGAGGGGGGGCTTATGGGTATAGGTTTGAGGAGGGGGAGGTAGGGGGGAGGCAGGTTTAGGGTTGTGAATGGCGGAGAGGAGTAGAAGGGAGAAAGGGAAGGGGGGAAGAGGAGGCAGGAGGGGGAGCAGGTCCCGTCCACCCCTATAGTAGGGAGATAAAGGAGAAGAGTGGATTACAGTATATCGAAGAGCGAGAAGGAGTGGAGTCACCGTTTCAGGGCTTCACATACCTCTGAATCTCTGAATAAGTGCCACATCGTCCAGGTTTTAAGGTATCTGGACATGTCGCCTCTGTCAGAGTAAATAAGTTCCTCCATGGATGATACCGTATCTATTCGGGAGAGCCATTCCTGGATTGTTGGTGGGGATGTTGACTTCCAGTGCCTAGGAATCACCGTTTTAGCCGCATTCAGCAGGTGGATTGAGAGGGATTTTTTAGAGATATGAAGGGTGTCGTCAAAGTGATATAGTAGGAGACTAGCTGGGGAGAAATCCGGCGAAGCCCCAGATATAGCCGTAACCAGGTCATGGACTTCCTTCCAGAAAGGTGAGATCGATGGGCAGGACCACCAGATGTGTAAGAATGAGCCAACTTCACTACCGCAACGCCAGCATTGGTCAGAGGCATCCGGATATATGCGATGGAGCGCAGCAGGGGTTTTGTACCAGCGTGAACGGATTTTGTAGTTAGTCTCCTGTATTTGGACATTTAAGGAGCTACCTAGCAATAGGGAGTCCATGCGTTCCCACTCCTGCATTGTGAAGGAAGTAGAGAGGTCGCGTTCCCAGGCCTTCATGGAAGGTGTCGGTGGGAGGGTAGAGGAGTCGTTCAGGAGGGAGTATAATGTTGAGATTGCACGTGTCACTCCCTGGGTGGAGGTGCATAACTTCTCAAAAGGAGTTAAGGTGCGGGAGAAGAGTCTTCTATGTAGGTGTGACTTGAGGTAATGGCATAATTGGAAATATGTCCACAGAGGTATGGGAGAGGAGGGGTTCACGGTATTGAGGTCTGCAAGAGTGCGGAAATTACCTTGTCGGTCAAAGAATGTGTGTGCAACCGGGGGAGTGTCGGTGGACCAGCGGCGTAGGAAAGATGCATGTTGACCCGGGGGGAAGTCTGGGTTAAAGCGGAGAGGCGTGAGTGGACCCGGGGAGGAAGAGAGGGCCTGTCTGTTGTTTACTATAGTAAAAATGCGTAGGGATGTACCCACCGTTGGGTGATTAAATACTCGTGTCGGAAGACGCGGGCGTTGTAGCCAGGGCCAGGAGCCAATGGGAGCGTCTGTCAAGAGTTGTTTTATCCGAACCCAATCCTTACTGGAGGCATGAACCGACCAGTCTATAATGCGGGCCATGTGACATGCCCAGTAATACCTTTGGACATGGGGAAGGCCAATACCTCCCGAACCTTTGGAGCAAGTAAGAGTGTGGTTGCTGATCCGCGGGGATCTGTTGTGCCAGAGAAACGAACGAAACATCGCGTTCACCGAGGTGAAAAAGGCTCTGGGGATTTGTATAGGCACCGTCTGGAAGAGGTATAGGAGCCGTGGGAGAGCCGTCATTTTCAGAATAGCCACTCTACCAAACCAGGAGTAAAGCGGTTTGTTCCAATCCTTCAAATCCAATCTCAATTGAGAAAGGTGGGAGACATAATTGAGGGAATAGAGAGTGTATAGGTTAGTTGGGATTTTGATGCCAAGGTAAGTGATGGCTTAATCTGCCCAGGTAAATGGGAATTGGGATTGAGAAAATTGGACGAGATCATCCGGCAGGGAGATGTTGAGGGCCGAGGACTTGGAGAGATTGATTTTAAACGAGGACAGCGACGCAAATTCTTGAAATGCTCGAAGAAGATTAGGGAGTGAAGTCCTCGGTTGGGTCAGGAAAAAAAGCAGATCGTCTGCGAACGCAGCTACCTTGGAGTCTTTGACGGGTGTGGGGAAACCATGAATGTTGGGGTCCGTTCTAATTCTACGGAGGAAGGGCTCTAATGCTATCACAAAATGCAGAGGAGACAGCGGACAGCCCTGTCTCGTACCGTTGCCGATGGGGAAGGCATCCGACAGAGAACCATTAACTCGGACCCTAGCTACTGGGTCGTTATATAGTAGAGTTATGCGATCTAGCATGCGTGGGCCAAGGAAGCAAATAGGTAATCACAGGCCACTCTGTCGAATGCCTTCTCCGCGTCTGTAGACAACATAAAGCCGGCATGTCCCTGTTCCCTGAGCCATTGGTGAAGGCCAATTGCCTTTGTGGTGTTGTCTCTGGCCTCCCTCCCAGGGATAAACCCCGCTTGATTGCCATCGATCAGGTCAGAGAGATGAGGCAAGAGACGATTGGCAATAATTTTAGCGTGCAACTTAACGTCTACGTTGAGCAGAGATATGGGGCGATAATTGGCGCACAGGGAGGGATCTTTCCCATCTTTTGGTATGACCGTGATATGGGCTTCTAATAGGTGAGAGGAGACATGGGGACCCCTTGGGTACTGGTCAAATGCTATCAGGAAGTGCGGAGCCAGAGTGGTAGAAAAGGTCTTATAGTACAAGGATGTGAACTGGGCTCTTTCCCGTTCCCGGTTTAAGCTGGGAAATCGCAGTCAGCACCTCTTGTAGAGTTATCGGAGTCTCCAGGTCTGCTACCGTGTCTTCAGGAAGGGGCAGGGCGCTATGTTGCGAGAGGAATTTCTCGATGTTAAGAAGACGGGTATTCCGAGCGGTTGGCGAGGGATCGGGAGGGGCTAGGTTGTAGAGGTGCATGTAGAAGTCTCGGAATTGAGATGCTATATTCGGTGTGTCTAGATGTTTTCTACCGTCTCCTCCCGTTATATGGGAAACAGTGCGGGAAGCCGTCTGTTTTTTCAATGACCGCGCCAGGAATTTACCCGCTTTGTTGCTGTGTTCATAGAAGAATTTACTACGGGACATGAAGGCTTTTTTCGTTGTTTCCTGTAGCAGACCGAGAAGGTCAACGCGCGCTTGTGTCAGTTCGGCGAGATGGGATTGGGCTAGCGAACGTTTATGGAGCTCTTCTAAGGGTGCTTTGACTAAATTTTAAAGACTAACGGCAGGTTTACACCATTTTCTTTTGAGGGCCGGTTCACACCACACAGTCTGCGTTCCATATAGTTCAGCCTCTGGAACATACTGGAACGCAAGCTGGCCAGCTCCCAGTGTTCAGGGGCAAGAGGAGTGTGGCGGTGCATTGAAGTCAATTAGCACCGCAGCCACACACCCCGCCCGCAGTGCGATCGCCGGCATCCAAACACATGGCACATTAGTGCCTGTGTTCTGGTCCAGTGCGATCTGCAAAAATAGTGCTTGCAGCGGGTGCTAATTGCACTTCGGGCGGGGGGCGTGGCTGCGGTGCCATTGACTTCAATGCACCGCCAACCCCCGACCCCTGAATGCAGCGAGCCGGCAGGCTTGTGTTCCAGTTTGTTCCAGTGGCCAAACGTTCTGGTACGCAGAGTTTGTAGTGTGAACCGACTCTTAGCTTAAAATGGTCTTACAGGTGCGTTACAGTGCGTTTGTATGTGTTTTTGATGCGTTTCTATGCGTTTCAGTGCATTCCAGACCAGACAAAATAAGACAAGCAGTCTGAAACAGACTGTGCTGGTGTGAACAGAGGCCAGAAATAGCATAGGGATACTTACTGTATGTACACGGAATTTTAAAGTAATGGGATGGAACAATTGAGAATTAAAACCTGTAGCATATAATGTATGTAATTTTTGCTTTTTGAATTTAGTTATGCTTTAAAGCCAGCAGCCATGAAGCTGGATGGTAAGCCAGTCTTTGGGACAGAATTTGAAAGAGCCCATGGAGTGTCTGATCAGGTCAGCATGCCAGATCTGCCAGGGCCAGTTCAGAGTTATACGTATCACCAGAATGCCTTCCATATCAATCCTGTGGAGCAGATAATAAAGGATTTTCATGGGAGGAAAGGCATAGATCAGTTTGTACTGATCCTACAGAGCCACAGAGCATCCACTGCTTCTGCCAGAGGATCTCTGTACCCGGAGACAGATCTTCTTAGATTGTTGTTGAACCTGGAGACAAGGAGTTCCACATCCAGCGTCCACTGCCTGTGACGCAGGGTCTGCAGCACTGTCCAAGGTGTAAGGACTATTGACCTGGGTCCAAGCACTGCTAGCTGAGGAAGTCTGCCTGTCTGCCTGCCAATTGACCGATTGTTCTCTCAACAAGAGGGTGTCCAGATACTCCACAATGGAGATGCCCTGGAGCGTAAAAAGGCAAACACAGCAGCAAGAACTTTAGTAACTACACAGGGTGTGGAAGACAAATCAAATGATTGGGCCATGATTTTGAAGTGCTATGGATCCAAAGCAAAAGAGAAGAAATAACGGCTGTACTGGAAAAATAGGCACATGGAAGTATGCATCCTTGATGTCTTCAGAAGACCAAAGTCTTGCTGATGAAGGGATACAGGCAATGAATTGGGAACCAGTTGTCTCTTTTGGAAGCACTGGATAAATATCAGAACTACAGAAAGTGCGAGAATTACAAGGATGGTTAAATTGTGCATGAGGATAAAATATGAAGATGTAGTTTTGAAAATGCTTGTTGGGAATACTGTATGTTGTGTTACTAGTTTCAATCCTAACAGCAAATAGTAATAAGAACAGCATTCTAACTCAATATTTCATGGACTCTGCGCCTATAGATGTGTGCCACACAGTGGAGTGCATTGCTAGATATTAGCCATAGAGATATTTTAAAAATTGAACACAAAATAAAGATTTGAATAGGATCTGTTGACAAATGGGAAATAAAAGTAATTTCTTTCTTTTAATTCTACCCCCTTCATCTCTTCCAAGTCTCATGAGTTTTTGCTACAATATAACTATATTAATGAATTGAATTAATTAAAAATACATTTTAAGATGAAACGAAGCTTGCTGCCCACTGAGTGCTATACATTAGACTAGCATTATGTAAATTGAGATGCACTATACTGTGATGGACCTTTTATAAATGTTCCCATAGATTCAAGGAGAGGAGCAATTTGGATACAGTGAGATTTAAAATTCATTGGCTTCAACCTGTCCCATTAGAAGTCATAAACCCCTCAATCTACCATGATTTTTTTTTTTAATGTAGGTTTAGCCATTGTTTAAAATGGCACATTGCACATGCAGCAGAAGAAGGCACAGATCCACAATAAAAATCTATTGCTGTTATCTGATGTAATTTGAACACATCATCTCTGATGGTTCATGTGTTACAAAGAGAACAGAATCTAAAAATGTATGCCTTAAAGTGAAACTAAACTCAGGAGTTAAACCTTAAAAATGTATTTAGGTATCTTACCTATTAACAGAAATGTGTCTTATTTGTGTATTACTCAGCTGTACATCCTCAAATCATCTCTGAATTCAGGTGGGCATTGTCATTCCTTCTGGAGGGTGGCTCCCTGTGTCCCTGTGTGTGTTGTAAAGTAGCCATGGCTACGAGCTCCTTCCTGTGATGGGCTTCAATCACAATACAAATCAGTATCATTATCGGTGCCGATGCCGAGTATCTAAATGCTCCGATGCCTAGCCTGATGCTTCCGGTTTAGGAAGCCAGGCAGAGAACAGAACAGGTGAGCATTTGGGTAATGTACTAAAGGCTTTATTTAGAAACAAAAAATATAAAACATACTTACACTTTACACCTATAACCAGTATAAAGTAACCCAGATCCTTTAGAAATTGTGTTGGCATGTTTCAGTAGCAAAGTGCACTAACCTAGAGCAACCAATCAAATGCCAGTTTGCTGTGGTCACTACTGCATGTTGTACTTCATTGCTTACTTACTCAATATGCCTCACTATTGTTTGTAGGTTGTATTATTGGTAGGGCAAAGCAATTCGATGCATATGTTACCTATTAATTTACATTAGATAAAAACAGAAATAATTTTTTTCAGTAACTAAGTGCAAATATTGGTGTGTGAATCTCACTGAAAGATTAAGTTTACCATTCTGACCATGTTTTATGTTACACCAATATTAGGGGTGTAACATGAAACATGATCACAATGCAATTTCCCCCAGCCCCATCTAACCCACCCCGCACTTACCTGTATCACAGCGCTCTTCTCCCTGCAGGTTTCTGTCATTCTTTAAAAAGGGCATGGCTCCTTCCATCCACAGCCACATCATCCATTCACAAATCCTTTGGCAGGATCCGTGAATAGTGAAACTACAAGTCCCATCCTCAGCCACCAAGAACCGCAAATAATTGCTACCTCTGTGTATTTTCAAGGCCACATATACATGCAAACGTAAAAACAAAATGTACTGTGCAGATGAAACACTTTAATAAGTATAGAGTGCTAAAAATGCACTTACAATAAAGTGACTTAATCAGGACATTTCCATCATAGCCAGCAGTAAGTAAGAAAGGGCACATGCCAAGTGAATGTAAAACCAAAAATCATGGGAAATACTTAAAGGAGGAGAAACAGCCACACCTGGTAATAACAAAAAGGGGGGCCAAAGTGGTATCCTGGTTGACGTAATACCTCCACAGTACTTACCCCTATTGCATTCTTTCTGTGCTGTCCCTGCTATACGTTGCCCTGTGACCTGTGTACAGCTTAACATGCAACTAAACCCTCCTATTCTGCAATAAGCCAGACTGAGTGAAATCTTGATGCTTTATTAACAAAACAGGGCAGGGTGAAGTCAAATCCTACCAGCGATGCTGCCCAAGGGGGAAATTGATTATTTCCTCCAGACACGTGCTGCGGATAGCAATGGATTCTCTTCTCCTCAAACCTAAAATAGAGGCTGAACTCCCAAAATGCACCTGCTTCCTTCTCTTTGGGCCGCGGAATGCTGGGAGTTTATTCAAGAAAAAAACAGTCTAAGCTGCTGTAAACAGAGTGGTTTTCTCTTCACCTCCATCTTGTGGCCGGTATGTAAGGCTATAATTTCCAGAACACTGTCAGCATTTGTCATTTCTCATCCGTCTGGCATGTGCACTCTCTTACTGCCAGCTATTTAAATACAGTCAAGGGAATTCAATATCGCATTTGTGGCAGAATTCAGCTAATGCAGCCATTTCCCGCACTTCTACTAACTTCAAGTAGTTCTTCTGTGCACCATATTTCATTTTGGCACTGTGCTAGTGAGATATTAAATAAATAAAATGCAACAGTTCAGTAATAACAAATGTGATGCAAAGTAGGATCAAGTACTTTTGGGTGTGTTTAGTCTGTCTCACGCTCATATTGTGTATGTCTGTCATAGTATGTGGCACATACCTCAGTTGCAACATTCCTTGAAACCTGAAGATCCGAAAAAAATCTGTCTCAGGCACATGTGGGACTCTTTGTGCAGAGATGTGACACATCTTTGTACTTTATCAGTGTGTATATCTGTCCCAAGGTTTATCTTGCAAGTCGGTGCCAGTTTCATAGGTTTGAGCCAAATTCATGAATGCTATGTAGCCTTGTATGACATAAATAATCACACTATTCCTGTAACCCTGAGACACTTTTATTATGTGTTTCAACCACACTCTTTTTTTAATTCCCCTGAGTGTGTTTACATCTGCTGTTGTACAATGGTACTTCTTGGAGGTAATTTACTTAGAGGAGCGGAAGGCTATAGCAGTAGCTTCAGCTAATCCTCCAGCTCACTTTGGCCGCTGGAGCCGAACCAAAGGGCTGCTGTACGGGCTATTCACAATAGCCTGTATAGCAGCCAGAGGCAGCCAAACAGCTCAGCCGTGCCGAACGCATATGCTTCAGCCCGGCTGAGCCGAACTCACAGCTGAAGCAGACCGTTCTCCCCGCAAATATAAAATAAAAACGGCGTGAGGCCCCCCTCCCGATCCATACCAGACCCTTTACATGGTTTGGGAGGGGGAACTCATGCAGGGGTTTTTTTACATTTTTTTTAATTCTGCTCGCTACCTTGGAGCAGAATAACTGAGCTGAGTTCACTCACTGCCGTTTGGCCTGTATGAGAATAGGGGTGAACAGCAGCGAGTGAACTGCTGGAGGTTTGGCTCAGCTGATCCAACATCTGGAGCGTGTTCTTCACTGCGGCTCAGCCGAACATGCTAAGCATGTTCAGCTGAACCAAAGGGTGCCGAAGCAATCCGACGTACAGCTTATTTTGGCCGTTGAAATCATTTGTACAGGACTAAAGTGAATAGCCGAGCTGTGTTCGGCTCACTTCACTTCGGCTCGGTCATTCACTCAGCTGCATTCGGCAGCTTAGTGAGTACCACCCTTAGTGATATGTCCTGATCAACTCACTTTATTGTAAATGTGTTTTTATCATTGCATATTTCTGTGTTTTACTTGAGATATCCAGTGCACTCTGTTTTGTTTTTAAAAATGAATATTAGGCATGATCAAGTAACACAACACTAGGATATGTGAAGAGAACAAGCTGGGTAAGTAAAAAGTACACTCAAAATATGAAAAGTAAATATTGGCAGGAGTTCATCAAATTTGATAAACTGCAACGTTAAACTGGTCCCCAGGCAAGAAGCTAAATATACAACTGAAAAACATATAAGTGTATTGTCTTGCCTGCCTAAATGCCTGTAGATCTGTTCAGCCAGTCTTGTGATTCAGACACCCTTGCCAGTTATTATAAAGATGGCCAATTAATTTGATTTGCTTTTCTCCTGTAGCTAAGGAGTACAGCTTGATTATTAACCCACCCTTAGCTTGATGATTGGATAATGAAGGAGCAGCAAGAATTTTGTTTAAAAAAATAAATCTGTTTTTTAAACGTTTGTTCGATTCTCTAATAGTTAAAGGGGTCAAATTGACAATCAATTGTGATGAAAATTGTGATAAAAAATAAAAGGATTAGGATGCAAAATTTTTGTTTGTGAAACTCCATTAATTTCCAAAATGGAATGGTAAAATCAAATGAAATTTTGACCGACATTCTATTTTTTCCAGTCACACTGCACCGGAATGCAGGGCATTCCAGTAGCAAGTATTCTGGTATGGGCAACTGCACTGCGGGAAGGGAGCGTGTCTGCGGTGCCATTGACATAAATGGCACCACCGTGCCCCCTCCCACCCCAGAACGCGGCTCGGCTCGATCTATCCGATACAGGGCATTCCAGGCTTAAGCCGTGCCAGAACGCACTGGATATGGTATGAGTGGGTCCCCAAAGTTAATCTGTAAAAAGATACATATATAATGTCTGCAATTGCTGAAATACTTCTGAAACTGCAGATCTGGAAAGTCAAGAAAAAGAAAGAAGTCTTGATCTGCATACTTGTCTTGGGTCAGTGACTGAAATTATTGAAGCAAGAAGCTACAGGGAGACATTTTTGGCCAAAAGATTATAAGCCAGCCACAACACCAAGGTAGGCTCTTTTGGGGCACTAAACTTTGCTAGACCATACTAAAATACCCTAATGATACTGATCATTATATATGTATGCATATATATATATATACACTGAGTGGCCAGATTATTATGACCACCTGACGTTTGTAGGCAAATTAGCTATAATTTCGCGCTGAAGTTGCCAGGGGGCCAGACCATTATAAATAGGGAAGCAGGTTGTTTACCACGACAGTAGAAGTGATTTTTTTCTGAAGATATGGGTAAACAACGCAATTTAACAGCCTTTGAATGTGGGATGATTGTTGGCGCTCGGAGCCATGGAGCGAGAATCAGCAAAACAGCAGAATTCGTTAAATGTTCAAGAGCAGCTGTTGTTCAAATGTTCAAAGGAGAACTATGGAGTTAAGGCTTTTCCCCATAGTTCTCCTTAGGGTAACGGGAGGACACAAACTAGCATCCTACCGTCACCCTTGGCTCAGTATACCGCGAGCTATAGCTCACAGTATACTGAGACGCCGCAGTATACCGCGAGCTGCTGCTCGCGGTATACTGGGACGCCGCAGCTAATTATGACAAATGACGGCTTGAACTATCTTGCTTTGCATGTAATTAGTTTATCTCATATATTAGTTTCACCTTTTAAGTTGCATTAGTGAAATAAATGAACTTTTGCACGATATTCTAATTATTCGAGTTTCATCTGTATATAGATATATATAGATAGATATATACAGATTAATGTATATAATTGTGTGTGTGTGTGTGTGTAGTAGGCCTTATAAATGTCAGCATCTAATAACCTATGTGATCTAGCTACCCTTACACTGCAGTCAATGCATAATTATGAATGACAGTTAATGTAGGAGAGGGTAAGCAGGGTAGTATAGTAGACGTTTAAAGGGTATGCAAACTCTAATAGTGCACTTCACTTATTCGCTCCCTTTTGGTCTTTTAAATATACAATTTACAGTTTTGTTTTATACCTTTTGACTCTGCCAGGAATCTTGCTGTGCTGTCTGCCTGTACTGCATTTTCATCAGTTACATTGTTCCAGGTATCTCTGAAAAACTACAGATCATCTCTATGTTATAGAGATGAAAAGAGAGGAAGACATGTTCTTTAGTCCAGACAACTTCCTATCCAAGGATGATAACAATGCTCCTGCATAGATACAGTACAGAGAGTAAGCATTGTCACCCTATGTCTGGATGTGTGCAAATGGCAGGATTACCTGGTGAAAATAAAGGTGGGGGACATCTAAAAATGTAAAAATGAATGCATCCACCACATTTAAGGACTGGTAAGCTGCAATATTATATATTTTTGTTCTTCAGTTTAGATACGCTTTAAGGTAAAAGCAAATGTGCCTATGTTCTTCATATGGCTTTAAAAAAATTACTTCAGTGTGAATAGTTAACGATAACACATAAACACGATCAGTCTATGATGTTCTACAAAAGCAAATATCTGTTTCTGATCAGGCAAGAATTTTCCAGCTTACTTAAAAGACTATGGTGTCTATTCACTAAGCTGCCGAGGTCAACCGAGTGAACAACCGACCCCAAGTGAAGTGAGCCGAACACTGTACGGCTATTCACTTCTTGCTTGTACGGCTGATTTCAGCCGTATATCGGCTGAAATCAGCCGTACATCGGCTTGCTTCGCATGGCTTCGGGTCGGCCGAA
>NW_017306674.1:1370404-1373188 GCF_000935625.1 Nanorana parkeri | reverse complement strand
TTTTTTTCTTTATTCTGACACGGAGCCATGTCAGAATAGAAAAAAAAATGTTTTTGCCCATAGGAATTCATTTCTAGATTCCTATTGGCTATTTCAATTTGCAAACTAGCATTGCACCCGCCCTCTGCTGATGGACCTGATTGGGAACTGCAGCAGAGGGCGGGTGCAATGCAAACATTTTTTATTATTTTTTTCTATTCTGACACGGCTCCGTGTCAGAAGAAAAAAAAACGAGTTTCTCTCCTGGGCGGCCGGGAGCAGGATTGTAGGGGCTATTGCGAATAGCCCGTACAGCAGCCCTTTGGTTCTACTGAACCGAAGGGGTCCTGGGGCCGAATATGCCTACGGCTAGATCCTTTCGGCTGCTTCGTGAGTAGACCCCTATGTATATATGCAACTGAACTCCTCTTTGGGCCTATTTCTATAGGAAAAAGTATACACTCCCACATTCTCCCTACTAAATCTGATGAGGAAACATATATAAACATAAACATGATATCAGGTATATCAGTATAGCTATAGGATAGATACAATATAAAATAGACATTTTCTTAAACATATAGATCTAGATGTCTGTTCACAGAGATAGCAGATGGTCTGTGGTGTGTACAGGCTTCATGCTAAACCTGGCAGATAGCCACATATAGTTTGAAACTGTCACATGAGACAGTTTTTAATGCGATGTGTGTCACTCTCAAAATGAGTTTTAATTCAACCCTGCTAGGAAAGTGAATAAATACAAATAACACAAGTATTTCCCTAGCGCTATTATGCTTTTTCAATCACCACTTTATTTAGCCCATGGTTAAAGAATGATTGAGCATAACCTGACCTTCCCCATTCTACCTAACTGGAAGTAAAAAAAAAAAAATGAAGTTGAGAAACAAGAAGTAAGCAAAAAAAAAGGTTGTATTGCATCTGAAGTTAAACTTGAAAGTGTATGTAAACCCTAAATATTAAAGTAGAACTCCCTAAATATTAAAGTAGAACTGAAGCCAAAACATTTGTGTTTAGTTTTGGATAGAGTAGGGGAGGGTTATACCCCATCAAATTTTTTTGCCATTATTGCCCCATTAGGGAGATTTCTCGCTGTAAAAAGACTGGTATGCTGATATGTACTGATTGTATTATTGACTGTAATTATGTATTTTGAGCAATAAATGGTGCTGTAGTGCAACGCTAGCCTATGTTAGTTTTCTATATGCATACTTATCTATGATTACAGGAAGTTCTTTCTATATGCTGTAAAATGCTGTATTCTGATATAATGTCCTTCTAGGCAAGTAAAACCTAATTCAACATTCCTCAAGATCTCAGTGCTTCATCTAAACACATAACCAACATCCTGTAGCCCCATTCTACTAAGTCCAAATAAGGCAAGTGATGACACCTCCCCACTGGCAACTTAAAACCATGCAGGACCCCTCTCTTTGCTCAACCCGGAGGTTGAGAAGTGAGGAGGAGGAGGCTGTGCTTCCTCCCCTGGGATTCCACCACTAAAGGAGAACTGCTGGAGGACACCTAAGATTACCCCTGGAACCTGGAGGGAGCATATTAGTAATATTATAATTTAGAAAGTATTTTGTATAATGTGTCTGTGTTTATATTTGAAGCAGATACAGATATCCCATCGCCTAAGTAGTATGTCCCCTGTTGTCTCTCAGTGGGTGCTGTAGTAACAAGCACATGGCACTGCTGAATATAACATAGAGAGTGAGTCACCAACACACCAAAATCGTTATCATCAAAATGCTTTAATTGATGTTGGTTGAACATGAAATCACAGGAACAAGCAGTGTTTCGAACCATGCAGGGTCCCTTCATCAGGCAGTGTGTGTTTTGATGACAAAGCTTTTGGTGTGCTGGTGACTTACTCTCTGTGTTTATATTTGTTTACATTTCTTACCTGCACACACTGTCAAGGGGTCAAAGGTGGCATGGTAGGTGGTACCCCTATTGAGAACAAGAGTGTCAAAGTTCATGTCATCAACTTTGGGGCACTGGTGCTTTGGGAGGGGAACCCCATTTAAAGTGGGAACCACTCTTAAAACATCCTCCTAATGCTGAAGAGCATGCAGGTTGATATCAACTCACATTGTTCTCTTGCTGTGGGGATACCAGGCTGCGTTCTTGGTCTGTTCAGCTGTTTCGCTTTGGGAAAGGGAGGTGGTGCTACACTGTTTTGTATTTGTTTTTGTTTTATTATTTGTTTTGTCTGCCCAGTGCCCATTCCTCCTATTATAAATAGGGTGAATGTGACTGGACTGTGGCATGCCAGGCAAATGTCATTAAATGTCATATACCTCACCTCAATGAAATATACCTCACAGAATTTGAGTAGGCATAAACAATCCTAAAGGTCTGCAAATATGAATGTTTTATATTCATGCTAGTAGAGTATAATAATAGACTCTAACACTATACACAAATAAATGTCTGTTGACCACTCCTATTGCGGGTATTACTGTATTTCACTTCCAATTCCAAGGAAGGGATCTGTAATGTTGGCAATAGCTCGAAGCAACATCACCTAAATAAATAAACTGGGAGTTGGAATAAATATGTTATCTGTTCAAAAGCACTTTGCAATTGCAGGTATCCAAGGGCTAACACTAGGCACCATCCCAAAATGTACATTTCTCCAATCAGAAAGCCAGGTGAAAGCCACCTTACTAACCCTCCCTGAAGCAGCCTCTGAAGAAGTCTCTGAGAAAACACTTCTTGCATGTTATGGCTGGCCTATACATTTTTTTTTTTTTTTAAATTTTAAAATAAAAACGTTTT
>NW_017306674.1:1367090-1370029 GCF_000935625.1 Nanorana parkeri | reverse complement strand
ATTTTTTTTTTTTTTTAACTCTTAAAATAAAGCAGTTTTATGCTATGCCATTTATTGCTTTGTAAATTTAATTATGACTGTGAAGAGCTTGGTTTCACTCGGACACTCTGCTGGATCCTTACTCAGAGGGAGGAAAGAGGATTCCATTCAGGAAGATCTGAGATTGCCCCCTGAACTCTACCTGTGTTAAAGAGGAAATCTCTGGCTTTCTGCATATATGGAAAGGAGAATTATCATTGCCTGACATTATACAACCTTCTGGGATCTGGTGGCAAGAAGGCCTAACTACAAACACTTTTAACTTGCAGTAATGTTGGTCTAACAAATCTCATGAATTTGGAAGCTCATTGGTTTGTAAGGTAGCTTGGCTTTCTGATTGGTGTGATATATATCTCTGTGATCTAGGAACAGGCTTTCAAGCTGCAGCTAAAACAAATGTAGCGTCCCCCTTACTCGGTCAGCAATATCCCAGCACAGGATAACACTACCGGTGGCTCCTAAGAGGTGATCTACAGTAAAAAAAAAAAAACGAACGGGTCTCCTGTATTTCCTTTGTAAGAAACCTCTATAATGGATCCACAGCACGCCAGCACACCTTGAGTGCTAGGGTCGGTTGCTATGGGCTATGCAACTCTGAATTATTCTTGTCTAGGGATAATAGTACTTTCATTTGCCCATCAGCACTTACTGCCCTCTTGAGTAATCAATTAAAGTGATGTCCTGACTGTAGATGCTCACAACTTTTATTGCAGAACAGGTAGAGAGGTGGAGGTTTAGGATCATTCAGGCAGATGTAGAATCCATTGCAGTGCAGAGTGTCGTTACTGTCTCCGTGCACAGTAGAACACCTGGCACAGCACTACTTGAGGTAGAAGTTACTAGTCATTGTTTTCAGTAGTATCCAATGGACCTGCTGCTATCAGGCTTCAGGGCCATCACATGGCTAGTACCCAGGCTTCAGGCCTAGCATCTCAGTGAATCTATTGCAGCCTCCCCACAGGCTGGGCCCGGGGGACGAAGAGAGAGCTCACATGGTCCACCCCAAGTATTTATCTCCTCCCTCAGCATGCACCACTGGCCATTGTCTAACAGTGATTGGCTGGAGAGGGATATCCACACATAGCAGTCCCTCATTGGTTTCTCAGTTCTGTGACCAGGGTACACCCTGCAGTATACCTCGCAGCAGACAGATACAAACAATGACAGATTGTTTAGGGGAAACCAAATGAACCAAACTACAAATTAGCATCAGACCGCATACAATCTGATATTACTAAATTTAATAGCACTCTTTCCAGTAGGGCGCTACACAAAAATGATCAAATTTTAACAAATTTGTCATTTAAAAACTATTTGTCATTAAACCTTTCCACCTCTGGTTTGAACATAAGCCTTTACAGAGTACATTTACCACTGGATAGTATTAGAAAAGTCTTTATTTTAGGTAAAAGTGACAAAAAGTCTTAGCTAGCTCCTTTCCAAAGAAAGCACTAATATGAAAAGTCACCACAGCTACTGTCTCAAAGCTGAATCAATTTTGTGTGCCCTTCACCTCTACATATCAGGATCAGGAATATGTCATTGGCTAAAAGCAGTAAAAATAAAAGCAAGGTATCATCTCAGATATGTTCTCCTTTCCACATTGAACTAATGAAGAATGTCAGTATGGAAGATGCTTGGATATCATTTCAACATATGAATGTTTTCTACAAAGAATCTGGATCTTGGCGCTTAGGGTAACCATATGTATTTATTCCATAACTATTGTGTATATTGTTCTGCTACTTCTTCATGGATTGTGTGGCACCATAAAGTCAATACTTACATATATAAATACGAACAATAGAAATGTATACTGAATGAGAAAACTGTCTCCGTTATGATATCTACCATTTAAAACTCATATGAAGAAAATTAAATAGACTCACTAATTGATGACTCTTTTCTATAAATGATGAAAAAACTAAAAATACATTTTTATAATGGTGGTCTACCACTCTTCTTCCTCTCTTCTTTATACAATGCGCTAGAGTTTTTGCTTTTGTTCTACCAGAAGGGCTGAGAAGACAATATCATAAACTTTACTTAGAGAAAGATAGATAGATAAATGACACACAGAATCTTCACTGAGTATTTCTAGATATTTTGACCAAATGTAGCCAATTTTCTCATTTTGCTAAATAACAAATCCTATACTGCAATGTTGCTCTTTGTTTTTTTTTTTTTAGTAAAATGTTCCGGAGGGCTTGGCAGCGAAAGGGTTAAAGCACTGACACACAAAATAATTTGGTAAATAGTAATCTGGTATTGCAAATAGTAACATAAGGTGGTAATCCCAGAGAGTTATCTCCCCAAGGTTCCTTGAACCTGTAAAACCACTGAATAGTGGTATTAAACATCATTTCCCTAGCAAAAATGGGAGGATTTGTTGTGGAAAACATGGGGAATAGTTAAAACCTTAATTGTAGGTGAGTCTTCCTGGTGCATGTGTTTTAAATGACAGTGACTGATTTACCACCATTGAATGTTCAGAAGAAATCCCATTTACTGCTTTGAAAAATATGCACCTTAGAGTGTTTGTGGGCAAAAAAGGGAAAATGATTTAATGTGCTACCCATTCGCCCATCCCTGCTCTATATCCCTGCAATTGCAGTCCAATGATGGGGAATAATGTCCTTCACCAGAAATGAGTGAGTCTTCTCATCTCCCCAAAATTTCATCAAAAATCTTGAGGTTTCAGTGAAATAATGTATGTCATTTTGCCAAAATGCATTTGAGTCAGCAGGAAAGGTGAAATAAAGGTGGCTTTTGGTGGTTTTGAAGGGTAAGTTACTTCTGAGGGTACAGAAGCTCCTTTCAACTGTTCTGGACCCAGTGGCGGATCCAGGGGGGGGGGGCAACGGGGGAATTGCCCCCCCCCCCCCCGTTACTTTTCCTGC
>NW_017306674.1:1348971-1366341 GCF_000935625.1 Nanorana parkeri | reverse complement strand
CTCCTGTGACCCCTCCCCTCCACTGGCCGCCAAGGAGAGGTGCTGCAGCCTGGATGTAGGTAAGGTTGGGGAGTCTGTGGGTGATGGCTGTCTTGGGGGGATTGGGGGACTGTAGCTGGGTGGTATTCAGCATTGCTGTATAATGATTATACAGCAATGCTGAATACCACCAGCTGAGGGCCCGCGGGCGTCACCCCCCATGCCCCCCACTAAATGAAGCCCCCGGCCACAGGTGTAATGGTTCCCTCCCTCCGCCGCCTCTCTGCCACATGCACCACTACAGATGCGGCTCTCTAATCGTGCGGCCGCTCACTCCTCAAGGGGTGCTCGGGAGGCCCCAGCGTGCAGCCCTCTAACATACCTGATTAGAAGGCCGCATCTGCCTGCTCCAGCCAGCCCGGATCACCTCGGTATACCCTTGAGAAGCGAGCGGCTGCGCGATTAGAGAGCCGCATCTGTAGCGGTGCAGGTGGCAGAGAGGCGGTGGAGGGAGCCACTGCACCTGCGGCCGGGGGCTTCATTTAGCGCAGGGGGTTCAGTGACGGGATCTACTGCAGGCAAACTGGCTGGTGCGGCCACAGGAGAGCCCTCACTACCAACCAGAGCCCCCACTGACCACCAGGGTAAGGTGACCAGTTTTTTAAAATCCAGGAACATTTTTAAGGGCTCATTCACACTGGAATTGGCTGGCACATATAGCTCCGTGCTGCGTGCACGGCCGTATCGGGCAGCTCCTTGGAAGGACAGGTGCTGCATGTGATTAGTACAAAGCCCCTATTCTTCTCTATGAGACTATGCGGCCGTACGCCGCCCCGCTCTCACCCGTCCTGTACATCGGTGCGTGTGAGCGTACCCGTATGCTGACAGGATGGATCCTGTCTGCGTCCGAGCAAGGAAACATACACCAGTTCGGACGTGCAGGGCGGGTGAGCGTAAGGGGGTGTACGGCTGCATACACCCATAGAGAAGGACAGGGGCTGCATACTAATCATACGCAGCACCTGTCCTTCCCGGGAGCTGCCCGATACGGCTGTGCACACAGCACGGAGCTGTACGTGCTGGCCGATTCCAGTGTGAATGAGCCCTACATGCACTTCCTTGCTATGCTAATAGCGTTTCTTCTCAGAAGCTGCACACAGCGCGCCGGTTTAAGTAGTAACCAGCACACGCTGTATGCAGTTTCTGACAGCGTGGGAGACAGGAGGCTGGGCTTGTCTGGATCCAGGGATCTACTTAATTTTCTGGCAGTGCCCCTCCCGAGAATAGACTCTGGATCCGCCCCTGTCTGGACCTGTGCCCCTCATTATCCCCTCTCATTCTTCATTATTTAGGAGATAAAGGTAAAACAGCCAAGATACAGTTAGTTGAATTTTTAGATTTAAATGTAAGTAGAAACTGGTTTTCCAAACAGCGGGTCAAAGGCTTCCGCCATTTCACTTGCACAGACTCAAAAAATGCATCATTAGCAGTTATGCACTGAACAAGACAAATTCACTGTATGGTAAACCCTTTTTCAATGCAGTAAGGTGAAAGATGGCTATGGCAAAATAAGTGATGTGGCCAATTGGTGGAGATTAGTTATCAATGTGCCAATGTGCACCATATGTCAAGAAAGTAAACCTGAAGATGGTAACTGTAGCCAAGTTAAAAAAAAGGCTAGACGTCTGTAAATTTAGATGTGTGTAGAGTCAATTGGTTCGCAACAGGCCATGAAAAAATATGGTCAATGTACCCAAACCACAAACATATGTGGCCTGAGTACAAAGGATGAGTAAAAATAAAATGCTCTTTAAACTTTATTGAAAAATTCTGGCATAGCTAGGTGACATAGTTGACTTCATTGTAATTCTCTGCAACTAAGGGTTGTAATCAGTGGTGTATTTAGGTTTTGTGCTGCCTTCGGCAAGAGTACACTTGAGCCCCCCCAATCAAAATTTCCCCCACCCCTTCCTGTTTAAGACATTTTGTGTAACCTGTCAGTCACTGGATACAGCGTGCACGCTGTATCCCGCTTCTGGCAGGCTGTGCTAGTAGCGTAACAGGGAAGCCGGGGTCTTAGGTAGGCTGTAAAGGATCTCTTGTGGGCTCTGCAGGGTCTCAGCCTGACATTCTGCAGACCACCTGAGACCCTGCCGTGCCCATCATAGATCCTGCAGACACCACCACAGACCCCACATAGCCCACCATAGATCCTGCACAGCCCACCATAGATCCTGCACAGCCCATCTGAGACCCTGCAGAACCCACCACAGATCCCGCAGACCCCAGCACCAACCCCTCAGAGCCCACCACAGACCCCACAGAGACCACCACAGATCCTGCAGAGCCCACCATAGATCCTGCATAACCCACCTGAGACCCTGCAGACCCCACACAGCCCACCATAGACCCCACACAGCCCACCATAGACCCTGCACAGCCCACCTTAGACCTTGCAGAATCCACCACAGACCTGCATAGACCACCATAGACCTCGCATAGCCTATCTGAGACCTTGCAGAGCCCACCACAGACCCCACACAGCTCACCATAGACCCCGCATAGCCTACCTGAAACATCCCGCCATCAGTTGCTGGGGCATCTCACGCGGCCCCGGCAACTCCTTCTCCCCGCCTCTGGTCCCTTCTTTTCCTCCACCTGGCAGCTCTCACATAAATTAGGTGACCACAAGACCCAATGAGCCTGATTAGGCCTAATTCTGTGCGGCCCGACTTGCCGCACCATTTTGGGGGCGGCATTTTTCCTCCCCCCTGCAAAGTGCCACCCAAGGCAAAAGCCTTGTTTGCCTTGCGGTGGATACACCCCTCATTGTAATGGTTGCCAAAGAAGACAACGTAATCAATGCCATAGCTGTGTGAATAAATTCATAGTATTCAGCACGAGGGAAATGTAACTATTTGTTCTAGATGACCAATGAAACCCTTGGGGGTCAATTGACTAAAGACAAAATAAGCTGTTTATTTTGCATGGGAATTTGCACTTTGCAGGGAACGTTCCCCTTAGCTTAGTGAATGTAGTAAAATTTCACTTTGCAAAGAATACCCAATCATGAGCAAGGAAATAAAAAACAGTATTTTTGCTGCACATGATTGGGTGATGGAAGTCAACAGCGCCTCACTTCATTTACTAA
The DNA here is from genome assembly GCF_000935625.1 of Nanorana parkeri. Lineage (NCBI taxonomy): Eukaryota > Metazoa > Chordata > Amphibia > Anura > Dicroglossidae > Nanorana > Nanorana parkeri. The sequence continues at coordinate 1,363,211 of NW_017306674.1, read as the reverse complement.
ACTTCCCCTTCAAAGTGCAAATTCCTGGCATAGATTTGGATGGATAAGGAATGGATAATGACTGGAAAATGCTACCTAAACCTGTTAGTATTGCAAGTACCAGGGTTGTCATGGGTCTTTTGGGATTTTTGGGACATAAAAGAACAAATGCAATAATGGAAAGTCAGTGAATGGGATCAGTTTACTAACAATGATGCATTATCTAAGAGTATTCATCATCCTATATTAATTCTGCATATAATACCAGAAAGGGCACACTGGACAACTTGTATTATATTTTGGTATTAGACAAAGATTGATCTCCTTAGATACTGTTCCCACTGCTACTACTTTCAACAAGAATCTATTTACCACATTTTGCCCCATCCTCAGCAATGCAATGATGTCATGCCAATGCCCCTATTCAGCCCTGGCTGAGGAATATAATTTGACATATGGCATCAGCTGTTACAACAGGGTGATGAGTATACTTAAAGATTCTGTTATACCCAGATCCTTCACAGAAAATGTCTAAGGCAGCAAATGGTACTGTCGTATGAGGATGCTGGTACAAGATGTGGGCACCAGGATTGATTTTCCTTCCGACAAACACGCATATTCAATACGCCTAGGTGTGAACCCAGCCTAAAATACTTACCTTCCTCCCCGTTCCTGTGATATTCCATGTGTGGTCCCACCCAGCACTGCTCAGTCATTGCTTGAAAAATGTCCCAGACAGGTCCTCTTCTTGCTGCAACCCCATTCATTCAGATACACGTATGCTTTAAATAGGGAACATTATCTATGCCTGGACAATATTTGTAAGTCCCTATACTGTGTCTGTAAATGTGTCGTTTTTCTGATTCCTGTACATTTTGCCCTGGCAGTTAGGCCCCATTCACACTTGAGCTGAGCATCTTTGGGTGTCGTTTGGAGTTTCTTTTTTAAGAGTTTGTATAGGCATTTTTGCAAGCATTGTTTATGTCTCCCAAAACTTTACATTTAAGGCATGCCAACTGTCATGGTTTGCAATGTGCATTTGTCAGCTTTCAACCAAAATTTTAAGCACTCCTATCCTTTACAGCCAAGGAAGGTGCCATCTTAGTCTCATTTTGGATTGCAGTTACCATGGTGTTGCACATGTGATCAGCTATAACCCCAACCTTCCTTGGCTGTAAAGGATAGGAGGGTGTAGTTCCGCTATAAAGACATCATGAATGCAGATGGTGTAAAATGAATTTCAGTAACATTCACATTGTTACTATTTCCTGTATGCGTTTTACAGTGATATTAAAGTCAAAATGTTTTTAAGCCATTTCAAATGTTGATGAAATCACTTACAATGGATGCTGCTCCTTGATGTTTAAAAGTTTTACTTCCCTACAAAATGAACTGGTCTCTTGAGCACTGGTGCTGATATCATGTTTTAGGGTGGATCCTTTCATAGTTACATAGTTACATAGTATTTGGGATTGAATAAAGACATACGTCCATCAAGTCCAACCCATATAGGTCCACGCATTGCAGGGTCCTATGACGACACCCTTGAGTGTGCTGGTAAGCTGTGTGTGTCTCCACAAACACACAGAAAGGAAAGCCTCTCCCCTGCTCCCCACTCCTCCCTTCAGCTTCCTCCTTCCTTCTCCAAGCTAGTAGATGAACAGCTGCTGGAGACTGTCCTATCCATTGTAATCTTGTACTGGATAGGAAGTTCTGGGAAGCTGAGCTAAGAGAGTGAAGCCAGCTGTTTAGAAATATGACGACTGTACGTCCTTGGGCTAAAATTCTAAGAAATGCGTTGCTGGGCAATGTATATTTGATGAGGATTCATTATTGAAAAAAGGCTGAGTTTAATACTACTTTAATATCCTTTTTATGACTGAACACCGAGCTTGTGCATAAAATAGCATAATTCTTACCACTGGTGCAATCTTCACAGTCATTTCATGATCACTCAGTTACCACTGTCTGTAAAACAGTAGAGCATAATTACGTATGGGTATTACAACAGATTGTTGCTGCAGAATGTGTGATATAATGCAAAAGACATCTGTAAAAAATAAGTCAAGGCAACTTGACTTACTTTTTACAGATATACCATGACCTGGATGAATGAGAACCTTCACAGACACAATGCAAAAAGACAGTAAAAGGCTATATTATTTCTCATACTTTACCTTCTGTAAGGCTTCCAATTTTTCATAAAACATTGTGCTTTCTATAAAATACACATAAGATGAACTTGCAGCACATTGTGCCTTTTCAAGAAGTAGCAGGGTTATATCCGGTAACAGCTTCTAGCTCGAGGACTAAGCTTAATGTTTGAATGTTAGTTTACTCTCCCTGAGGCCTGGGAACCATAAAGCTTACTCTCTCCCAAACCTCTTCTTTCACAAAAGCCCTAGGACTCCAGTCTGTACACACGTGGCAGCTGCACTAACCCCTTCTTTGCTGTCATTTAGTGTTATCACAGCTATCAGCAAGGCACTGTGCGATGAAGTTTAACCTAATGGATTCACTTGAATAGCGTAAATAGAGTGAAATACGAACTGGTGCCTGCAGTGACCAATCAGACTGAAGCTGCAAAGTATTGCAAGTTAGAAAGTGCTCCTTTACATCTAACCTGAGTTTTAAATAAATAAGTCTCATGCATAAAAAAATATTTAGGGCTCATGCACAGGGGCATTTTAAAATAATCTCATCTACGCTGGATCTTTCCACTAGAAGCTGGCAGAAAACGCCAGCTTCAAAAATACTTTTGGCATTTACATGCATATGTGTGTAAAATATGCCAGGAGGAACGCAGGTTTGGGGCATTTAAAGTTACATGTGCACAGCTATAATAAATGTACTTATCATATATGCATTTTTTTGTCCAAAGAAGTTCTGGTGTGAATGATCAGTAAAGTGCATGATTTTTAATGCGTTTAGACGCATAAACACATATGCATAATATTCGTGCTCCATTCTGCCTTGGTTCTCAATGTATACTTCTTGTTTGGACTTTATTAACACATGCACACATGCATTTACATGCGTACGTGCAAAAAATGTATGTATTCGGACACAGATTTTTCTATTTTGTGTTACAGATCTGAACGCAGTGCATGTTTACACACCCATGTGCATGTCCCTGTTGAAAACAATACATCTTATGATTTGTAAACCAGAAACACTGCATTGGTTTCATTGCGGCCGTGTGCATGTGGCTCTAAAATACAGATGTAAACACCACAATGTGCATGGACACATTTTCTAAAATGAAGCTGTGTGCAGAGGCATGAAAAAAAAACACAAAAAATGCCCCTAAAAGCAATGTTTTGTCTGCCTATATGTATAAGATAAAGCTATGTTTTTATTGGCAATGCCTGAAAAGAGAGAAAGATGGGGTCTGCACAGGGGTCCTCTTCCATCCTGCAGAGGACAACTTTTAGTTTATCCCTTTTACCTTCTACCTTGCATAGCAAATCAGTAGTGGCCTAAGGAACAAAGGGCCCTGGTGCAAGATTTGTTTTCCCTGTCATGTGACAGTTCTTCTAAAACAATACAGGCTAATGATTATAGGACAGTGGTGGAGCACCAAGGCCTTTAACAGCTTAACTGCTGTAACCCTGGTAGTTCTGCCACTGACTCCAAGCTATAGAGGAACTACAAATTCCAGCAATACATAATACAGAATAATAGTATATGAATGTTCTACTCTGGCGCTCTGCTCCGGGGTGCAGATGTGGAAGGTCTGTGGAAGGGGCAGATGTGGAAGGTCTCACCAGGAGCAGATGCAGAGGGTCTCACCGGGGGCAGATGCAGAGGGTCTCACCAGGGGCAGATGCAGAGGGTCTCATGCAGGGGCAGATGCAGAGGGTCTCATGCAGGGGCAGATGTGGAGGAACGTAGCAGGGCAGATGTGGCAGATCGCAGCAGGAACAGATATGGTGGATCGTAGCAGGGGCAGATGTGGAGGATCACAGCAGGGGCAGATGTGGCAGATCGCAGCAGGAACAGATATGGCGGATCTTAGCAGGGCAGATGTGGAGGATCACAGCAGGGGCAGATGTGGAGGATCACAGCAGGGGCAGATGTGGAGGATCATAGCAGGAGAAGATGTGGTGGATCGCAGCAGGGCACTTGTGGAGCAGAGCAGATGTGGTGGTTCGCAGCAGGGGCAGATGTGGTGGACTGCAGCAGGGGCGGATGTAGAGGATTGCAGCAGGGGCAAATGTTGCAGATCACAGCAAGGCAGATTTGGCAGATTGCCTAAAGGCAGGGGCAGATGTGGCAGATTGCAGCAGGCAGGGGCAAATGTGGCAGATAGCAGCAGGCAAGATGTGCAGGCCAGGGCTAATGCTGTGGTCCCCCAGAAGGCTGCCGCGAGGTCCCCAGTGGGGGAAGTGGGGGACCTTATTTCAGCAGAATCTTTAAAAAAAAAATGAAGTAGCATGCCGCATCCAATGATGGGGGAAACCCATACTGATCTCACTGGGCCCTCCCCACAGCCTTTGGCACATCCGCCCCTGAGTCCCCCTGCCAATAACGGTGCAGCTGCTCTCCTGCCTGCTGTTCCGGGGTGAAAGGGACAGCTGCTATGTGCCCATGTAAATGATGGGATCCAAGGCAGTTGCCCCTTTTGCCCTGCAGTAAAGATGGCCCGGATAACAGGAGGCACCTTATGAAGGACATTTATGGCAGAATCACCAGGTATTATTTTATTAAAAGCTTCAGATTTAAAAGTATTGAACATGGCTTTTCAAATTACATTGTGTTTTTAAATTACATTAATGTGTTAAAGCTAATATGAGATTTTAATGATCTGTAATCTTTAGGAGTTCTATAAAGCAAGTTTAAAGATTTAGTTTTATGTTTGGAGGGGTTAAAAAAGATTTCCACACACATCCTGTTCTGGAGACAAAATAGGAAATTAAAGGTGAGGAAATATCCCTCTTAGGGCTCATAACCATATGCTGATCTGGGTGGTGTACGTCTGAAACTGGTCATGTGCATGACCCCTTGGACAGTTGTCACCAGAATATTCCTTCCAATTTTTAGATTTTACCTACTGCTCTGGCGACAACTCAAAATTGTTGGATTTCCCCTCATTTGCTGTCTTAGTGACAGTGGTACAAATAGAGTGAGTGAATCTTCCAACCTATGACACAGACGACAATAAAAAAAACCTGACAGAGGCTCTAAACCTTCCCCATTCCTTTCAAACAATGTCTTTACATACACTTTTATAACAGTAAAATCAAAGCGGCAGGGAGTGTGGTTATATTTCCAAAGCAAAGCTGACTTCTTGTACAGTAACCCCAAATACAGAACTATCAGTTGCAATTATGTTACCTTTAAAAACATACAGTATTTTATTCGCTTTATTGCTGTCTTTTTTCCTGATGGTGAGATCTCCTTTCACTTCCTATCCCCATCACTTGGTCTCAGCTGCCACACGACAATGTTGGTGCACTTTAAAAAGATTGCACTTCACATTCTGTATGTCATAGTGTAACAGGGTGCAACTAAAACAGGAACTGAGTGGAAATGTTAAGAGACAAAATTAATTAATAAATCATTTAACTTGCTGGCTGTTTACCTGATTTGTCTGCAGTCTCCTCTTTCATTGCACCTGCTGACCATGTCTCAGGATTCTACCTCTATCCATGTAACTTGGCGAGTGTTTAAGCATGCAGTGCAAGCATTTAATCACCTGTGTGCATGTACATTGGCATGCACATTAATTGGATGACTTGACCCTGTCATATTCCTGTACTGATGCTTAGCCTTGGGATTAAGGTTGACTTCCTACTGGACCTTAGTACTGAAAAATGCTCCCAAATCATATATTTGTATTGGTAAATTGTCAAAAAAGAAGCTCTCATGGGTCTGGTGCATGTTCTCCTTTACAGTTTCAAACATGGCCATCTGAGTTAGTCTGTGCCGACTCTCACATTTCAGCCTCTATATGTTCCTATGTTTAGTTTAGGCCCACCTGTCTTGTATATCCTGATCTGGTCTACTTTGGCTTCTGGGTCTATTTGTCTGTCTGTATTAGCTCTTTTGTTTCTGTCTGTTTGTATGTATACCATGTATCTCCTAGTTAAGTCTCCCTCTGTTCCTATCACGTGCATTAACGTACTGCAAAAATGTAAATGGGCCCTCAGTGACCATTGGTAGGTGCTTTTGAAATGGGTCGTCAGAGTTTACTGGTAGGTGCTTTTTTAAATGGGCCGTCAGAGTTCATTGAAAGGTGCTTTTTAAATGGTTCCTCAGAGTTCATTGATAGGTGCTTTTTAAATGGGCCCTCGGGATTCATTGATAGGTGCTTGTGAACTCCTCTTGCCCTATATTGGACAATTGGACCTCATTTTATACTGCAGAAAGCTGCTTTTGCATTTCTGCTGAATTGAGTGAACACTGGCCCTAACATGGACAATTGCTTACTCACTACAGTTGGGCCAAGGATAACAGGGGTACATTTTCACCAACAAGTACTTCTTTTAACTAGATGTACAACTCAGCGTAGGCTCATTAGAGTGATAATCTATGATCAAACCATTTTGCAGATTACCACTTTAGGTAACAGTGCAAAAAATTGAGTGCACAAAAAGGGTAACATGAACTCCTTAAATAAAGGCACATGTCAGTATCATTATCAGTTCAGTAAGAGGTTACTGTCTCTTTAAAGTGCATATATTGCCAAAACATTTTTACTTTTGGATAGAGTAGATAACAGTTGAAGCCACTGCCAGGTTATTTTTTGTTGTCTGTGTATCATTAGGGAAATTTCAGCAGTCATTTCAGAGGACCTGACTACAATTGCTGACGAGTGTTGTGCCACTTGGTGCCTTGTGCTCAAAATGTATTTCCAATGCTCAATTGCACCTCCTAACCCTCCAGTGTCCAGCTGGCAAATGGCCCCAGAACAGGCAAACCCCATCCCATATTGTCCCCAGTCTCCGACTTTACCACTCTGGGATGGCAAGGAGTCCAGCCAACCATCCGGTATATGCTCAGTAGGGTGTGTGTCCCAGCATCTCTGCCACTCTTGACTACTACTCAGTACTACAATCTCTCTTCCATCCAGACATTCATGATTTAAAAACTGTATATAGACAAATCTACCTGCTTATATTCAGAAAAGTTTTTAAAAAATAGCTGATTGGCCAAGTTGTTTGTCTTTTGTTTGAAATTAGGTGTCTTTGCAAGATGGCTAGGCTTGATCTTTCTGAAGAATATGGTAGCCCAGAATCTCAAAGTATAGCCTCTACTAGTTAAAAAAAAAAGGTTTCAGCAACAGTGGTATAATCATGTTACAATGCCCTGGTAGCTGCAACAAGTACACCCAAAAGAAGATCCAGAACAGACAGCTGGATTTATATATACTATCCATCTTGGGAATGCCTTGGAATCCCCAAGAAAGAGCTGGAGTCTGTGGCTGGACAAGTTTAGATGTTTCCCCTATGACCAGGGTGGCATGAAAGGACTGAAACTGATTACAAATACAACAAAGACTCTCAGTTCTCTAATGAGATTGATATGGGACAAACACATACAAATATTTAAAAAATGACTGCTCAGCTGTCCTTAGCAAATGCGTGTTCAAAAATATTGGGTAGTACATGCTGTGCATCCTACATTTTTCCTTCCACCGCCCCTGCAGTTGACTGCCAGTGGGTTCTCATAAAAATGCATCTTACCGTAGATTTTAAATTATAACTTAAAATTCTAGCCTAATAACTTAGAATCAGCAGTCTTTAATGTTCCAACAGACATAATGCAGTTGTGGAGGCTAATAAATTTGATAAAATCTAGGAGGGTGTGCGAGATGCTAACATGCAAAAAATATTGCATAAACAAAGAAGCCCGCTGCTTCTTCGCAAAGAAAAATGCATAGGAATACAGCGGTCAATGCCTTTCTTTATCTCTGACAAAGCTTTCATATTTGTGTCCAAAAATTCCAGATACAGCATTATGGCAAGAAAGGGGAACTAGCCAAGGAATGTGCCAAACGAATGTGCTCAATATTTATTTTTCAGATTTTTCAGATTAGCTATAAATATAATTTTCTCAAAAAGACGATACGTTCTGTAATAGGATTGTTTTGTATGTGCTTTTGTGTATCTCAGTGTGACAAAAAGGGACTAAAGTAACAAAAACTGACAAGTTGTATATGTTTTACCTCATTAATAAATAAGCATATTTTGTCTCTTAAGTCAGATGCGTCTCGCACGACAACAGTGGTAATTAAATTAAATATTGATGAACGATGGTATATATGTGCAGAGAATGCCTGGGTAAAAAGCATTGCCAGACCTAATTAAAATCTCACAGAAGTAGCCCCATTGGGGCTGTTCGTTAAACCTCCAAATGGTGATACCAGCAGAAGCGTAACTAGCACTTAACAACTCTAATTAATAGTAATCTAATTATATTTATGGAAACGTCTTTATTCTGGGCTCGGTTCCTGATTGTTTTGGAGAGGTGAATGTTTGGAACAGATCAGAGGAGCATTCAGTGTTTGGATGCAAGGGAAGCTGGGAGCACTGTCAGTCTTCAAATGAATAATAGGTGAGGAGAAGAGGTGCTGCCACTAAACTCACATGCTATCAACCGCAATCAAAAAAGGCTAACTGTGTCGCACCTTGACTGTGACAACGCAAATTAACTTCATTTACTAACAAAAAAGCAGTGGTGTGCACAAATCCATATGTACCAGCACAAAAGTAGCTCTTTTGCAGCTGTGAGTGAGACTAATTGAAGTGGCTTTCTCATTGGTCGACATGGGTTATTATACTCCACTGTGCAGTGTTTTTAAATAATACCAGCTACTCCTGTCATTATAGCTGAACTCCAGGCAAACGCATGTAAATACGCAGATGAAAAACAATAATAAAAAGGGAGCTGTTTTATCTGTCAAAGGATTTAAATCTTTGTCTACTCTGTCCTGAGTTTTACACAGCTCTGCCACACCACATTGCACAAACTGTTAGATGGCACCACTTTCTCTGTTTCAATTAATGTGACCCTGTCACTCAACTAAAAGTGCCAATAAAAACTGTCTCTGTAAAGAAGAAAGCGAATACTTACCTACACAGCTGCCTTTCAGTTAGGTGACAGAGTTACTTTAAGCAATACAGTGGTGTAATTTCCCCACCCCAAGCCTGATAATTGGACAGCAAAGAAGCAGCAGCAGACGAATGAGGTCATCTCTTTGCTTTCTCTGCTCTCTCCTCCTGTCATTTTGCTCGTTGTCACCACATTTACATACAGCATATATGTTTGGCTCACAGTACTGCCCCTCCCTCACCCAGTGTGAGTGCTGCTATACAGGTGATTGCAAGAGATAGATACCAAGTAAATATCTAGTTCCAGATCAATGACATTCGCAAATATGGCACCTGTAGTAACTTTATTGATGTTCAGAAAACCCCACCAACTCCAGTTCCCTGCTGACTGTTACACTGATATAGTTTTTTAGTAGGGTCGAGTCTCCGTTTTACCAGATCATGTTGTCTGCAGTGGGTACAGAAGTCCTAAACACCAACCAAAACATACATGTCACAAGCAGGATTTTGGTGGAACAATACACCAAATATCATTAGCATTACATAATTTGCATTGGTAAACAGTGCAACAAGCAAAATGCAGGCACATGTAAAAAGCTATATGCATGTTTTGCTTGTAGTAGCTATAAGTTATGTTCAATTCATGCAACCATAGGACTCTAGGTACAGATACCTGTTTTTGATTTATTTTGTGTTCCTGGTCAGAAAAATATATCAGTATCAGGTATATCAATGAATCTGAAGACAGATAATGACTAGGGATGCACCGATAATTTTCAGATACGAGTGCCGATACTTGGCATTTTCATGAGAACTACCAGGGTTGCAGCTGGGACCTGGCTCTGGTGCTCCACCACTGTCCTGAAATCATTAGTCTGTATTGTTTTGGAAAAACTGTCACATGACAATAAACAAAAAGGTATCAGTACTCGTACTTGTAAATACTTGGGCAAGTATCAGTACTTATATTTATAAAACCAAATCATACATTAAAACAGAGATGTACAAATCCCAGGAGCCCCGTATGCTCCTTACGAATGACAGCTGCCTCCTAACGTTTACATTTTTCTCTAGTCTAGTCTTGGAGCTGGAAAGTATCTGTACATGTACTTTTACCGAGTACTGTACTTGGTATCGGTGCATCCCTAATAATGACCATGTAGACATTAGTTCTTTTAAATACCTGACTGCTGAGATGACATGAACATGGCAAGGAGGCCTATCCAATAGATACCAGTATCTTAGATATCTAACACTTTTAACTATTTAGAAGACAATTTGGCAGGCTATTGGGGACAATGAGATGCAAGTCATCACTTTCAAAGTAAAATAGTTGTTCCTAGGCTGGAATTTTTAAACTTTATTACTATGCTGTTTTGACAACACAAATCACAATCCACATATGCATCATGTGCTAAAGATATTTTACCACTCAAAACAGCATTTTCAAAAAGACAGTGATGCATGTGAAACAGTTGTCCAATCCGCCTAGATTGTGGCTCCTTGATGATGGAATTGGTATATTTTGGCCCAAAGTGGTCGGTCTCTGGTGCAGAGGAATCCAGCACAGGCAAGGTAAGTATGCAGACAGGAGGTTATTTACATTAGGGGGGGGGGGTTATAGTAAAGGTTTGAGGTTGCAGTGGTTAGTGTTATAGTTCCAGTACAGTTTTTAGTGTAGGGGTGGCTTAGGCAAGCCCATCACTCTGTAGACCAGGATCTCTGTGCTGAAAACTATCATGACAACCTCCCAGGACTGAAAGTTAATATATTGCCTAGTGTCCCCATGATCCTTGACTACGGCTCACTTCCCTTCACACTTCTAAAGCTGATATGTAGCGTTTGAAATTGTCATAACCAAAGACTGGCTGAACAATAAAAGGAAATTATTACAATTATACAGGGCCTTTTATAAAAGCTTGAAAACAGAGTTCACTTTTTTCAACTGGAATCACTATTTAAGTGGTTGCCACGTTATTTAGGTGACATCTGCATTGAGCAGTGCCATAGTTTGATGCCATTCCTTGTATAACCATTTACTTCTTAACCATTAACCTCATGAAACAGTTTCATGTTTCAGTCCTATAATTTCTTTCCTCGCAGATACTGAGCTGTTTAAAAATATAATATTCCTCTCTTTTCTTGTTTCCTGTCTCCAGTCATCCTGTTCTACATCTCATGCATGCAGCTCTTAATAAAGCCTAATCATTTCATCATCAAACAGCAGAGTACAGTAACAGCCTCTGCAGAGTCGGCCAGATGTTCTCTTCACGGCCTACATCCAGCTGCCTCCCCACCTCATGGGAGTTCTGCAACAGGTTAAAGAGACAAAATACACATCCAGAAAACACCAAATTTTCTAAGCAGGTTTTCGCACAATCCATAGGACATCTGGAATAGAGCCGCAGGCTAATTTACTGCTTGGTTCGACTTCTGCACCTGCTAGAGTTACACGCCACGCTACCTTAAATGAGCGAATCCACTTCTGAGTTCCTTCAGGCGGTTTGGTGCCTAATGATGGCAATTTGACTAATAAAACAAATTAGGCACAGTTTGACTCCTTCTCCTATCCTTACTGCACTAGGGGTAGGGATCCTGAACATATTTTTTGACAGATGTCTATTGTGTTAATCTAACTACCTGTCTGACTGAGAATGGCATCAGGTACTGTCATCGTCATGGAAAATGACGGGTAATGAGAGAAGACTGGCACACCTTGAGTTCTGTGGACTGACTTTAACCCCTCATTTTCTGAAATGGCATAAAGTTGGAACTACTCCTTTGATTATTGTACATTTGGCATCGTTGCTACCAAAAGATTTTCAACCTTACTGTCTATCTGGCGAAAGCAGAGTGAGGAAAGGGTGGACATTGGGGACACTTCCACTGTTATGAGGAGTTTCCTTGGAATTATCAGAAATCTTTATCAACAATATTATTTGAATCTACTCTGCCTTCTGCCAACAACCAATCAGTTGCTGCTCTTTTGGTCATTAAAAGGAGAGATTTTTCAGCAGAGGTTGTAAGTCAATCAGCAATTAGTGAATTTAAATATGTTTGGGATAAACATAGGTCTATCCTAAGACAAAAATGTTGATTGAAAAAAAACAAATCACGAAAAAGGGTAAGGCTCGAAGAGCTGACTGGACTGCTTCTTTTTTTTATGCCATCACTGATCTGTATATGTCTATGAAATGTCTAAATGCAAGAACTAGAAGAAGTTTGTCAAGTATGCAATACTGACCAATGCAGAGATCAAACATAAATTAGATTTAATTCATCACAAAAAGTCCACAGAACCAAAGAAACAGGTTCACCTTAATGCAGACCTCCATAGACCTCCACAGACCTTCTTTAAAACAAACAGGTTTGCTTTAAAGTGGTGCTCAAGCAAACAGCTAAGAAACAGTTGAAATACATAAATGTTTAGAGTTTTACTTGCCACAAGAGTCAGATTAAGGCCAAATGGAGTCTTGGGCAGGGTGGCAACTTTGGGCCACCCCCAGCTAGGTCTATTCTAGCCTCTATATAAATTTGGACAATTTCAATACAATTTGGCAAGCTGAAAAGTTTTGAGGACCTATTGACACTTGTCCATTTTCCTGGCGGTTTTGGGTAGCAGCATAGTGCTAGGACTAAAGCTGGATAGTGTCTAGGACCACTGTCCTGTCAGCATTAGTGCACTGCAGACAGACATATTTTATCTGACCTGTCCTTCTTTAATGGCTGCCTGCAGTAGCATATTTAGCATGTTTGGAACCCATCACCACTATCCATCAAAATTGTTTTTAGTAATAATCATGAAACTAAATAAATGCTGACAGCATGGTCACCCATGAATTACATTTCAGCCGATTGACCGGAAGTGTCCAAAGTCTGATCCATGTATGGCCAGCTCAAGACTGTAGTGGATGAACCAGTAAACAAACTGATCTAGATTTTCAAAGATTCAGATTCAAGAATAATATGGACACACTAGCAGCTACAGAGATTTACTTACATCGGCAGCCAGTTGCATATAAATAATGAAAGGGTTGAATTAAAACTTCTTAGCATGTCAAATTAATTTTAAAATGACAAATAGTCATATTTGATCAGTCTTAGCAGAGATATTTTTTAGTTTTTTTGCATTATGCATGTGTAGTCCACGTTTTTGCACTGAATGCTAGAAAACATATGTATTTTATAAATTAGTGTACCATAGCTAGAAAGAGTGCCCAAGTATCCAAATATCCTTAATGAGTTGGATCTGGAAGTCTCCATCTTTCTTTTACTGTTCTTGAATTTCTTCCTCATGACCCCCATTATAAGCATGTACCTTCAGAACCTTAATGTACTGGACCACTATATGGAAGCTACTTAGGGTTATTTTCCACATGATGGTCATTCTGCATTATGATGTTTTCAGTGTACCTGAGCTTTTGAGAAGGTTGCTAGGATCAGGTAGACATTTTTAATTTCTGTTTGGTTAAAAAAATACTGAACCAAAATGTCAGTGAGTAAAGCCATCCAGGATATAGTTCCATGTGAGGCATTTACTTTTCATGTCTTCTCTTTTTGTGAAGGTTGCTCATTTTTCTGTGTCTTTATGAAGAAGCCATAATGTTCTTGGTGTTGGGACTTACTCCGTAGACTTACAAATGCTCATGTGCAAAATGACACTTGTAATAGTGTCTACATGTGTCATTGAGAAATACAATCTATAGCTCGCGGTATACTGAGACGCCGCAGTATACCGCAAGCTGCTGCTCGCGGTATACTGAGACGCCGCAGCTGAAGCGGATCCCGACAATTGTGCCGGGATCCGCCCAGCTGCGTGACTGACAGCTGGCTCTGCCTATCTAGTGGCAGAGCCAGCTTTACCCGCCCCCTCCCCCGTCTGTTCTGCCAGTCAGGGCTGGAGGATCGGAGCGGGGAGGGGGGAATCCAGCCCCTCCCCCTGTCACGGCAGAGAGCCGTGACAGGAACGAGAGGTGAGCGAATGCCGGTATGTGTTCGCTCACCTCCCGAACTACTGAGCCGACCTGTGACAGTCTCATTGTCACAGGTCGGCTAGAACTATGAGGTGAGTGAAAAGCACTCACCTCATAGTTCTCCTTTAACACACTTCTTGACAGCATCCTAACCGGACCGCACTGGATTTTTTTAAATAGGTATTTTTTTCACTTATTAAACAGATATAACAAAACGCTTCAATTATATATA
>NW_017306674.1:1346235-1348089 GCF_000935625.1 Nanorana parkeri | reverse complement strand
TATATATATATAACTAAAAGAGAGCAAACATTAATACTTGGATTGGATTATACTTTAGGCCCTGTCATGACTGCATTGCACAATATTTGTCATCAGTAATTAGAAGCCTCTATTTAAGTCTTGCATTTAAACTGATTGTCAATTGTTTTTTTAGAGGCAAGCAAAGCCTGATGCAGCTGTAACTTCTTGCTAGGTCCTGATGCACATTACTCTGCAAAGGACTGCAGTATTTTGCTACACTTTTGTGACAGCACCTTCACTGACTGACTAACCAAGAATAAGCACTTTTTAGACAACAATTCCGAGAAGCACTTTATCTTGCCTAAGAGTAAAGTGTATTTAGAAGGAGCAAAAGTCTTTATCCTTTAAATAGTATTGAGTCTTTTAACGGCACCATCTAACGAACAGCCATAATTATCCCTTCATCTGGAAGGTCACAATTAACGATGCTACCTGACTTAGCAAGGGCACCTAACTTAAGCAGTGGATCATCATCTCTACATCGTAAGTTATAATCAATAATTAAAAGCCTTATTAAAGCATTCTGGAGTATACTTGAGAAGAGGAGTTATACTGCATTTCATGGTTAATTCAATGTCAATTAAGTGATTGCTAATGTCCCTCCAGCTATATCTTGTACAGAATAAGAGGACAGGAATCAAAAGTGTTTTCCAGCTGTAACAGGCCCGGAGTTTCAATCACACACCGTGTCTGGCCCTGGGCTGCAAATCAATGGCTGCAGACATTTGATTGCAATTTAAGCAGACATTTTTGGATGCTACTTTTTTCCACTCTGCCTAATTGTCCCCGAATGAATTGCCCAGGTAAGCAGGCTCTTTATTGTGTATCATGAGGTGGAGGCAGCTGCTGAAATAAAATCTGGAAGACACATAAAAGGAAGGGAAAGGAGAATCAACAGGGTGTGTGGCTTGGACGGAAAGATAATTACTGCAGTTCAAATAAACTTATTAAAGACAATATATTTATTGCTTTCACTCAGGAGTAAATCATGCTAACTTTTGCCAAGGATTCTCCATTTAGCACAGACTAAGATGCTCTTTCTGATTTAAAAAAATAAATAAATTACAAGCCAGGACACACACAGATATGATTAAGGTACTTCCACAGTTTTCATATCTTCAAAAAGAGCTTTTAATGTGTATATGGTATTATTGTCAGGAGAGTTTTCCTTCCACATTCTTCATACTTGGTAGTGTGTAATACCTATGGTAATGGATTCAGACAGCCACAATTAGGATTACAAGTAAGAGCATAGCAAAAAGCTATATAATGAAAACACCTTACTAATGTTGTTTCCTCCGATCAACCTCTGGACCTTTGTGGCTAAATATAGCTAGAAGATAAGTAGTAGTTCCATGACCACATACTGCCCCCAAAACCACATTCTGTTAGTAGATTTTACTACAATAATCACATAACACAATGGGTGGAGCTCATCATTTAGAGGTTCCCAGAGCAACATGATGTCTAAATACAAATCTTGCACAATAAACCATGTTCTTATGCAACTGTAAAGTGCCTATTTGCAGGGTCGTCTTTACCACAGGGCAAAATTGGCAACTGGCCTGGGTCCCATAACTTACAGCTGTCTCTTTCTCAAAGGATTCTTTCTAGAATGATCTCTCTTTGGACCTTGCCTCAGCCTGGGGCATTTGATGGATTTTAGCTGCCTGCTACAGTGTATATCTGGAGGTAGGTGGGCTTGTTTTAAAGAAGTTACAACATCCCAGCTTTTATTGTTTACACTACAAAAAAACTGAGAACCAAAATAAAGGAAAAGGCATAAAGCATAAAGGTTCATATGAACAGTAAACATTAATATATATATATATA
>NW_017306674.1:1305841-1346125 GCF_000935625.1 Nanorana parkeri | reverse complement strand
ATTATGAGTAATAAATGTTTAATATCACAAACTGAGATGTGGACCCTGCACCTCTGTCTGGCACAGGGGTTTGAGTTTAGCTGCTGGCTACCCTAAGTAACTAAACAGGTTCTTGCTGGCACCGAGAACGGTTGGATCTGTATAATATGGAAGTGGAGCGCAAGAGAGGCATGGGTCACTGAGCAGCTAGAGACAGGAGTGGGGCAGAAGTCTGTGAGTGCAGCAATGGCACAGCAGGGGCTCAGACTGAAGATGCAGCTGGAGTACAGTGGAGGCTGCAGGTGCAGTAGAGATCCATCAGATTCTGTGCATGTAGCAGGTAGAGTGGAGTGGCAGTGTGCAGTGGAGATGCAGTTAAGACTGTACATGCTGCCGGAATGGGGGCTGCGAAGATGCATCAGAGACTATGAAAGTTGCAGAGATACAGAATGGGACACAGACAGAAAAAATTAACCTGACAGGAGTTTTAACCCTTCCTTACTCTATCCAAAGCTAAAAAAAAGTTTTGATACATACATTTTAAGAGACACATAGCCTATTTTCTGTGTAACAGGAATATATTATACTTTTAATATCTGATGCTGCATTATTCCCTTTTCTGTTATACTATAACTTCAATAAAAATTATAGTATAAAAAATAATAAAAATATTATTATATTATTATTATTTTGCATGATTTATATAGGGTCAATAGTTTGTGCAGCATTTTACAACATATGGGGGAGACAGTACAATTACAATACAATGCCATGCAAAAGTATTAGAGGGCCCTGTTCATGGGAGTTTACAATCTACAAGATTGCACATTTCCCCCGTTTTGTGTTGTACCCTTGTTCTTTAAGGTTTTTTTTATTTTATTATTTTGTTGGTGGAAAACCTCCATTCGAATCTAGTTGAAATTGTTTGATTAATATTAGCATTAGAAAAATAGTGGCTGAGGCCAAACTACCCTCATCATTTAACTCATCCAAAATTAACAATTTTTTTGGATTCACCTGAATCCGTATACTGAAACAAATTGAATTTCGGGCCAGAATACCAAATTTTTTGCTGCGCACGTTTACTGCCCACACACACACAAACACCCCAGTAAAGCCACAGTTAGTCTGGTGTTTGTAGACGTCACAGTGAAAGTGCAGCTCTAGCTGTAGATTCGAGAGCTACTCCACTAGACAGTGTTTTCTCATCTATTAAAGTGACACTAAACTCAGGATTTAAAAGTAAAAAATGCATTCAAATACCTTAACTTTTAACAATACTGTACCTTATTTGTGCATCACTGAGCTGTAGCTCCTCAAATAATCTCTGAATTGGTGCTGACACTGTCCTTCCTTCTGGAGGGTGGCTACTTTTCTTCCACATGGTCCATGTGTGTTGTAAAGTAGCCACCACTCCAAGCTCACTCCCGTGATGAACTACAACCTCACATTCAGTTTACTAATTTGTATTGAGATTGTAGCCCATCACGGGTGTGAGCATGGAGCAATGGCTATTTTACAACACACAGGGACCATGGGGAACAAAAAAGCCACCCTCCAGAAGAAAGGACAGTGTCAGCACCAATTCAGAGATAATTTGAGAATCTACAGCTGAGTGATACACAAATAAATTACATTTTTGTTACTAGTTTAAGTACTTGAATGCATTTTTAAGATTTATCTCCTGAGTTTAGTGTCATTTTAAGTTTACAAAGAATCAAAAAAGACAAATGTATTTAGGGATTGTTCCTTTAAATGGTTATTGGTACAGCATTGCCTTTTTTATAATGTCTTCTGGAAAACCAATAAAATGAGTGTCATATTTAATATTCTGGGAGACTGCAAAAAATGGCTCAGTGGACCACAAATATGGGTTATAAACTTTACTTTAAACCAACACAGACCACCAAAATGTTTGAGATAAACTAATATCTACACACCAATGGAAAATAAATTAAAGTGTAGTAAGATAGCAAAGAACTACACAAAGAACATAAACTATGCAGCACATTTCATTGAGGTGTGGGATAAATTAGAATGTTGTTTGGATGCTCACATGATCTCCAAGGGTCACTTAGTACATACATTTTGATAGCCTCTAGTCCCTCTGGTTCAAGTCTTTCTTTGTGTGCTAGAAGGTTTCAGTAGGACAAGTGGTCAGTAGCTCGCATGAAAGTGAAAGTCCTGTAATCCTTTCTGTGTGGCTTCTTCTCCCCAATCCTCAGGTGTAAAGTCTGCTTATTAGAAGCTGTTTTCTCTTTAATCCTCTCATTGTTCTGCAACTAATTCCTTTTGTGCTCCTCGATTTCACTTCATTAGTTTTACTGTCAAAATGCAACAAAAGTAATTGCCTTAATTCCAGGGTAACTGCCTGAGATGCTTCAGTCTTGACAAACACAATCTTTCAGTAGTTTTAAAGCATTGTGTCAGTATATTTATAACCTGTTGTCTGAAAGGAACAGAATAGAATATGATTAGCTCTGTAATTTACTTATAATTATAAAGTAATAGGAATAATTAAATGGCTTGGATTGTATTCTTCTTCACATATTATCCGCTTCGTTATCTGTAAAGGTACTGAGAGAGTTACTTAACAAATGAAATTTTTAAACAAGTTATTTTCTTCCATTGGTTTTAGCAGCCTTGCTAAAGGAATGGTAATTTGTTAAGTTAAATTTAGATTTTAAAGAAAAAATAAAACACTTTTGCTCAAAGGAAAAATCAGCATCTAAATATGTAAAGCATTCCACAAATAAATTCTGTATATATGTGATAGGGATGAAGTGTCTGGTTGGTGGGTAGAATATACATCAATACCACTCTAAAACATTCTCTCTCAATGAACTTAACACCTCCAAAAAATAATAATGTGTTTTAATACCATTTAAGAATAACTCTAGAATAACCTTAATACTTATATCCTTGTAAGGTAGTTCCCTCTGTCCCCAACAAGAACTTTAGGTCTGCCACTTACCTGTCCATGACCTATGAAGATCTTCAGGACAGGGCCACTGGGTGCTACACAGTCTCTTCCAAAAGATTCTCTATGCTGGGCCACGCATGTGAAGTAGATTACCTATTCAATCCTATAAGAAGGCTATTGAAGTGCAATAATAATATATTACTACAGTCACAGTATTGAAACAGAAGGTTAGTTGTATAGCTGAGTGTTAGCAATCTCCTAAACACACTTGCTGAATATTTTGTTCTCAAAATCACAAAAACAACTTTCAGCATAACATACAGGGTCCATATTATTTTCAAAATGTATTTGTATATCAAAATGTATTTGTTATAACATCTGCTTTGAAAATTACATTGGAGAGATTTAATAAGTAAATAGTAATACAAATAAGACATGTACAACAGGTGTTTTGCTAAATAGATGTGGATAATAATATATGTAAATAGTTGTAACTATTTTAAATGGTTAAAGCTGAACTCCTCCCAAAAAAACGTTTTAAGTCAGTCTCTAGATACCCTTCTCAGATAGCATAGCCAGGTCCTTGATCTTCTGTACAGCTACCCTGCTTTAGTCTGCTGATTGGAAAATAAAAGAGCAGCACACACTGATGATGTCATCTGTGTGTTCTATTCATGTAAGCATGTTCACGGCATTAGACTGAAAACCCTGTTTAAAGCAATAGAGTGCTTATTGACTCAGAGGGTTGATGCTTCCTATCACAGTTGGACTATTTCTGTACAGTGGAAAAGAAAAAGCTTAAATAAATACTTGAATCAATAACTTGATGTAACTATTTGATATGCCTACTTTGCACAAGAGAGGACATAATTCCTGCACTCTGTGGAGAGTTATAGGTGAGTGTAGCTTTTCTACTGTAGGATGGTGGTGTGGGTTTTTTCCAGACAGGATTGCATAAAGTTGTATTACACTCGCACAAGTTTTGCAATTATAAAACAAAAATAAAAATTGTATACATTTTACAGTTTTTTTAATAACTTTATACGTTTTATAAATTATAAAACAAATATCCAATGCTTAGAAACTTATATATATATAAAAGGTATATATATATATACACGTTTCTAAGCAATATCTATTGCTTAGAAACGTGCTTTTCCCAGGTATTTCAAGTCCAGCACAAGGTCACAAGGGACAGAGCAGTTTCCAGCAGCACCCCTTCTACTAGCTTGGAGAAAGAAGAAGGAAGGAGGGGGGAGCAAATAATTGGCTTGTCTGTGTGTTTGTGGAGACACACACGCAGCTTACTAGCACATTAAGGGTGGCTCCATAGGACCCTGCAAGGGAAAGGAACCACCATGAAACAGGATACCAGGGTCAGTGCTCAGGGGACCAGCTAATTGTCAGGGGTTCCAATTTTAGAGTTTCCCAGGATTCAATCATGCTGCCAGCTTCAGACAGGTACTTGGGAATAAAGAGTGACACCAATTTGTGTATTCACTCTATAGTCGAAGGTTTATTGTTAAAACAAAAGGTTATATGTGAAACTAAAAGGGGGATGGTGGAGAATAAACCAATTAAAACCATGCACGTATACAAAACTACAAGACTAATCATGATAGTAAGAATCATCGTGGGGGATTTGTAAAGTAAACAACAAGAAGACAAAAACAGAGATAAGAGATACAATTTGCAAAGACTAACATTTTAGAAACATCTCAAAATGGTTTCTGTGGAATAGAGTTAAAAACACAATGTTCTTGCTCAGACATTAACTATGTATAACCCAGAAACAGGAAAACTAAATTAATCACTCTTTCAATAAATCTACAGAAAACTAAAACCTTTAAACATCTGAGCGTTTTACAGCGCTGATCGACGCACTGTAAAATGCTCAAACAGTGAAATCCCATACTTCCCTATGGGCTAATACACAGCCTGTGGAAACGCGCTGAAAAACGCCCTACGCCCAAGCAAGTACAGGAGCTTCTTTGGGGCGTTTTTCCGCGCATTTCCATTGGTATTCCTGAGTGTGGATCGGGGTTTACAAAGCGGTAACCCCGAGCCACACTCGGGAATACAGCGTAGGACTTACCTTGTCAGCGATCCCCGCTGTGTCCTCCGGCGACTGCCGACTTCCGGGTTCCGTCCCTTGCGAGCGGCTGCGTCGCAAGGGGGCGGAACCGGCGGGAAGTTTGAAAGTTAATAAAAAAATAGAGAAAATAAAGGAAAACATTTTTAAAATCATACCGCCAGCGAAACGCGCGTTTCACTGAACTGAAAAACATGCGAAAAAAACGAGCAGAAATAACGTGCCTATGCTACGCCCAGGTGTGAACCTGGCCTAAATCAGCATTTGAAATAGCTTAAACACCAGTTGACTTTAATATCACTTTCAAGGCTTTAAAGTGTTGATGGGTTTTGTTTGCATTAAATGGGTTTTGTATCCTTATATCTATGGTCTATGCAGGTAAAATGTGGGTCAGAAGGAGGTCAACTGCAGGTCAGATGCATCCATCAATGTATTCTGCTTAATCACAAAAGTGCCCTTAAAATGATGCCATCGACAGTAGCCCACAGCCCATGGAATCAATCTTATCAGTGTAGGTTAACATATTAAAAACCTTGTTTCCATCTATAATTTATGATTGTCTATTTACAAGTGGCAGTCTTTTTGAATCTCTTACCTCACTGCTGACTGGAAACAATATGATGTCTAATTAATAGTGGGTAACTAGGGATTATGTGAACTAGGCTGCTTAGTATTCATACTGGGAAACAACTGTTTTCATTCATAAAGAAACAATGTGATTTGTTTACACTGACAATAGTCATATTGGTTCCTGTGAAGGCAGGTCCATTTTAACCCAAAATATATACCAGTAAGTAAAAACTTTAACTGAAATGAACAAGAACATATGACAACGTGACTTTTGTGCTATGCACATATTATATTTTATCTTCCATATTTGTATAAAATTGTCCATTTAATAATTATAGAAGAGATAATCTTTCCACTGTATGCTCATCTGAAAATATAATTATATAGAAATATTACAAAGGTTTAGCCGAGCAGTGATTGTCCTATTTTTGGTATGACCAAAACTCACCGGTAATAGAACACTTGATATGACACGATTGCTATGATGTTAAGTACTCCGTAGTAGGTAGCCATGATTACACTTTCCAGATGCTGTCTAAAACCACAGTGTGATCAATGGCAATTAGTCACACCTCTCTGCTACTGTGTATGTTACTCCATATGTTTCAATTTTCTTTCATTATGGGAATGATTGTGTGCAAATGTGTGACCGGTCACTGTACTTCAGAATATACTACGCTGCATGAGCATCGATGTCATTAGCCTAGTAGTCTTTCATTAAATGATTAACTTGACATAAAAACAACTGTCCCTTGTTTTGCTAAACATTGCCTAAAGGAAATCACTACCTAAATACATTTCAGTCTGCTTTTCATAAAATGCTTGTTGCCAGGCTGTCATATTAATCCTTTGGCTTTAAGACTTTGTGAGTTCATGATCAGGAATAAACATGTAGATCGTGTTTTTCGGTCACAGGAAGTTCTGAAGCCACAGGCAGGAAGAGGTCAGTAATGGCAGCCCATATACAATATATCTCAGTACAGTTTTCTTTAAAAGGACAACTGTCATCTTCTAAAATATTGTATTTTGATATCTGTGTGTGATTAATACCTTTTAATTACCATATTCATTATGTTAATTCCCCTTTTTTTTACAGGACTTTATTTATAGTTTTCAATTACATGCTGATTCAGTTTTTTAATAAAGTGACGGTGACAGGGGTGGAGACCAACTCTAATACTTCCAGGGGTGCTTACAGCAGCCACCTTTTATATATCTGGTTTTATTAAAGCTTAAAAAAGAAAGCTGTAGATGTAACTGGTCAAGCACCCCTGGCAGTGATATATTTTGTCCTAACCCATGTCACTGTCACTTGTGCCACATTTAAGTGTGGAAAAATTTTCAACAAAACGCATGTTAAATATAAAAAAGAAAGTATTTACAAACGGATTACTATCACTACTTGAATTATCTGCAGACAGTTATCAGAGTACAATGATTTTTGCAATAGTGATTCTTCAACCACCATCCACTTTCATACAATTATTATTACCATTTTCCATTCAGTATTGAAAGTAGAAAAGTGCCAACATACTTGAACCGATCACAGGTGTCACCTTCTTCAGGGGAACTGCCCTGCTCACCCTCCTGTGACAGACGAGTCAGAACGGAGAGCGACTTACAAGCACTCAGCGATCAGCTGATTGCTGAGTGTTTGTAAATAACTGAGGACATGCTGTGTTCCCAGTTATGAATGAACAGGAAGTTATATACATCACTTTCATGTTAATTTATGATCGTGGATATAGTAACTCATACTATATCCACAGTTTATGAATGGACAGGAACACTTCTTGTTCATTCATAACAGGGGCTGCAGAAAAAGAGATTTAGGACTCTGTGTCCTCAATCTCTTTTCTATTTAAAATAGAACCCCTGATATATCCCCAAAGCCCCTAACAGTAAAGCAAAAAAAAAAAAACAATTAAAATAAAATAATTAAAAAATAATTTTAAACATTTTTCAAAGGTTGGGAAACGAAACGTCATTTTCGGTTTCAGCCTGACAATTTTTTTTTGGTCTAAAAATTTTATTTTGCTGCATCTCTATTAAAAATGTATTCAAGCATTCAAATTGGTGCTGACCCTGTCCTTCCTTCGTGAGGGTGGCTACTTTTGTTCCCCATGCTTGCTCCAGTGATGGACTACAATTTCATGTTTAGTTTACTCATTTGTATTGAGATTGTAGTCCATCACGGGAGCGAGCTTGCGGCGGTGACTTCTTTACTACACACTCAGGAACAATGGGGAACAAATGTAACCACCCCCTAGAAGGAAGGACAGTGTCAGTATGAATTCAGAGATGATTTGAGCATCTACAGCCGAGTGATGCACAAATAAGATATATTTTTGGTAACAGGGTAATTGAATGCATTTTTAAGATTGAACTCCTGAGTTTAGTGTCACATTAATAAAGTATATAGAATTAACATACTGCATTGGTCTGTAAAGTGTTTATTAACCCCTTGGTCAGTGTTTAACCTAAATAACAGAACATAAGAGTATGACAGAAAATAAAATTATATACTTTATGCTTACACTTTTAATGAGCTCACAGAGGGACATTTAAAAAATTGCCAGAAGCTGCAAAAAAAAACATTCATTTCAGAACTTTACAAAAAATATATACATTTTCTAATTAATTGTGTTATAAATAGCATGCATTTAGGCAAAAGACTCTCATTCTGGAAGGAATTAAGGAACACAGATTGCATATCTAGTAATATCCTAAGTTCACAGATTACATAAAGTTTATTTAAACATAAATTAAGATCTGCAATTGTTGTATAAAGATCAAAGAACCAGTTACTTAATAGTAGGTATTTGAGCACAAAACCATTTACTCTTTAGCTTTTAGTTGTGCAGCCTCAATAATAGCGAGAAACGGCAGTAAACAGCCTATATGAACTCTGTCACTGCATTCCTTTATTTAATAGCACGCAGTGACAGAAGTTAAAGCACGGAATAGAAAAGGATCTCAGCATTGTCACCTTTAGGAAACAGTGGAGATGCATAAGTAAACTTGTATTCAGAACTGCCTTCATTATTATCTGATTTCAAGTAAATGCTGTATAAATTTCCCTGTAAAGTGTCATTTCAGTACTTTCACTTTTCCATATCAAGAAGGTGGGAAAAAAAGCTTGTGAGTAATTGTCATTGTGTAGGTATCAAGCAGCCCACCTCCTAATACATCTTTTGATTCAGCTCCGTCCATAATGAATAGCCCAGCAGGTGGCTGAGCAGATCTCATGACTCTGTGACACCAGAGTGCCCCTCCTTCCACCGCCGTCTAAAGAAAAAAAAGACCAACAGGATACCAAAAAGCAGATGGGGTCACACTAGCAGATGTATACATGCCCAAACTGTTAAGCTGGTGGTTTAAAAGCAAGCAAGAGCCAATTGAAAGAAAAATGATTTGTGCAGTATTTGCATTGGAAATGGTAAAACCTTTTCAGTCGAAGCATTTTTTGTAGCATGTCAGGTTATTTTTACAATTTATGTGACTGCCACACTTGTAGTGTACATGAATAATGGAATATGATAGCAAAAGCATAAAGCATGAACCAAGTGTGGAATATGTTACTGTGGTAGTGCACTTGGTACTGTAGGTGGTACATGGTAGCTAGAGTTCTGGAATGACTCCATGTGTAGTACAGCTTAATGGGAAAATATGCTTGTTGTGTTGTCAACCATCAATGGCTTAAAACTAGTTGGAGCATGTTGATTTGTTGATGTGTCTGCATTTTTGGGAGCCATTATTTATTTTTAGGACATTGGCCTCTCACACAGGTGCGAATGATGTGTACACAAGTGAGAAACTCTAAAGGGGGCAAACAGGAATTTAATGAAAAAGATTATCAGTAACATCCGGGATTGAAGCAGTGTTGTGTTAGAGTGAGTTTGTGTTCCATATTTACAGAACAGGTATTACTCAAATAATTTCATGCAGAACCCCTGGGAAATATTAAAAAAAACAGTGCTGTCCAGTTATGAACACAGTAACATTCAGTAAGGGGTCTATTCACGAGGAATAGGGGTCTATTCACAAGGATCTAGACATAGCTTCGGCCGATCCTTCGGCTAGCTTCGGCCCCAGGACCCCTTCGGTTCAGTAGAACCGAAGGGCTGCTGTACGGGCTATTCACAATAGCCCGTACAGCTCCCGAACTTAGCCGAGCGGCTCAGTCGAGCCGAAGGCATATGCCTTGGCTGTGCCGCGCTGAAAGCCGAAGCTGGCCGAGCGGCCAGCCACTGGCCAGCCGACAGCCTGCTTCTGACAGCTGGGTGGAGCCAGCCGTGATCTTACGGCTGGCTCTGGCCACTTTCAGAGAGACCAGGGACACTGATCTCCAGAGAGCAAATCTCCCGGGGGGCCAGGGAGAGTTTGCTGTTTGGAGATCAGTGTCCCTGGTTAGCAGTTAACCAGGGACGCTGATCTCTCTGAAAGTGGCCGGAGCCAGCTCCGCCCAGCTGTCAGAAGCAGGCCGAGCGGCCTGCCAATGGCCGGCCGCTCGACCAGTTTCGGCTTTTAGCACGGTTCAGCCGAGCCGATGCATATGCGTTCGGCTCGGCTGAGCCGCTTGGCCATGATCGGGAGCTGTACGGGCTATTGTGAATAGCCCGTACAGCACCCCTTCGGTTCTACTGAACTGAAGGGGTCCTGGGGCCGAAGCTAGCCGGAGGATTGGCCGAAGCTACGGCCAGATCCTTCGGCAGCTTCGTGAATAGACCCCTAAGCCTGATTGGCTCCATGAACATACTTACTGGAAATAACACTTCATCAGTGATCTGTTGCTCCTTCATTGTCTAATCAGTAGGCTGCGGCACGGAGGACCACACAATTGTATTCTTTAAGGCCCAACTTCAATCGAAACTTCTCTTCATTTTTTGTTTTGGTCAGACTTTGGAATAGTAATTATTTCTAGCTTTTAATTTGGTCCATAATTTTGTTGTATTAAACAATGTAATAATAACCCGACACAGGTTCTAAACCTTTCACATATTACTGAAAATATAATAATTCAGCCTTTTAAACCTAATAAAAACTTTTTGTTCAGTTTTTGTCCCTACTGGTAATGTCCCATCACATAATGCTGTCAATGGGGACACAGACTACAGATAAAAACTTTAAAAGGTTATTTTGCTAACTGTCACGTACCTTGTGGTGGTGGTTTCATTTTGTTCTGAATGGATGTTCGTATGAATTTTGTTAAATTTGGATGAGTCTGAATGCGAACGAATGGTCCTTTAATGAAAATACAGATCCATCCAAATTTCATTCAATTTCATTCAAAACAAAACCGAACATATGACTGTTCTCTGGCCTGTTCTTTTTTTATGCTGCTGGGGGTTGCCTTTACAGGTACGGTCATGTGATTTTGTTCCGAAACAAAAGTTCCAAGACGGATCCAAATAACAAAACTAATCACATTTCAGATCGAAAAATGTGAAAAACAAAAGGTATAAAAATCCAAATTGATCCGAAACAAAGTATGCAAGACAGGGAGTAGCACTGGTGCCTACAGCTGGTCCATATGGAGCGAAGTGTCAGCAGGCCATCTGGAAACTGTAGAGAATCGGAAGCCAAGATCAGCAACAGCCTGGGCAGCCAAGTCGGAAGACAACCCGGGCAGCAGAGGTACCAAGGCAACAGGCAGAGACCAATGTCAGGGTACAAGCTGGGGTCAGTAGCCAGGGATCAGCTTATAGTAGAGTCAGGCAAGCCTGGTCAAAGCACAGGAAGGCAGTACATAGGTCAGGTCACAGGTAGCAGGAGCTGATGACCACTCAGCAACTTTCCTCAGTGGTGCTCATGTTTAAATTAGCCGACACAATCCTACACACAGATGTATGAGCCAACGTAGCGCTTTGCAATAAGAAACGTCCACATGCATATCTCCAGGAACAGCCATGTACGTGAACTGTTGCCCATGTGCATGCGCAGATTTTCAGGCATGGAAGCATGCTTGATTTTCCTAACACTACCCCACTCTGTCCAAACTTATAAAAAGTTGAGCTTTAACTAACATAGAAAATGTATTGTCTCCTGGCTATGTAGTTTAACAGTTGTTAGTAAATCACAGATGTCACTGAACAGATTCATATACATTGTACTAGGCAATAAGTTTAAATATTTTTCATTTCAGCTGTTTATTTAAATGTGTGGCTCGTATTTTGCATTAGTGTTGGTGCGCAGCTGACCACAGAGTAGAAAGCAGATATAAACCAACTTTGCTTTTGTCCATGGTGCTGAAATCATTTACATGGCCGAACTACATTTTTTCTAAAAAATTTACATTCAGGATTGTACCTACATATCCCTTGGTCATACATTTATACAAAGAACAAACAAATGTTCACAAAGTTAAGATTTGTTATCATAAGATCTGGTTGACATCATTGGCCTGATGGAGTTCTGGGTGACTCCAAAATGTTACATTTTTATTTGATCTCTCAGTAAAAGTTTGGACTTTACAACAAACTCTTGTGTGTGGTGGCACATTTTATCCATGTTCCACAGTGATACCAGTTAGGAGTTGCTACAGCACCCAGAAACCACATGGTTAAATCTGGTATGGTGTGCAATGGGAATATGTTTATC
Organism: Nanorana parkeri; assembly: GCF_000935625.1. Classification (NCBI taxonomy): domain Eukaryota; kingdom Metazoa; phylum Chordata; class Amphibia; order Anura; family Dicroglossidae; genus Nanorana; species Nanorana parkeri. Next base: position 1,333,961 of record NW_017306674.1, on the reverse strand, counting down.
ATGCTCCAGTAAGAAGGTATATTTGTTCATATCTTTGGTCTGTAATTACGTTTACAAATTTGATGAGGGAACACAATAATAATGTATGAGATTCATTGTTTTATTTAAAATTGCAGTAACGTTAGAATTTAGTAAAATTAAAATAATCACTTCATATATCCATATTTAAGATAATGAAATAATGCATACCGTACATAATTTCTTTTGGAAAATTTTCTTGCAAAAACTATTTTATTTTTTATGCAATCCATAGACTAAAAGACATAACAAAATGAAAAAAAAAGCATTTTGTTTTTATGTTGACCAATGGTTGTTTTCGAATAAGCAGTGTTATTATAGATAAAAAGTATACATTTTGTTCTATAATCACACTAGTATGACATTTCATTTACGCAAATCTGAGAAAACAAACAAAACAAATGAAAATAGAATAATTGTATCTATTAATAATAAATAACACAAGAAAAAAAACAGCAGAAGAATAACAGCTAAGGGAAGAAGGGGAGGAAAGAATCAATTAGGGCTGATTAGAGTTAAAAGAAAACTATGGGGTAAGTATTTTTCCCCATAGTTCTCTTTAGGGTCACGGGAGGACCTATATTAACCTGCTCCCATGACCCAAAGCTCAGTACATCGTGAGCTATTGCCCGTGATATACTGAGAGCGCCGCAGCCGGGACAGATCCCAACATTACTGTCGAGATCCACTCAACTGCGTGAGTGACAGCTGGCTCTGCCTATCTAGAGCCAGAGCCAGCTGTGCCTGCCCCCTCCCCATCCATTCCTCCACTCATCGCTAGGGGATTGGAGAGGGGAGGGGGAATCCCTGCAGGGAGTGGTGACTGACAGTCACCGTTTAATGCAGGGAGACGATCGGGAAGTGAGCAGATCGGTGCATGTTTCTGCTCACTTCCCGATCGATAGAGCCGACCTGTGACAGCTTCTTTGTCACAGGTGGAAATCACTCACCTCATAGATCTCCTTTAACTAAAGGTAAATAAGGGTTTGAATCGTAATACATTTTATTTATTTATTTATTTTCCTTGTAAGTTGCTTTAACAGATATCATATGCAGAAGACGCCAATTTGGTCTACATATGAATGAAATAGTACATAAAATGTATCAATTTTTACACTGTATTTACTCAAGAACACTTGCAGACTTTCCACAGTAACATTTTACACACGAGTGGCTACATTTTGGCAGAATGATAGCTGAGAATTTCCAGTAATAATAGCAAGAGAGAGGAGCAGGGTATAGGAGTGCAAGTTTTTAGGGTGTGTCACCTACACCTCAAATGGTTAATAAGTCGATTTTTAAAATTATTTTATTTATAGTCCAAACAATGAATTTCCCTGACTTTGTCAACACGCAAAGACACACATTGAAAAATAAACGGATAGGGGGATTATTCCCTTCCCTATTCTATCAAAACCTAAAAATGTTTTGGCAATACAAACAATAAACCCCACTTATTGCAACCATCATCAGTCTTAACTTTTAAATCAAAGTACCTAAATTAAAAAGTGACTTTGCCTTAAATGATACACAGGTTTCCATCATTCCTTTCAATCCCTTTCAATCATGTAATGTATGTGAATATTAGCTACTAAAAACAACAGCAAAAAAAAACCTAAAGAGCTACTCCTCTAAAAAAAATGAATTGTGCTGTGATTGGGCTGATGAAAGATTTTACATTTCATTTAAAATAATAGAAAAATAGCTACTTTCAATTATGCTGAACAATACCATCATTATGGGAATTCTGCCATTGTGAATGAACATTGTACTAGAAATCAGTATTTTCACTGAAGGTTCCAATCAGCTGCCTTGATCTCCAATCAGTGATTGCAGCAGCCATTACAGAGTGCTTCCAGCACTGTTTCTACAATACATATAAGTGCTTTGTTTAGGCCCTATATTTGTAAAGAAGATTTTACTTTGTCTTCTTGTCATCATTTGATGTGGTAATTGTAGTATTGCCAATTTAAGAATGACTATGAGAAACCCTGAAAAAAATTATTATTTAACAATAAATTCACTTTTTTGAATGTCATTATTGCAGGACAAAGAACACTATAGCTAAGCTTGCTTTATGAATAGTGTTTACACTGTAACAAAGAAAAATGGGATCAGAAGTGGAGTAATTCTGCGCTGCAACCCGTCTGATTCCTTATTTCAATTTCTTGTTTTTGTGGGGGGGTTTTTTTGGGGGGGGGGGGTTTTAACTAGCAAAAGTAAAAAAAAGTGAAATACAAGAAAATAGAAAAAATAAACAATAATACACCCAAAAAAGCATGGGGGCGTAGGTGTGGAAGCAGCTTAACAGAAACTGAAGCTGGTGCTTGTTGGAAATACAACAGGATATAGTAATGTAATTTGTCTTTTGAGCTGTAGATGGCGATGTAGTGCAATGTTAGTCTCTATGTACATGCTTATCAATAATACACAGGGGGTTTATTTTTAATTTCTCTATGTTCTCTTTACAATCCTTTATATATACATGTAATGTTCTTCTAAGCAGATAAAATGCAGTTCAGCATTCCTCAAGTGTTTCATCTAAACACATAATCAACAGGTTATGGGCCCAGGGACTGAATAGAACACTGCAAGTCAACAAGAACCGAATCCATAACAGTATTCAGGGCCGGCGCTAGCGCAAGGCAAGATGGGAACTTGCCTTACGGCGCCAGGGAACAGGGCGGAAAAGTTGCCCGATCGAGACCAGACTCTCAGTGTGTGGGCTGCAGCTGCGGGCGGGCGGCCGGCATCTGAAGGATGCGGCGCTGACCTGTGCAGTGCAGTCTCACGTCTCAGACTCAGTGACACTCAGTCTCACTGAGTGTCTCGTCCTTCCTTGGCTACGTCAGTGAGTGACGTAAGTGGCCCCGCCCCTGGTTCCCTTGGCCGCTCAGCCGCATGTGAAGGACTGAAGCGAGGGCTGCAGGAGGCGGAGCAACGGGCGGACCGGACCAACAGACGGCAGTGGTGTCATCCTGGAGGCGACGGCGACCTGTTGAGGGACTCGGGAGCGCCCGATGCACAAATTTTGAAGTTGGAACCGAGCGAGGAGGAGAAGGCGATTTCACCCTCTCTTGGTGACCCACGGTCGGACTCGTATCGGGAATCGGGAGCTGGCTGAAGTGGGCGCGGTATGTAATGTTACAAAGACAAAGTGCACGTGGTATGCTGTATTGTATTATTTTGTATTGTATTGTGCATTGTATATACACTATATTGTATTGTGTATTGACAATACACAATACAATATACAATGCACAATACAATACAGTATTGTATTGTGCATTGTATAATATATTGTGTAAAGTGTATTGTATTGTGCATTGTATATTGTATTGTGTATTGTATTGTGCATTGTATAATACAGCGGCACAATGCTGAACACCAGCAGCTATAGAGGAACAACAAATCCCAGCAATAATACATTATACAGGCTGGTTAGTAAATTATTGCTGGGATTTGTTGTTCCTATATAGCTGCTGGTATTCTCCATTGCGCTGTAAATTGTATTATTGCTGGGATTTGTAGTTCCTCTATAACTGGTCAGTGGTAATCTGCATTGCCCAGTATAATCATTATACAGCGCAATGGAGAATACCACCAGCTATAGAGGACTACAAATCCCAGCAATAATATAGAGCTGCAACAATTCAATTAAAATCAACAATGGAAAACGTTGTCAATGTTTTTCATGGTCGATTTGTCGGCAAAAATTTAAATTTCCCGCTCGCCTCTCACGCCCGCCTGTTCGCAGCTCCATACACGAGTGACGCTGCGTACACCACGCTCACCACACAGAGCAGAGCCGCCGCCGCGACTTACAAGGGTTCAGAAACAGGTAAGGGGGACCTGTTTTAAAGTTTCCTGTTTAAAAAAAAAAAAAAGCGGCACACTGCAGAACACAGGTATAGATCTATAGATGAACACCATATCCTTGCAAAAATATATTAAGCAGCCTGTATAATGTATTATTGCTGGGATTTGTGTGTGTGTGTGTGTGCGCGCCGGGGAGGGCGGCAAAATGCACCTTCGCCTGAGTTGGCAAAAATCCTTGCACCGGCCCTGCCAGTATTGTCACAGCTGATACTTCCTTTAAAATTTTGCTGTGGGCCCTTTGTTTCATTGTTAAGCCACTGGTGGGAATCTTTATCTCTGCAGTCTCTGGAATAGTGTTCACTTCACATTATGGAAAGAAATAGACTCAAATTGATCTTCCATTGTCAATATTAGCAGCAAGAAAAAACTGTAATGCAGAGGACCAAAACAGACATGTGTATGTTGAATAAAAATGTGTGCATTTTTAGTGTAATATATTTCTACTAGTCAAGTAAAGTGAAGTTGAAATAGAAGACAATAAACCTTAGGCTAATACATCAAAAGGGAAGGAGATGTCTTTAAAGAACTATTGACATAAAGAACAACAAATTTACTTTGTCCAAATAACTTAGGATATTACTAACTGAAGATAAGATGGACGACATTCAGAGTCTTAACCTTTCAGAGTTCAAAGATTAATTGTGTAGCAACATTTGAAATTAGGGCCAGATAAATTACACTTGCTAAAGCTTGAGATTGATGATGCTCTATCTGCTTAAAAGGTTACTTACTTTAGATCAGATTCTAGGATCCTGTTCTACATAAATTTGCCTTAGAAAGTCATTTCTTCAAGGAAGTGATTTAAAAAGTGATTGACTAGGCCTGGTCTGCCTGTACTATATTGTTAACATTGGTGTCAACAGCAAAGCTTTGAACAAGGCTGCACATTTGACTCTTACAGCAGGTTAAAGCACTTAGTACACAACATCTGTCAGTGTATTTTTACACCAATACTTATTATTTAGAGGGTATATCGTGATATGAACTGATGTTCAGAAACACTGTTTTGCTGAAGATTATCATGATTTGATTGGTTTCCCCTTTCTTTTACCATTACATTTTCAAATAAATTAGAATTTAGGAGACAGTACAATGCTCAAGAATTATTCAAATTTAACATACATTTTAACATGCAACACACACCTATAACAACCTATAAATAACTGAGTGCATTACATAGTATTTTACTGGATGCTGGTAGAAAGATGGTCAGGGGCTGCCACATAACGCAGCTCAAAGGGTAAAAAATGAGTTTCCTATTTTTTTCCTAGTTTAGTCGTTTTGTTTTGTTTTTTAAATACGGTGCTTCCCGTACACATGACCCCCATCCCCCTGGAGCCCCCCTCTATGTGCATGTTATGCTTTTATTGAAATGTATTGTGAAAGACAGTCCCGGCTGGTCGCAGATGTGGTTAAGTAAGAAGTGTAATTTTTACCCAGACTTTTGCATTTTGTCAAGTAGACGGAATGGGTCCTGGAAATCTGCCTATTAAACAGTAGGCAGCTAAATACAGCCTCTCACACCTAATGAATAAAGAGTAGCAGTGAGGGGCTGAAAGAGAAATTCAATCTGTGCTAGGAGTAGACTAAGGATGGCCATACACTGGAATATTTTCTTTGTTCAATCTGCAGGCTGAACAAACAAAATATAACAGGACCTCCATCAACGCTTATGTTTCTATTCTGATTCTTTTGTATTCAGAATACCTGTACAGAGCCAGCAGCTGATTTGCTGCCTGCTCTGTTCGTTGAAAGATTTTCCAAGTGTTTTCTTCTTCAGCTGATTGAGGGATGCCAGCCAAAAGGGTGCTGACAGCAACTATGTGGGTGCAAGCAGTCCAAAGAGTCTAGTTACAGCCAGTAGGCTAAAATATTTGTGTCGCAATATTGTGTGATATCTCCTGTCTATGGACAGATAACAACAGGTAAGAAGCCCTGATATGCAGCCTGGTGTGCAGACTGGCTCCTTACAAGCAGCCTGTTTGATGCTGATCCCTTTAATACTTACGGTTTTTGATTAACTCTGGCAAGTCACATGAATTTCTGGGTCATATTCTTCTTCCAAACTTCTCTATTTGTAAGCAGTCTTTGGAGATGCAGAAAGTGGTGCTGATATGATGACATCAGAGCCATCCTTTGCACGAATGCATAGTGAATTCAGGGCACCATGGTGATGACTCCTCTGAGGTTGGGTCCATTATGTTGTGCAATCTCAGTAATGTCCTGAGTCATCTTGGTTGAGTGACATTGGACATTATTTAACCCAGAAGACTATGGACATCTTGTAGCCAATTAGAGGTTTTGCAAGGGATAGTTCTGGATTGAAAGTGGGTATTGCATTTGCAGCCTGTATTGCAGCCTGAGAATGTTTTTAATTAGCCCGGAATTGGGCTTTAAAGTGTATCTAAATCCAAACATTTTTCCTCATGCTGGATAAAACAGGGACTGATTAAATCCCCTGTCAGTTCTTTCTTCCATCAGTGTCCCCTTGAGGACATTTTCTTACTTTCTGCCCTATAGACATATGAGGAAGCAAATTACTTCTGAAGTTTTGATGCTAAATAGAGACAGAAAACAATTTTTTTTAAATATGATAGCCTTTGTCATTTTCCTTTGACAGGTGTGCTTTATACTGATTATTGCAACATAGTCACATTGAAAGCCTCTGACTTTAAAACTCTCTATTTTTTTTTAAGTTGAGATCTTATTTGACATAATGTCAAACTACTGTGAGTGTTCATAGAGTGTAAAATTGCTTAGTCAAAGACAGAATGTTTTATTGTTTAGTGCAGTAAAAAATGATCTCCATTGAAGAAATAGATGCACTTTGAGGGATAGTTTAATCTGCTCTGTATTGCTTTTCCCACACTTTAGGCTGGTTGCTCTTGCCCACACATGTTTGCACTAAAAACTCTTTTCAGATCCAGACTTCTCCTGTCTTCTCCAAACTCTTCACCCTCTTGTGAATAGTCCTGTGAGTCTCTCCTTCTACCGGTAAAAAAGATCTCTACTGCGCATGCGCCCACCCCATCATGCTATTTGGCCACTCGAGAGTCTTAAGATCTTCAGTTGGAAGCGAGCGGTGAAGACAGAGGTTAAGTAAAACCCTTTGTGGTAACTTTTTTATTTTCTTTTATGTTTTTGTATATATTTACTGCTAGCAAGCAGTAGATATATGCAAAAAAGGAGAGTTTAATTATACTTATGTTCCTGCTGAAAAAAACAGAGAGGAACACCAAACTATACATGTAACTGACTATGACCATTTTGAATTATATTTCTATCTTTTTAAAACATTAATTACAAAATGACAAGTCGTGTCTTTGATGCAATGTTTGAGGGTTTTGTCTGCTGCCACTAATATTTGTATGGTTCTCTAAAACTCTTAATAAAAATATTGATAGTGCAAACATTGCAGTGCATTTGTTGCTGATGATGACTGCCTGATTCTGCCCGAAAGCAAAATCTTGTGAAATGTACAATAGAGAATAGCAGAACTGCTACATTTAGCAGTGTGTATCAGGTGATAACCTTGTGAACTGCCTTTGGCGTACACAGGCAAGGAAACTCCACTTGGACAAACTAAAAAATATATACTTAACCAGTTACAGTCTGAGGTATGCGTTCAAGCAAAGGAACTTTTGCAGATATTACAGTGGAATGGAGAGTGACTAACGTAGTCATATGTTCACCAACTTTTATCATTTTAATAAACCTTCTAATTACATTTTGTACAGTAATATGCAAGTATCTTGTAGGGAAATAATTTCAATCATATTTTAGGAAAGATTCAGACTAGTCTAGAGGGGAGATATAAAAGCAATGTTAATTGTCATGAATGAATAGTATACTAACAACAACTACAGTGACCAATTAAAGCTGGGCAAAATCAAAGCAACAGAATAGTTTAACGTGGGACAAGGGTTATACAGGAGGAAGTAATCCTACCTCAGGCAGCAGCAGAAAGATCTTCCTGACAAGCAGATGTGTGTGTATCAAACAAATGGCTGTCCAATAATTGCAAATGCTTTGGCAGGTACAACTATCTGAACTGAATGTGCAAGGCCGTGCATGTTTGTTGGTGGTGAACTTGCACACTGTGTAACTGCTTGTTGCCTAGGTGGGATATGGTCTATTGTTTTATGATATTGATGCATAGCCTAATAACGACAAACTGCATCATACTTGTAGGCACCTTCTTGGCCATGTACAGGGATGGCCCTTTGTCGAAAGCAAGGGAAAAAATAGCCATATCAAATAACAACTGAGCAGTGGGGGTGTGGGGGGGGGGGTGCTGCAATAGGCTAGGTGATGGGCTCGCTAGAATCTCTATCACTTTGTTAATTCTCTTTAATTCAATTCTGCTTTTTGTCGTTGTCTTTATAGCTAAAGGTGGTTAAAATCCCAATAAAATGTTCAACATTTGCCTCCTGGACCCTTACTAGATTGTTACCTACAATTTGATGTCCTATACAGCCATCTGTATTAGCAAATAGAGAAAAAATTTATTGAGTAGCCATTTTTCCAGTCCCTAATACAGGCAAGAAGCAGATGAGACAGTGCTGATTACAATGAGGCCTCAGTAAGCAACAACAGTAGTAGCATCCCAGTGCAGCCTTAAAAACGTACAGTTGGGATGACCCATCTGTGATGCTGCAAGCAGAGGACCAAAATTAGGGTCCACTTTGTATAGTATGAAAAGACTGTAAAAAGTGTCAGGACAGTAACCGTGGGTTATTCTTGAAAGATATAGGAAAGGGCAAAACAAAACACAGATCTCACTAATGTGCAACTGGTTTACATATTGTGGCTGAAACACAAACAAAACCCTTGAAAGTGATTGATAAGTCAGTCCTAGTACAGCTTCACGTGAGGGGCAGTGAGTAATGCAAAGATGTCTGTGGATTCCCAGAATCCAGCCTATCAATCATCTGAAGATTCAGTGTAAGAGGGATTCTTACTAGATGATCAAAAGGGTCTCTGGGAACAATGGGCAAGGAGATACCTGGCTGCCCTTTAATGGATTGTTTAGGTGCCAGTACCTGGCACAATATCTTCCCAACAACAGCATAGGTGTATTACTTTGATCAGCAGAAAAAAGTATAAGTGGCCAGCTCACAAAAAAGGTTAGTCTGCCGGAGAAACTTGCTATCCTAGGTGCTCCATATGGTCTGAAGACAGACTCAGTATCAGGAACTGTGCTCAATTATTTATCTCATTTTTGGCCACTCTATGGCAAAAAACAAGAACAAAAATATAAAGTTAGATACCTGGTCTGTTATAAGTCAAACTTGCCATGAAAGTCATTTTGTGCTCATGAACAGGTTGTTAAGGTTTTAGGCTAAACATTGTTTCATGTTATTGTATCACTTTACAAGGAAGCTTTCCGTGATGTCCTGCCTTAATCAATGGGAGCTTTGTTTTATTAGCCAAGCTGCCAAACAGAATGCATGTAAGGAAGTGTAGTTTTCCTTGTTCGGAACGTGGATTTTCAGCCAGGAATTTGGCAGTTGCCATAGATCACAGAAGAATGATGCTCTTGTGTGTGAGGTTTATTACCTATTATTGTGTGCACCGTCTCTGTTTGGCTTGTTTCATGAGAGAAATTGTCACGTTCTCCTATCACTCAATTGTTCCTTTTATTTTTTATTGCTGCTAATTTGTTTTGCACGTGGCTAACTGAGAGATGCTAAAACTGAAGCCAAGAATTAAACAGTTCCCTTGTGTGAAACTATGGCTGTTCTATGGAAAAGTATAGTAGGGGATGGGAATTAGCTATAGATTTACATAGACATAAAGAAATTGCCTCACACACTGAAGCAAGTAGCTTTATTCCTTAAGACAAATTAGTGGAAAATTTAGTGATAATTTTTTTACAAATTTTTGGCAAACAACCAAAACCTATGCCCAAATTTTCATGTTCTGTGTGCACTATTTTATAAATAATATTAATGTGTATAATTATAATACTATTGTCATATTATTGTTACTGTATATATTAAGGCTCTTACACTGAGAAAAATATGTTATTAGCAGCATGTAAAAAAAAAAAAAAAAACATCCTACCTTACTATTTGACCAGCCCAAGACTTCTGGAAAACAAACTGAATAAATAAAGTGTATAACTGATTATGCCTAAATTTCATGAGTTTTGGTCAATAACTTTAAAGAAACACCCCACCCACTCAATTCAAGTTTAAATCAAAGTCACACAATACATAGAGACTGTCAAATCTTGCTATTTTTACTCCATGTTCTTGATTTTCTGTAAAAACTGTTTTTAGTATTACATGTATTTTAAACCAGGACAACAGGAGACTCTGAAACTCTAGTTTAAAGTGTATGTCATGACAAAAGAAAAACACATATAGTACATCTCTGCAACACATGCACAGTTCCTTATGTTTTCTTTAAATACCCTGCAAGTACAACAATATACCCATTGATGTGCCAGAAATTCACTTAGTTCCTAATTTCTTGCTGTAGGCTGACAACACAAAGTATTTTGGTGGACTAAATGGTGTCAGCTCTGCCCAGTAGGTCTTTTCTTAAACTACTAAATTCCCTACTGGAGGCATTTTTAAGTCATGGTGTCTTGGGATTCTGATGGATGGAACTAGTATACATCTCTTGGAATATTATGCTTTTTAAGCAGAAAACCAAGATTGTTAATGATGGTGTGCATTATATATGGTATTTGAGGACTTATGTGTGAAATGATGAGAGTATGGTCAGCTTTAGAGACCCTAGTCCTATGCTTGGTTGCCTTTCAGTGACTGTAAATTTTAAGTCAACTAGTGTACAAGCTGAATTCTTCAATGTAAAGAAAAACACCACTATAGTGGGTAGGGTTCTATTTGCTAAACTATATCTACAATTAGTGGAGGCTTTGATCACAACAGTTGCAGTTGCCCCATGCCCATATGCTACCAGTGTCCAAAGTTAATCCATTTGGTAGCACCTCACTGGACTGTGCAAAAAGCAGATGTGCACAAAATCAGATGTGCATTCAGATGTGAAACCAGTGTGTCAGAAATTAAGAAGCTTACCATTGTCTGTAAAAGAAGCTGTTTCCTGAGAATTGAAGACATTTCTACAAGATGTGATTACAAAAAATGATGCATCTGAATGGGTACCTCCTATTGTGGTGACAGTGAGTAATACAGATATGTATGTATGTGAACCAAATATAGCTTTTGTTATTGATAGTTACCCATGGCCACATATTGAGGAAGTATTTTCAGAACTCAGAGGAGCTAAGTTCTTTTCTACCCTGAATCTTTAAAGTGCATATCATTAGAATTTTCTGGGCAAAGAAAGTAGGAACCTCACTATATTTATTACTCATGAGTGCCTGTTCCACTTGAAATGCGTACTCCATGACTTAGCTTCAGCACCCATTTTTTTGCTATCTGAATTATATTTTTGTATACTGCCCAACTCTAGATCGTCATGACAAGTACCTTAAAATTATATCTGTAAAAATTAAGTCACGGCAATTGGACTTGCTGTATTTTTCTGCAAGATGTTTCATTTTGGTCTTTGGTCTTTTTTGAGAAAGCTGGTTGGATGACCAGTGAAACGCCTTGAAGAAAAATACAGCAAGTCCAGTTGCCTTGACATCATTTTTACAGATATACCATGACCTGGATGAATGAGAACCTTCACAGACATACCTTAAAATTGTTCTAAATCTGCAGGACTGAAACAAAATCTTTCTAAATGCTGCTCTAGACCAACTCACCTGTCATTTCTGGGTCATAATATATCACAAGAGCGACTATTGACTGATACTGAATATGTGAATGTAGTGATACAAGCACATACACCTTCATGTGTAATACTTTAGTTGAATAGGATGTACTGCATTTTATTTTGGGAATTTGTCCAGGCAGTCTGTAGTTATTTACTTGTTTATTAGGTGTTTGTAGTACGCGGTTTCTGTGTGTGGTATGCTTGTGGTATGCATCAGCCTGCTCTTACAGTTTTTTTATGTAGACTAAATACTGAAAAGCAGCCAACTGATCTTTTCTCGCAGACTTGGTAATGCTGAAAACAACTTTTACAAGTAAGATCTTTAGTGTCTTTAAAGGAAAACTATTATGGTCTTTGGTCATTTTTATTTAATTGTTTGGTTGCTATACATTCTTCTTTACTATCAATATAAAGTCTTTGTTTTACAAATAAGCATTTGATAATAAAGAAAGTTTTCCCAGTTAAAGCCATGAGTCATTGCTCTAATTTACAGAACTGTAATCTACCAACTTACCATCAAAGAAACAAACTGAAATCGTGGGAAAGGTGATAAAGAGCCTAAAGAACCACCTGTTGATTTTAAAAGGAGAATTCACAAAGCTAAGATACTAGGACAAAGCAACAGGTTTACTTAACTGGATGACCCCCTCCTGCTTATACTCAACCTCCCTTTACTTCACTTCTGATCTGTTTGCCACCAGGAATTAGGACACATATCAGGTATTTCTAGGTAGAGTGGATCGTGTGGCTCATTCCCATTCTTACTAAATGATCGTACAGGCCATCACATGAGGGCTGGGAAACAGTCTTCATCCCTGTGTAAGCTCTGACTAGGATCAACTGGAAGCTTACTGGGGCTTCTTTTCCTCTTTCCCAGTGGTGATCAGAGTAGCAAGGGCGCAGAAGGAAGGTAAGTTTTAGATGCTGCAAGGACCAGCTATAAAATTAACCTATTGGGGTTGATTTACTAACCTTATAAACACGCCACGAACATGTATACACCTCTGTAGTGTGTTCCCTCCCAGCATGATCTATTGGTGGAATCTAGACACCTTTGTAGTGTGTACACACCCAGCAGGTGTGTTGTGCAAAGCCCTGCATGAATTGCAAGGTGATGTTGTGTAAATTAGCTCTACATTGTGTTGCTTGCGTTGATGAATGTAGGAATGTAAATGCATGAGCTAACCATTTTTGTCTAAACTGTGAAGCAGCATTATATATGCATCATGTGCATGATTTTTCCATATATGGCATTAGTGGAAATATGCTTTTAGAGACTTTTTGGTTGATAAATACATTTTGCTGTGTAAAAATCACACGCACCTAGTGCGTGCGTGTGTTTAGGTTAGTAAATCACCCCCATTGTGTTGCCTTGCCCTGTAGATTCTGTCACTGCGATAGGCTTGTGGGTTTCATTTCAGCTTGTCCCAGCTAGAGAGAAAGTTACTTCCTAAGACTGTAATTTCCTAATCGATACCTCATTAGTAAGACTGATAAGCAGCAATTAGGGGAATAACATGCTGTGTGCATGAGTTGCACAAGATATGTTAAAGATAAAGTATATACAAAAAAATCAACATAACTAGGCAAGGCAACATGGAACCAGAAAAACAGAACCTGTAGGAATATGATCTAATATGCATTAATTAGAACAGCTTAATTAAGTAAAGTAATGACTTTAAAAAAAGTACCTAAGTATAATTAGTTACTAGGAGCACTTATGCACATGTGACGGTGCCTAGGCACACACTGTTTTTTTTAGCCTCAGAAGCCAATCAGGGCTTCCACATCATCAGCGGTAACCCCCTTTGACTTCTGCCTCTACCTACTGAATTACACTGATGTTGTCATCAGGGGACCAGATCTAAGACTCTAACAGAAAGAGCTGCCAAGTGATAGCTTGCATCTCCTCTCCACTGCAAGGTGGCGTAATGCTTTTCGACGAATGACAAAGTGGACCTAAGAAAAAGAGCACCTGAAGAATGCTTAATGTCAATACTATGGGTGAAATTTATCAAAACTGGAGCAGAGAAAATCTGGACAGTTACCCATGGCAACCAATCAGCTGCTCTCTTCAGTTTGTTCAATCAAGATTTGAAAATAAAACAGAGAAGCTGATTGGTTGCCATGCACAGCTGCTCCAGAATTTTCTCTGCTCCAGTTTTGATAAATCCCAAGAAGTGAAGGTAAGTCTTCCAGTGGGTGTTCTGTTGGCAAAAGGGTAATTTCCTTTATATTGGCAGATTTCCTCTCGCATTCTGTTGTGTCTCTGGGACAGAAAGTTAAAATACATTTCCCCAACAGGACCCTTACATACTCTGTCAAAAACACTCAGGCTCTGGCTATACATATACATAAACTTCTGTTAAAAAAATTCTGCTTTAATGTAATTATATGTTTGAATAATTGCTTTATTGTTGTTTATCTTTACTTAAACTTTTAATTATATACAGTTTTAAATTATAACAGCTGCAGAAAGTGTTTTACATAATCATAAGAGAGAACCCTCAAAACAGTTAGGTCATAAGAAGTAAGAGTGGACAACTGCTAGGAGATATCAGCACCCCAGGATGCTTTAGAGCAATTCTATATCATCTGTGGAATTTATTAAGTGACTGTGGTGACCTTTAAGGTAGAAATAACAGGTGGAGGTTACTGGAAATAGATGAGTTTCAATCATAGGGAATGATTATTACAGAGGAGCCTGTTAGAGTAGGCGTCTGTATGTGAGCAATTTCTGGCTGTGCGTGATTGACTGACTCGACGTCTTAACTGAAAATGGTCATTGAGTGGGTGCAGGTCTTAATATGATTACAGTGCTGTGTGACTCAATATGACATATGGTGTAAAATTGGGTTCTGTATAGGAGCTCACTTACCTTTGTTTAATACACAGTGGCTTGCTGCTTGATGAGCAGTAGAAGGTTATTGCAATGACTACAGATATTTACATACGGTACATTTGACATAGACAGTGTGAGGTAAGCATAAGCCTAACGGAAACATACACAGTTGTTATAAAATACTTATTGCATTTAGTGGCACAATGGTCCATCTATGCTTCTTATTTATTTTACTTATTAAGGGTCAAGCTATTATTAAAAATTAAATTTCAGTTTTAGGAGAAATTTGGCAGGCTGAGTCATCCCCTAGCTTCAACTACAATGGAAAAGTTACCCAACCATTTTAGTGATTACTTTTGGTGTCTCCACTCCTCCTGATGCTATCGCCATAGTAAAAAAAAAAAATTAGCTTGACCATGGAAGGTGTGCAGGCTTGCAAACTTAAGTGCAGAGGTATTGTTAGTTGAGTTCCAAAGGGACTGCTAATAGAGTGCCTCTAACTGCAGAGCATTCAAGACAAAGCAACAAGTTCATGATCATGCCAGCTTTCACAGTTGTATATGGTCACATTCACTCCCTTTCCATTCCATTCACCCCAAGAAGGGACATAACTGGTACTACTACGTATGGGGGTGTGCATGTGACTCATCCCCTTTCTTGCACATGACATTGATAGCGCTAGGCGATTGGCCCCTTAGGAACCCACTGTTGTCATACAAGACGGGGAGTGTTTCCAGCCCAGAGTAAGCTCCATGACTCTGTGACCAAACTTCTTGCCAGAAATTCTGAAATGAAGGGATTTCCCACCAAATATGTAGTAAAGTTCCAGTTTGACCGCATCCTCTCCAATACAGAGGGGATACATTTGGGTAGATAGTCCTAAGTCATGAGGGGGATAGAAGTTTGTAACAGGTTTCTTGCATCTTGGAACGGACAGAAGATTTATGAGTAAAGCAAAATATATGGGTTAGCTGGTCATCTCTAAAGTGGGACCCCAGGTCTCTCTCTCATTCCTGAATGAATCTTAAGCGACCCTGGGACATCATTGATAATAGCATCTTATAAAGAGGTATTCGAGTCTACCAGGGGACTTGGAAGCTGCACATATAGATTCAATAGGGGTGAGGGAGGACATGGGTCTAAGATTAGAGACCGTGGTGCCAAAGAAGTGTTGTAAATGCGTAAACCGCCACTTGTCCATAGGAAAGCGCCCATATCTTTCCCTGATCTCATCAAGGGGCATCAACTTATTCTGCCTGAGGAATTTACTACATTGGTAATCTTTTTATAGAAAGAAAGAAAGAAAGAAAGAAAGAAAGAAAGAAAGAAAGAAAGAAAGAAAGAAAGAAAGAAAGAAAGAAAGAAAGAAAGATAGAAAGAAAGTGTTCACTTAGGAGAAACCATAGGAAACTTCCCAAGGGAGACAGAGGAGATAGCGAATGGGCAAGAGCTCCTTTTTTATTTAGTATGTCCCACAACTTGAGATTATAATGAGTCAAAGAGGATGTGGTATCAGACAGGCCATGGAATTCCCAACACAACCTTTCTACCTCCCATACATTTTTTTTATTGAAACCCATAGTTTAGAGGAGATGTGCCAATTCATGATCCATTGAAGCAAAATGGCCTTATAGTACAAATGAACATTTATTAATCCAAACAAAATGTTAGAACAGACTTCTAAACCTGTTAAAAAATTATTTAGGAAGTGAGATGGGGATCATTTGTAAGAAAAAAAGGACACGGGGCAGAACGGTCATTTTCAGAATATTAATTCTGACAAGCAGCTAGCAATATCATTTTGGACATTATGGAGCAAAGGTTTAAAATTCTAAGTATAGGGCTTAAAGGGCTTAAATCCAGCTCAATATGTGTGGGCCTAATCTCAATGACAATAATACTTCTATCAGAAATGTTCAGTCCACGCTGTGAAATGCCTTCTCTACATCTGTTGGCAGTAGTAGACATGGAGGGTTAGAAGGATGGCAACGCATCCAATGAATGGCCTAATCAAGTTATCCTTGGCTTCCCTGCCCATGATAAAGCCCAATTGATCAGGATGAATTATGTCTGGGTGCAAACATATTAGTCTGTCAGCTAGAATTTTTGAAAGAAATTTCAAATCAACATTGAGAAGGGATATGGGCCTATAGTTTTGTGGTAAGGAATGGCATTTGCCCTCTTTAGATAGAATAGTGATGTGGGCCATCAGGACTTCAGGCGGTATGGGAGTATCATGGGCTTAAGTGTTGTAGAAGGAGTACAAAGGGGGGGAAGGTACGGGTAAGAATTTGAGATAATATGCCTTGGTAAAGCCATCTGGGCCTGGACTTTTACCTATCGGGGTCGCTTTAATAGTATGTTCGAGTTCAGTTAGTGTGATATTCTTATCTAACCTCTCACTGATCAAAAATGAAAAGACAGGAAATCCGGTTTCCTTCAAGTAATTACTTATGAGATTTTTTTTCAAAGGAAGGTCTGCAGAAGTCACGGAGGGGTGTAAATTGTATTGAGGGGTGTAAATTGCATGGAGGGGTTAAATTGCGGAACTTTTAAAGTTCCGCAATTTTAGAGGAGTGGAATACCAAATCGCTTGAGGGAGTCCGCAGTTTATGGACATTGGCTAACTCACTTTCTTTCGTAAGGCACCAGCAAGCAATCTCCCACATTTGTTCCCCTGTTCATAAATTAAGTGAGAGACAAAACACAATTTCCTCCGAATTTGCAGGTCCAATAAACAAGCTAGATTCCTTCGAAGGTAGTCCAGGGAAGCCGAATCTTCCAAAAGATTGGAACACGTGTTTCAGCTCGGTCTCCCAGATAGAATCCAAAATGCAGTTGATTTCTGCCTGTGTGGCTTTCTTCATCCATGTGCCATTAGAGATCAATACCCCACATACCACTGCTTTATGTCCCTCCCAGACAGAGCCCTCAGACATTTCCTCCACAGTATTCTTGGCAAAATAGTTTTGAACAGGGGCGTCCCGAGGCTGGGTGACACCCAGAGCGGTAACCGAGTGTCACCCCGCCAAGATGTCACTGCGCATGCGCGTGACGTCATCACACACGCGCAGCAGTATTCTGATACCTGCCAGCGTCCATCACCAAGAGAGAGGAGAGGAGGAGGGGACAGTCACCCGCCGGGATAAGGTTTTTTGCACGAAATAAGACACTAGGTCTTATTTTCGGGGGATGTCTTACCTGGCTGCAGCTGTGCTCTGCCGTCCAGGAAGCCACAAACAGGTGGGCGGGCATGCGTGCGGCCGGGGGGGCGTGTCTGGCAGGGGGCGGGGAGGGAGCTGCCTCTCCGCTCGGAACTAAGGAGACGAGGGGGCGGGCATGCGTGCTGCTGGAGGGGGGGCGTGTCGGGTAGGGGGCGGACGTCATCCAGAGAGCAACAGCGTGCGGGTAGGTGGACGGGCGAGGGGGCGGGAGGGAGCTGCGGCCGGTCTTCACAGCTACCCCGGAAGTAAGATCTAGCGCTATCTTCGGGGATGTCTGTAATATAAGACCTACCCCGAACTAGGTCTTATTTTCGGGGTAGGTCTTATATTACAGACATCCCCGAAGATAGCGCTAGGTCTTATTTTCGGGGGATGTCTTACTTTCGGGGAAACACGAAGTCACCTAGTAAAGGGTGTCTAAATGATATGGGTCAATATACATTAAGTCTATCCATGAGTACGAGTCTAACTAAAATCTCTTTCGGATGAATGTGTCAACAAGATATTTATTGGGTTTTTATAGGGCTGAAAATGTCTCAGCTCTGCGTGGGAAGGAGAGGAAGAGCCCAAAGAAATTTCCAATTTTGGGTCCGGACTTAAATTGAAGTGTCCACCCAATAGTAGGAGAGTGAGTTGGTGACAATTGAGTGCATATAGTGTGGCAAAGGTGTTCATAGTGCCATCCAAAAACAGGTACTGTCTTCGAGGATCGGCATCCTGTTCTAGAAAGTGCAAAGGGCAATTTTTATGGACAGCTATCTCAACCCCACAAGATTTGGAAGGGGGGGTTAACTAAATACCACCCAGAGTACAAATGAGTGGGTAGTTTAGGAACAGAGGAATCACTAAAATATGTTTTGTGCAGCATAACTACCTGTGCTTCAAAGCGTTCCAATTCCAGCCACAGTCTGTTTCGGTTTTTTTGAGAGCGAAGACCACGGACATTATATGACAATTATTCAACATATTTATGGTGAGTAGTAAGAAGATAAAAGAGTATTGTCGGCAATGAGGGAACTGTTACTGCAAGGTCTCCAGCCCGAACCTGATCAAAGAAAACATATGTAAAACATACGTGGTCAGAGACAAACAACCCAAAAACAGTAAAAAACAACAGTAAATATGCAACAACTAACAATGTTTTCCAGGTGCCATCGTGGATGCGACCCACTCTTTACCACCGTGGTCCACAAAAAAAGGTATCTACTGTATGGCGCCT
Organism: Nanorana parkeri; assembly: GCF_000935625.1. Classification (NCBI taxonomy): domain Eukaryota; kingdom Metazoa; phylum Chordata; class Amphibia; order Anura; family Dicroglossidae; genus Nanorana; species Nanorana parkeri. The sequence continues at coordinate 1,315,024 of NW_017306674.1, read as the reverse complement.
TTACCAGGGTTTCAGTGTATGTTGAGGCGAGATCTTATATTATGATATATTTGTATAATTTTTCGTACTATACAAATACAGTATATAATCATTTAAGGGATGGAGGTTCTGCATTATCTGTAAAATAAATCAAGACAACTGGACTTGCTGTATTTTTCTTTGAAGATGTTCCGCTGGTCATCCGGCTAGCTTTCTCAATTCAGAATGTACTGCTAAATAAATGGGCTTTTATTACTGTCTCTCCACTTTAGAGTGATATCCCATCACTTCGTGCCCTTGTCACACTCTGCTCCTGGGACAAGAATTTAAGGATAAAGCTGTATCTGTCCCATTTATGAAAATATCCTATTACAGTCTCATTTATTCAGTATTCAACTAACCAGAACTCTCATCTAACCAGAAAAAATCCCCTGTGTACTCATTGTTTTGCTGATCTGCAGCATGTATTATGCTGTAAATGATTGTGTGTCTATTTTGTCTTAAGTGGGTCTATTTGTCTTAATTTGCTTTTGATTACTGCATTTCAATATTAATATGAAGTCAATACAGAGTTTATGTTATAGTGTGGTATAGTATGGGTTATGGCATTAGTTAGACCTATTATTTTGGTAGCTCTCAAGCAGCCAGAAACTACATTTATCTGGAATCTACCAATCCCCATGGATGCCGGATAATGAGGAGTTTACTGTACTCTCTGTCCTTGAGACACTATTACCTAGGGGGCAGAAAGTGAAGATAAATAGAACAGGAGAGCAGTAATAGCCCTTCCCCACTCTATACAAAACTAAAAAAGGTTTTGGCGGGTGTTGAGCATTGATAACAGCAGGCATAATACCAATCTGCAACTTCTAAATTGTACAAGATACCCTCTTATGTTAAAATGTGAAGTAATTCAAAAGATACATTATTTTGCCACTATACAAAGCATTAGTAAACCCTCATCCTGAATATGCAGTTTAGTTTTGTGAACCAGGAAAAGGATGTGGGGGAACTGGGAAGAGTACAGAAGACTTCAGCTGCAGGGAAAAGTTCGCTGAACTGAATTTATGCATCTTGAGAGAAGGCAATTCCAGGGGGATAAAATGACCATTTATAAACTTATAAATGGTCCATAGGGAAAATTCAGTTGAAATTACCCTTTTAAAGCCCAATTAAAAGTGAATGCAGTTTAAATCAGTTAAACACATTTCAGGTGCATCAAATTAAAAGGCGGTCAAAGTCTTACAGTTTGATTTCTTACTAAAGCAGCCACAGCCAAAGAAGAAATGTCTGTCCCCTGCCAGCATGCTGTAGGGAAGAACCCTTGTTCTCTGTGTGGAAGCAGTGGCCCCTCTGCAGAGTTCCAAAACACCCCTGCCTGTATTTCTGCAATACGCTAAGCTCATACTCACTTATGATTGGAGAGTTGTAGCCCTAATTAAGCTAGCGGTATGCCAGACCTCTAACACGAACAGTAGAAAGTGAGGATCACCAGCACTCAGAAGATGACATTCAAATCTTAGTGTCATAATATTGCCCAGATGAAGAGACCCTGCGTGGCCCCGAAATGTTGGCTATGTGATATATGTGATGATATACTTGAATAAATGGACACTAAGATTTGAACGTCATCTACTGAGTGCTGGTGATCCTCACTTTCTACTACTTGATGTACACAGCGCCACCCGTGATTATCACTACAAGTACCACTATTGTTATTGCATCCTAGATGCTGCAAGGAGTGCAGGGGGGCACATTGCTATACTACTTTAACACAAGCAGACTGTCTTTTTGTGAGGACAAGACCTTTCTGCTGTTATTACTGCACCTTTTCTCCACCTCTTTCACTTCTGCTAGCACTGGCAGTCATGCAGTGGTAAAGCACCCAGCTAGAGCCATAAGCATGATTTTATGTTCAGATCATACCAGAACTGCCACTTGGTCACAGGTAAGGAAAGCCAAGACCCCACAAGTTAATGGTCATGCAAACTGCAACAGTGCCTTGAGTTGACACGGTTTGTGATCCAAATGTTAACTTGTCTACTTTCCAGAAATTTTTAAGTAATCTGTTGATCTCCAAGAATGGATTTTGTTGTCCATCTTTAAAATACAATCCTGGCTAGCATCAGTTTTTTGTGTATAATGGACTAATGGACATCTTTTGATGTGCCTCGATTTCTTGCCTTCAAATTTAATTTGAAATTACTTGGCCTGATTATAAAAAAATTATATTTCAACATTTCTAACCCTTTGCAATGAGTTAAGTGATTGCAAGTTTACATAAAGAGACACTTATTTTCACACACGAAAGCTGTATAGACATTAGCTGTATAATGTTGGGGTTACTTTGCTTATTTCGGTGTGTTCCTATGCAACACAGAAACAAGCTCAGAATAACTAATTTGTGCCTGTGATCTTTAATGTGGTGCAACATGAGCTCTGTTCAGGTAGTTGCTGAAAGGGGCTAATATTTAGTGTATCACAGACATATGTTATAAACCATCAAGTCCTTAACCAAAACAGGTCATGTTTGATAGCATACAATATCCCTCTAGTCTCCTAAGAAATCAGAATGTGAGAAGTTTTACACTTTGATTTTCACTTCATTGTGTTATCAAGGTTGTCAAGCAGAAATACCTGTTTAACTTGGAGAAATGCCCAGTAGCTGAGCAAATCTAGAACATATTTCCACTGAGTACTATCGCCACAGAAATCTTTTAATAGCTTCATCATTCTAACAAAGCCGTCTAATCAATCAAAGGATTAACTAACCAAGCTGTTTTTTAATGATACATGATCCTGTTTTATGCTATTGGATCTAAATTTGCTCTGCTCTTCATTACGATGTGAGTTTGCAGTGCCCTTATTGTAATGAGTGGTTTTCAGCAATATTATGAGGACAGGGACTGCAAAAAACAATAATATACATTTTAAAAAGAACAGGCTGGATCTAGGTACATCCACTTACATTTGCCATGTTTTACCCACGTTCACCCTGCTCATTCCGAGGGCAAATGCCAATCAACATTTTAAGATTATAATTCTTATTATGGGGCATCAGAGTTGTAGTGGGGAGTGTGAAAGGTTCTAGTAATCTAGACACATGTCAGATAGACTCAAGCCAATGAGTGCAGTTTTGGGAAAGGAGACCCCTGACCAATGGACTTCTATTGGGCAATTATGAAACTCAATGGTACTGAAGAGCAAATTATCATGTGTGTTCATTTCTTTGAAATTTCAGCAAAAATCAGGTAATAATAGGAAAATGTTGTCATTTCTGTGAAATGCATAAGCGTCAATAGGGAAGGCAAAATTAAGGTGTTTGTTGTTGGATTTGTAAGGGGGTATTGAGCTCCCGGCGGCAAAAGTCGCCGGGAGTCTGTTTAAACAGCCCCGATGCTGGCGACGTACACTGTACGTCGTCAGTCACGAAGGGGTTAAATAACTCGTGAGGGTTAGGGAAGTTGTGTGCAACTATCCTGGACTTGCTCTTGTACAAATACAGTCATATCCTCATTCAGATAAATTGAGAGTATTCATTTCCCTGAAATCCCTGCAAAAACCAGGAGATTACGAGGAAATGTTTTCTGTAAAATACATTGGAGTTAATGGGGAAGGCAAAATTAAGATGTTTTTTGTTGGGTTTAAGAGTGTAATGGACTTTGGGAGGGCAGCCTTGATCAAAATGAACATATTGCCGAGATTGCTGTATCTCTTTCAGACGATACCTATTAGACTGCCCAAATCTTTCTTTAAATGTATTGATGCAGAGTTGAGGCGCTTTGTTTGGAAAGATGAACATCCGAGAGTAGCTTGGATACTGCTACAATCTCCAAAGTCTTCTGGAGGCTTGGACATTCCCAATCTGTACAGATACTACATTGCTTGCCATATGACTAGGATAGTGGACTGACATGTAAATGGGCCCTCCAAGATGTGGGTAGACATGGAATTGCGATGGACTGCCCAACCCTTGTCCACTATAACTTGGCTTACAGATAAACACATTGCATCCACCCTGGTCTCTCACCCTTTAATAGTGGCCTCCCTTCAAGAGCTGTCCTCCCTCCGCTGAAAGGGTATACTGACCACACGTGACGGACCACTCACCCCACTGACCGACAACCCAGAATTTCCACCAGGGTCTATGACAGACTTCTTACTCCACAGACAATTAAAAGACACCCTGAACGCTCAGGGATTCTTCAAGGATCAAGGTTTCTTAAGCAAGCATGATATCGAGAACGCACTTCAATTGACAAGGGTCCCTTGGTGGACATACTTCCAGATTAGACACTACTTACTTGATAGGTCAAAAGAGTTTTCTAGGAAACCAACACCTTTTGAGAAAGCGTGCTTGGGGAAAGGCCCCACTAGACATCTTATCTCCTGGCTCTACACCCTGGTAAGGAGGGACAAAAACCAACACACGAGTGGCTTAAAGACCAAATGGGAAACTGAGTTGGCTCTACAGATATCAGATGAGGATTGAGAAGAGGTGTGTCAAGGGACCCATAGCTGCTCAATAAGTAGTAAGACCCAGGAAACCAACTTTAAAATCCTAACCCGGTGGTATGGGACGCCAGAAAAGCTACATAAAATTAACCCAGCCCTCCCTGAAGTTTGCTGGAGATGTGGGTCTGAGAAAGGATCCTTGTTACATATCTTTTGGACCTGCTCCCTGCTTCAGCCATTCTGGCAAGAGATTCGTAGCCTGATAGGTCGGATCACTGGGATGACCATGGAATACACACCAGGTGTGTTCCTACTACACCTCTCAGATCATCATGGGGGGAGATCCGCAAAATCATAGAGCAAACATTTGATTAACGTGGCGAGAACGCTAATCCCACGGCTGTGGAGAATGGCTGAATAAGGTGACGCACATCTGCGAGATGGAGAAGCTCTTATCTACTAAACAAGATCGTTCAGATAGGTTTTCACGAATGTGGGCACCCTGGCACGCTTTCACACTAGGAGATGACTACAAGGCTCTAAGGAAGATCCCCACATAGGCCGCTCCAGGCCTTCTGTTAGTCCTAGACTGGATGACTGGAGATGGCCAAGAACCGATACGACAAGACTGGCGTAGAACCCCCAGAGGGACCTCCTGACTTTTTCTGGCTCTTTTTCCTCCCCCCCCCCCCCCCCCCCTCCCCCCCCTTTTTTTCTCTCCTCACTAAAGAAGGGAGTGAATGATTGGAACAAATTTCCACAGACTCGATTTAACCATTTGGGCTTTTTTCCCCCCCCCCCCCCCCCCTCCCTTTCCCCTTAGTTTTCTCCACTTCTCTATCCCCCCCTAAGGGGGCTGCTCTTATGCGTACCTCATTTATCTCTTTAATGATCAAGGTGGGAGAGTTCTGGCTCCCCAATCAGTCCATCACCTCTCTTAGATAATATATCACTAACTCATGTTGGGACGAAAGTACCATATTCTATCTATAACTGAGGTAGTTACACATGTTAATGCCTGATTAGCAGAGGTTGTTGTTAGTAATATCAGATTGAAATTACCCCTGCCCGGCATACTTGGGCTGATATCTTTGTGGTATTATCTTAAGTGTATGGCAATGATGTTAAATTTTTTTTGTCTGTTCTTTCACAAAATTAAAATTCATTAATAAACATCTATATGGAAAAAGAAAAGTGTGTAATGGACTTTAAATGGCTCCAGAGGGTTAGGGAAACTACACTGAAATATCCTGGACCTTTTTTTGTATTAAAAAAAGTCACCTCGTTATCCTCAGTGTTTTGTCTTTTTTTCATAGCAGAAAGAATTGAAAATAAAAAATTGAAATTGACAGTACACAAATAAACCATCACAAAATGAAATAAACTAACTACCCAAAATACACTCTCCCAAAATACATACACACACACACACACTTTAAATTAAGAAAAAAGTGTAGAGCTTTTTTTTCTCACAAAAAATTCAGTTCAATGAGCAAAATTAAAAGAGTCTGCTTCCACTAAATTTTGCCAATGGCACAACTGGTAATTTCACAGTTAAATCAATTTCACCAAGATCACTTCTCTCATCCCTACTCAGTTGTGGGGATTAGCCTGCTGGAAGTCATTGCTCCCCTACTCTGCCTTTACTTTACTTTAATGAACTGGCATCTTCTCTAGCTTGTAGGCATCAAGTAAATATTATATCCATTAAGGCTACATGGATCTTTTATTCCACATTCCCTTGCCCCAGCATTAACACTATTTATCTTTCCTGGGCTATCCACTCAGTCACGGCAAGACTATAGCTCATATATTCAGAGATTATGATTTCCTGTACTATAATTTCTTCTCTAACCCCCCTCTCTTCATCCTTATCTGAGGTCCAACATTAAAATATAGGAAAATACTTATTTGACTCCAGCAGGTCCTCACTGGATGACAACTAAAAATTCCCATTTCACTAGAGAAAATGCAAAGTAAAATCTCACAAATGTCTTTAGACAAAGCTCCAGAACCAGACGCCCATACAAAAGATTATAAAGCCCAACTCATTACTAGCTCCTTACTCCCTGAACTCCCTGAATTATCTTGCATTGTTCAATGCTCACCACCAACTACCTATCCCAAGATTAGAAGCCCGCATCATGGTTATCCAAGTACTCTATCACATATTACAGTTGCAAGATGGTTTCTCTTTTGATCACAGATTTTACAATATTTGAAAGTAAGATAAGTATGCATCCTAGTCTCCTAGTCTTGTGCATGTGGGTCACTGTCTTGGAACTAATATATGGTTAAGGAGTCTAGGAATGGCTGCTTCCAAGGAATATAAGGCAGATATTTTGCTTTGTGGCAAGTTCGCTTTAACGTGAACCATCTATAGAGCAAAATAATATTTATAGAATTTGAATTATCTCTGATTTTGTTCAGGGCCGGTGCACACCTCGGCAATCTGTGACCACGTGGCAATCATGCATGATACCGCAAGGATTGCCGTGCGGTCATGGAGTCGCCCATCACAGACGATCGCGCTGTGGGTGCCATTATTTTCTAGTGGCACCCCAGTCGAGCCGGGCGGAGGACACGGTTTCCCCTAAAACAGACACGTGACATGTATTGCAAAAAAAAGGTACGTGTACCCTTTTTCTGTGATTGCCGCGCGGATGTTACCCCATTATCAATGGGGCGCGTGGCAATTGCTGTCTGCAATTGTGCAGGACTATGCGATCCCGGGATCGCTCAGGTCTGCACCGGGAGTAAAGGTGATTTATAAAAAAGGTAACATTTTTGTTGACTTCAAAGTACTGCACAGACATTTTTAAAACAAAAGTCAGGGTATTTTTCCAAACATATAAAGCTAATCCTCATTTCAGGTTAATGGCTCAGAGATTATTGAAGTTGGAGGATAAGTATGATAGCCAGATAACTAGTATTTTCAGGACGTCAGTAAGGCCATCCTCCTAATTTCTTTTAGGAAAGGTCTTCAGGTGGGCTGAAATGATGTGCCAAAGTGGTACTACCTTTAATAATAGACACCTTCAAGTCCATGGTTGTTCTGTAGCTTGCCCCAGAGTACATGGGGGTGTCTATTATTAAAAGAAAGTACCAGACAGATGCATCATTTTAGCCCACTGGTTTGCCTGTTAGAATTGAAAATATAGGATATTGGGCATTTTATATTCTAGGATAATTAAAACCACAATTGTTAAGTCAATTTTCAGACTAAAAGAGATGAAAGAACCACTACAAGCACTGCAAATGAAAATTGTGCAAAAATTCCATAGCATCTAATGCTTAATATAGTTCCCTAACTTGTCTGATTTCATGTACTGTTCTAGTACAAGGTATTAGGATTGCTAACGCCATGAAAAGACTTTTCATGCTTTTTTGGGCCTCAATCTCCAGACTGCCAGACACGGAATCTCTGAGAAGACATCTTAGGGCAGAACCTGTTTGGCAGCCAGGTAATAAACAACAAGCAAGCTACTGTAGTACTGATTGCAACATTAAATTTCACAGCTTCATCCAGATAGCCCACAGGCAAAACAAAGGTTGAGAGATTTTGAGTCAAGGTTAGACTTGTAAATGAGGAAATGAAAAATAAATATCATAGGCATATCCCTAATTCTAAATCAATATATAAACTACTGGTCAAAAGTTTTAGAACACCTCTATTTTTCCAGTTTTTAGTGAAATTTTCGCAGTTTAATGTCCCAATGTACTCTGAAAATAAAGCATAGAACAAATAAACAATTGGACATTCAAAAGAAATCATGGAATCGTTTTCTTTAACAAAATGTAAATAAATATTAAGCTTGTCAAAGTAGCCACCTTTTGCAGATATAACAGCAGAACACGCTAGTGACATTGTTTGTACACCGGAAATCATATATTGTTCAGAAAGTTCTTCCCAACACTGTTGCAGAAGTTCCCACACATGTGTTGCACTTGTAGGTTGCTTTGCTTTCACCCTTCTGTTCAGGTCATCCCAAACCAGCTCGATGGGGTTTAAGTCTGGAGACTGTGTGGCCATTCCATGATTTAAAGCCTACCATCTTGTTTGTTTCTACTAAGGTAGTTGTGACACCACCTGGAGGTATGTTCTGGGTCATTATCTTGCTGTAGGATGAACCACTGACCAACTAGGTATACACCAGAGGGTAATGCATGGCACTGCAAAATGCTGTGGTAGTAATTTTGGTTCAGGGTGCCACTCACTCTGTGCAAGTCACCAACTCAGGTTCCAAGAAAAGACCATCATGCTTCCTTCTGCACATTTGACAATTGGTGTTACACACCGAGTAACCGTTCTTTCGCCTACTCGACAGCGTACAAAAACCCTGCTGATGAACCAAAGATCTAAAATTTGATTAATTGTCATATAAGACCTTCTTCCAGTCTTCAGTAGTCCACTGGCGGTCTTTTTAGACTCCTGATATTTTACCAAAGCCTCCAACAGTAAAGTAAAAAAATAAACAATATAAAATAACATTTTATACATTTTAAAAATGTCAAAAGGTTAGGTGAAAAAAGGTCATTTTTATTTTCGGTTTCGGTCTAAAAATTTCATTTTGGTGCATACCTAGTTTTTAGTATGGCTGTGCTCTCCGAACCAGCATTACTTTAAGATGCTGATTTGGTCCTTACTATTTTTATTTTTTAGTCATTGTACTAGCCACAGTAATCATTTACAACCCCGTCTCATCTCTGATTATGAGCATATTATTATTATTATTATTATTAAGGATT
>NW_017306674.1:1291533-1305013 GCF_000935625.1 Nanorana parkeri | reverse complement strand
ACCTGTATATACATGATATATATATATATATCATGTATATATCATTTATATAATTATGACATTAAACTGCATCAAACTCCGTTATTCCTTCTAATTTATGACTAAAATTCTAGTCTGAACATGCCATGTTGCTAAATTCCCAACAGCCCAGAGTACTTCTTATAATAGCTGAGTGCCTGCTAGATGTTACTCCCCCTTGGGTATCAACAGTTTTCAAGCTTCGAAAGGTCTACATTCCTACAAAATGAATTTGCACTTCTTAGTATCTGAGGTTATAACACAACAATGATGTATGTTACCTCCACATACCCTACCCAGAATTTTTTTTATCTTTAGTCTTTATTTACCAGAATCATAGTTCCGGGTAGCACCCTACAACCTATATTGCAAAGCATGCACTGTCTGGCTTGGATCCACAGCCCACACCCCAATCTAAAACCCTTGAGTCTTCAGAGGGCTGACAATGTGCTGCTCATGTGGGGGTGGTACAGTGCAGGACTGGAAAGATGTTAAAGCATAATTATGTGGTACCAAGCAGTCCATAGATCAAAGAATTTCTTGAAACTGTGTTTCTGATACATATGAATTATTACAAATTTGCTAAAGAAGGGGTATCTAAAAATCTGTATTCTGTAGATTAATTTTCCCAAGACACTTGTCCCCATGCTAAGGGAACATTATTCTACGTTCCTCATTTCCCAGCTAGGATCACGCACAGATGCACGCTTCTAGCTGTCAGACTATGCTTTCTCTGACGACTCCGATCTCAGCTAATAATCTGGAATCAGTCAATGTGGTTCCCAATCATGTGAATATTATTTAGGCAGTCAAACCATTGTCAAATTAACCGACACATACTGAGGCTATTAAATATGGTCTGGGCATCAATGATCTATTTTCATAAAAGGGTTAAGACGCAAAAGCTCCCCCTCATCTTCATTGATAGACTCCCATCCCTACACTGGATGACTTGAATCTCCATAGAGTTTTATTATATTAACTGCACTGCTGGATATGGGGTAATCCCACACTCCATTTTCAACTATCATTCTTAATTACTTAATTGATCCTGTGGAAAACGTTGTAACCGCAAATCAGCGAATGCAGAAGGGATTTTTAAAAACAATTTCTAGTCTCTACCTATCAATTTTTATCTCACTTTACATCAGAAATCAATTATTTTTACAATCTTTATAAAAAGTCACTACATTGTAATCAAGTAGTAAATAAAAGGAAACAAAGGTGTTATCAATAATGTGACCCACATCGGCTTCTTTATTCTTATAGTTCCATAGTAATTATCACCAATTAATATATCTCTTAATCATGTGCACTTGCAGAACAAGCTAGACTGAGTGCAGAAGATGTAGTTAGAAATAGGATTGATGTGTGTAATCACACCCAAATGAAATACTCAAACAGGTCTGTCAGATTACCACAGTGGTAATTTATAAACCATGTATTTTATTTGTTAACCTGTTCTGTGTAGTCCTAAAACACTCCATAGTTTAAGACTATAAGCCGGGCATGCAATATGCTTTAATGCCACAGTTTGTCTGATAAGGGGCCCTATGAGGGCCAAAACATTGTAATGTATTGTGATACCAAGGTCAAACTTCAAAAAAGGCGTTTCTTCTGAAGATGAAGCCATGGTGTGCTTGTAGCTCCTTTCTAGCTACATGATCGCGGCGCCATCCATACCTTACCACAGGACCCAACAAAAAGATAAGGGGATTAACCGGTTAGATGGCCAATGGGTCAGTTCTATGGTTTATTGCCAACTCCACCAGCTGTGCAGACTTACCTTCTCTTTGCTCCCCCAAATGCTCTATTTAGACACTGGGAAGCAAAGGAAGGAAGTCTAAGTTGTGACTTGGAGCCTATACGGGCATGAGGATTGTCTCATCACCTCCAGGTGATAGTGATGGGTACCTGAGCAGCCAATAACACAGCACAAGTTTGGAAGAAAAGGGAGTGAGTCACATGCTCCCCCATATGGTGGCGTATCTAGAGTATGGCACATGCCCTGGTTGCCACTGGCAAGGGGGTGCCGCAGCTGTGCCACTCAGCAGTAGAGATGTCACTGGCTTCACTAACAACAATGTAGCACACAACGAAAGAGCCAATGACCAGCCCAGAACTCAGGGTACCTATATCTTTGTACTCCAATGTGACAGGTACCACTCCAATAACCCATGGAGTCAGAAGGGGGGCCTAGCAAGGGCTGCCTGTGGGCGTCTCTAGAGCAGCATCCAGTGCTTAGTTTGGAGACTCCTGTGTGCATAGGCCAACCATCTGCACAACTTTGATACACAGAGCTATGGAGGCTGCTGTGTACACTGAATTAACCTCTGAACCACACTGCATGTATCTCATTCATGGCAGGACATTGTTCTTAGAGGGGCCCCAGTCCTATATACAGAAAAGATAGCTTCATATACATACAGGAAAGAAGACTTCCACCTAGCTATGACCTCTGCACTCTGCATTATTTACTTTTAAGCTCTGCAGTCTGCGTTGCTTGCTTCTAGCCCCTAAACTCTACATTACTTACTACTGGCCCCTTGCCTTTTAATTATTTACTACTGACCACTGAATTACTTATTCCTCCCCTCTGTGTTACTTACTTACCTGAACCCTGAGTTCTGCCTTACCTACTCCTGACACCTGCACTCTGCATTACTTGCTACTGACCCATGAATTCTGCCTTACCCCTGACCCCTGAACTCTGTGTTACTTACTACTGACCCCTGCACTCTGTTACTTATTCCTGAGCCCACACTCTGTGATACTGCTATTAACCACTGCACTCTATGTGTTACTTACTCCTGACCTTTAAACTCTGTTACTATTAACCCCTGCACTCTCTGCCTTACTTTCTCTTGACCCCTGCACTCTGTGTTATTTGCTACTGACCCCTGAACTCTTCATTATTTACTACTGACCAATGCACACTGTGTTACTTATTCCGGATGCCTGCATTCTGCATGTATTGCTCCTGACCCCTGCACTCTGCGCAACTTACTCCTGACACGTGAACTCTGTGTTACTTACTAGACATGTGCGATTCGTTTCGTTCCGAATCGAAATTCGGACGAATTTTCGTAAATTCGGACATTCGGATGTATCAGAATTCCGAATTACAGACATAACGAATGCAAACGAATCCGAATTTCCATTTCCGAAATTCGGTAGCGTTCGCAAGAACGTTCGTTTCGTTTTCTGTTCGTATTTGTTTCTTATTCGTTTCGTTCGTTGGAGCAAAGTGACATTAGAGGAGAAAAATATTTTTTCCCCCTCAAATGTCACTTTTGCTGCAAACGAACGAAACGAATAAGAAACGAATAAGAAACGAATAAGAAACGAATAAGAAACGAATAAGAACAGAAAACGAAACGAACGTTCGTTCGAACGCTACCGAATTTCGTCCGAATCCGAATTCCGAATCCGAATTGACTTTCACACCCGAATCCCGAAAAACGAAATAACACAAATCCGAATTTAAAACGAAACGAATAAGAAACAAATTTTTTGGCAGTGCACATGTCTATTACTTACTGCTGACCTCTGCACTCTGTGTAACTTACTTTTGACCCTTGAACTCTGCATTACTTACTACTGACCCCTGCAATCTGTGTTACTTACTCCTGACCCCTGAACTCTGTTACTTACTCCTGACCCCTGAACTCTGCATTACTCTGTGATCTTGGTCTGCTGAGTATGGAAAGAGAAGAAAGAGTAACTATGATCACATCATAGACCAATTGGCATAATTGAAAGCAAAGAAGGTGCAGTTATAATTTTTATGTAGTGCCATCACTTGTTAATTAAGCAATTAACAGATTTGATTTGCATTTTAGAGTTGATATTATAGTAAAGTTATCTAAAATATGGGTGTTAGATGTTTGGAATGGGGCGCAATTTTAGTGCTTGCCATAAGCTCTATTTTCTGTAGATACGCCTCTGTCCCATAACAAAAGTGCCAGGTATATTTCTTTATTCCTGGCAGTCAAAATGAACAGAGGGGAATCAAAGGGAAGATGAGTATGTGCTGCTGGTGAAACTGCAATTAAAGTGAATGTGTTGCTCTGCCCATGCAGCTTGTTTTAGGGCCGGCCAGTGTTGATGGGCTTTTGTTCAATTCAACTTCTCCTCTTTCCGGGAAAAATTAGTTAGGGCAGATAAAATACAGGTCAACTGCAGATCAAATGCACCTGCAATTAATTCTGAATTATATCAGAAGCATTAAAGCTCATAGACACAAGCCCTTAAAGTGCCTTACTGGTAATACTCCTGGTCAGGTTATGTTTATTTATTTCTTATTGGAAACTCTAAATATTGAAAAACTGGCTTGTGTTTTCTGCAAAGTCTGATCCTAATCTCCTAACCAAGGTCCCAACTAACCCAAGGTTCGACTAGAAGTGGCTCTTACAAGGGCAATATTTACCATGCAGCATTCATGGACTTGCGTCTAGCTTGGTGAGAAGGGACAGCACATAAATAAAACATGAACAATTTTAATTTACTCTTTTCTGTTTACATTTACTGCCTACTTTTGGGTAAATCCAGTAGCAGAACTGAAGGGAGAGATGTTTTGAAGGAGTCCTAAAATTAAATGTAAATCATGTAACCTGCACCCATAAGTCTCCACTAGGCAAAGAAAGGCCTAGTAGCCTTGTGTACAAAGCAAACAACTCTCTGCCTCAAATATCACATTTGCTTAACTTTTAAGATTATAATAATATGAGGTGACTTCTAATAAAGGAGGTGAAACACAATGAAATGCTACTTAATTCTTCAGTGGCAAAGCCAGTGTAAATACTAAATACAGCCTTGGGCTTGACCATGGTTTCACAGGGGTGGTGATTCAAATCACTGTAGTAATAAGTTGGAACACTTGACAAGTATTCCAAATTTATATTCTGATACCCACCCTGCTTCATGTCATCACATATTGTGCAGCCAAGGAATTACTTCCCAGCATCTAATAATAAAGATGAGGACATTTAAAGGGAAGGTATCATGATTTTATTTTCAATTTGTTTTAGGGTATAAACAGATGTTTTGTATCATTTTAACAAGCAGTCATATAAAACCTTTATTTTACAGATACACATGTATTATAAGGTGTTTCCATGACCATTACAGTCCTGTGTATAGCAGAAAGCAGATATTGCTTTATACTGCAATGTTAGTCAACACAGTGTGTTGAGCCTGCAGTGTCCCACAGAGTTATCTCTACTTTAAGCAACAGAGATAACTCCGTAATTGGAGGAGAGGCTGGTGACATAACTTTGACAGGTCTGATTGCACCATTTCCTTTAGATCTACCAACAAATGTGTAGAGCAGGGGCTTGTGCAACTGAATACAATGTGGATAGATTGTTTAGGTTAGCCCTCGTACATTTTAAAGAGATTGTACAAAGATTGTACAATCAGATTACAATGTTTATGGTCACCTTTAAGGGAATTAAGGCGGTATACTGTCACTGTGTTCAGAGAGAAAACTGGTGTATGTGTCAGCTAAGTAGAGACATTAGTCTAAAGAGATCTGCAGTGAGGAAAGAAGCAGCATTTAACTCAGACTGTAAGCTGCTGAACCTCTGTTCAGTCAGCCCAAGCAATCTGAGGATTTATGCATACCAGCAAGTCTGATGGCTGTTTGATTGGAGGGAAGCTGAAATCTAAACCAAAAGTGGACCTTTACCCAATTTCACTAAAAATCACAGCAGCATGCAGCTCTGCATTGAGATTTAAAATCATCTTACATTCATTAGTTAAACAAACTTGTTTTTCATTTACTTTCAAATAGAGTTCATCTACTTCCTTGTCAACAAATGATGTAATGTGCCAAAGTGTTGCATCTGGGGAAGGTTACATCAGCAGAGCATTGCTGGGAAATCTCATCTGCAATCTCATTAAATCTCAGGGAAAGGCACTTTTCTCCCCTGAGATGATGTGCATGGTCACATGTCCTAGTCACATGTGCCAGAGTTCCAGGAAGTAAAGGGAGAGCTAGTAATCTGCCCTTAGTAAACATGGCCACTGTCAGAAGACTGGGGAATAAAAGCAAAATAAGGTATGCAACAAATACATAGCCTGCAATACATATCTAGAAGTATATGTTTGTAGATTGTCATTACTAAACATTTCTAAAACTGTGTTTGTTGTTAGGTTAAAATAAAGTTCCTCTTTAAGATACATTGGCTGAAAATCTTAAATTCAAAAATTCCTGATATAGCACTGCCACTCCAAATCATTTAACAAGTTGTTAAACTTACATCAGGAATTGGCCGGCTGCCATTTGTGTGCCTGGCAGGGCCCCGAAAGATTCTGCTCTCACTTGCAGGAGTAAACTTGAGCAATCAAGAGAACCTGTCATTGTTTTTTTCCAGTATTCCACTGTATTGCATTTATGTCTACAGTGAAAGGGGCCACCCACCAGGACTCACAAATCTCCACCTAAGATTTGGGACTTAGATGTGCTCACCTTGCAGTTAAAAGGGTCTCATTGTGGTACTCAGGTTTTTAGTAGTAGTCAGCAGCATTACTATTAAGTTAGCTTGCTAGTCAGCATTACTGACCAACTTTTGAATGTTGTCTACCTATACAGTTGATATGTGGTTTATTGTGTATTTGTGCCTGTGCTAACCTCTTTGCAATTTCAGCTTACAAAATTAAAGCCAGGCTGTGTCTGTTGGACTGCCACACCTGTGTTTATTACCAGGTGTTGGGTGTCACCAGGTTCAGGTAAAAGCTGTACTTGCATACTTAACAAAGCCAACACCAATGGGTGTCTAGTAAGTGAGTGATTATTGTAATGTTTATTGTATTGTAATACAATTACCATGAAGACAATGTTTAATTTTGTTTTAAATCCTATCTCCAGGAAAGAAAAAAAAACCTTTGCAGTGAGGCTACCTGCTTGTTAATGCCTAGGGTGCCTGTCTATAACTTTTGTTTATCTGATCCCTACTCTCACAGGCTGAAAGACTGATTTCCACAGCCTCTTCCTCCCAACGCTCCATTGGACACAGATATGTATTTAGTGATGATTCCATTTCTATTTGTAAAAAGGGATAAGTTTGGGGTTTGGGTCAGCCATGGGTTCAACCGAAACTCAAGTAATTTGCAGTTTGAGAAAATGGTGAATTAATTCAACCATATGTGACACTATCAACAATACACATCCTGGTTTCTGAACTGTGGTGAGATGACTGAGAAGTGCCAATCATGGGGGTTTTCATATGTGCCAGCCTTCTCCCCATAAAAGTCAATGTTATTCATTGTGTGTTGGAGCAGACATGGAGTAGTTAGGGAAAGATAACAGACTTCAGGGAAATCAAGGTGCTAGTGTTGGTGATGACTGCTGAAAATCTATATTTACTAACACATTGTACAGTATAGCAGATTTGCAAGAGATCACAGCTTGTTTCCAGGGAGAGTTAGACGCTACTGGTTATTGCTGAAAATGTCTATATTTACTACAATTTGGTACTTTATTGTAATGGAATACAATTACCATGAAGACAATTTTTAATATGGCTTTAAAAATCTCCAGGAAAAAAAAAACCTTGCAGTGGGGCTACCTGCTTGTTAATGTCTTGGGGACCTATCTAGGACTTTTGCTTACCTGATCCCTGCTCCCGCAAGCTCCAAGACCATTTCCACAGCCTCTTCCTCCCTACGCTCTACCTGTGGGATGCCTGCTGACTATATCATGTACAGTTCTGCAGCAAATTTAATACAGTAACTGGGGCACACAATTACACATGTGGTCATGTGCAAATTTTTTTACTGTAGCAGCGCTACATTCAGGAAACAGAGGAATGGGTTTATGAATCAAAAGTGATACATTTTTATTTGTAAATTGATTACTTCCCAAAAAAGCTATTGGCTGCTTACTGGAATCAAAGTGAGTTTATCGGGTTCACATTTACTATTATTGTATTGGTTAAAAAAAAAGATTAGGGTGGAATTTGCCTAGTTTTCTTCAAGCTGGGGTCCTCCACAAAGGTACCCCTTATTTAAAGGGGTATCCCAATGCAAATAAGCCCCCTTGCCCGCAGATCCCCACCACCACCGGGTCAGGGTTGTGGGGAAGAGGTCTTTGTCGCCATCGGCACGGGGACTAGGTGCTTTTCCAGGGGTGACACTGGAAAAGTACCCTCCCGGTTTTTTCCCCCCCATTTTTGGGGGTGGGATTCCTCCTTAAAATTCCTACCAGACCTTAAGGGCCTGGTATGACTTTAAGGGGGAACCTCTTTTTTTTTTACATGGGGTCCCTTCTAACATTCCTACCAGACCTAAAGGGTCTGGTATTGTTTGGGGGGAACTGCACGCTTTAAGAATTAAAAAAAAAATCATTTTTTTTCTTTAGAAATGTCAGTTTTGCTGCAGCAAAACTGTTTGAAAGAGAGGGATAGAGGTAGAGCCTCTTACCCCACTAAACCAATAAAAGAAAGAATATCTCAAAAGAACTTGGGTCCCGCGGGGGAAGGTAGAATTCAAAGTGGTCATGAAGACTCCAGCACGGGAGCCATACAGGAAGAAAAAAGAAATGGGGAAGTTAGAGGAGACAGAAGATAGCAAAGAATGAAAGCTAAGGGGTAGAGAGTGGGAACCCAGGTTCCCACCCAGGTATCATGTACACTCCCAAACAAGAAAGAAAACCCCTCTAGTAAAAATAGTATCAAGGGGGGCAGTTGGAGGGGATGACGTATCTGATTGCGAGCCGTCAAAATCGGCCTTAGAATACATGCATGGTCTACAAGTAGATCGAAATCTCTCCTTTGTGTTCTTCAGAGAGGAAGTCAAGTCCTCCATTTGACAGATCTCATCAATCACGGTAAACCACAGATCCTGAGTTGGTGAACTAGGTTGCTTCCACAATAACGGGATGCAAGATCTCGCTGCGTTCAACAGATGTACGGTGAGTAGACGCCTGTAATGTTTGGTGGGGTGCACTCATACTTTAAATATGGCTCTGAATTTATTTTGCCATATTATTTTCATCTCTGTTTAAATCTCAACACATTGCTGTGTTTTGTACAGTGTTGCATGATTCTGTCATTTACATAAGTATATTTCCTTAAACCAGTTTCTTTGAATTTGTTGGTATGCTCCTACCAGAGAGGGGCATTCGTGCAATTTTAAGTGCTTGATATCACTGAACTGCAAAAATGGAAGATGTTTCTAATGACACTCCAATATAATAATACTACACCTAGTAAACTTTAACACTAGAATAATCTCTTTTGCAGCCATTGAACAAAAATTGGAAAACATAAAGTACTTTAACCACTTTAATTTAGTAAGCCAAAGATTCAAGTGCACAGTGCAGGACCTTACAGTAACCAATCAGAAAACATTTTCTGTTTATGCTAAAGTTCTGAAAGCAAACGTATTATTGGTTTTATGGGCCATAGTTCTATATAGTTCATATCATAGATTCATAATTCTGCTGAATGATTAAAATAAGTGTTGACTTAAGGATAGAAGAAGCACTGGGATAATAATGGACGACAAGCCTCCATTCCTGAGAAGGAGTTAACTTTCCAGCCAGCTTGCAGAATAATACAGTATCCAGAGCACTACATGCTTACCCTGAGTAACTCATGAACAACCTCCTCTGGGGAGCCACAGCTCTTAATTAATTTAATTAACAATTCATTAAACCCCCCGCCTTCCACCTTCCTCGCTTCACCATAATTGCAGGTATATTAACATAAAATTGAGCAATGCTGAATCAATTAACAAATGCAGAATAGTGATGTATACAGTATTGTAAAAAAAATCCCTTAGTAGTTAATAATTAAATTTGAATGATTGGAAGACAGTAGGTAACTGTGTAATTGTGGGTAACATTTTAATTGTAGTTAATCCAGCAGCTGATTTTTAATATCTGTATTCTCTAGGAAATATAAACTCCTTGTAGACATGTTACTGTAACGTGATGGTTGATTTCCTTACATTTACATTTTTCATCATATAGAACATGCAGCAGGCTCAGTTTTCTGATAAAGAATGTGCAGTTGGTTTACTAAAGTATGGGAGGCTGTTCACTTAGCAAAGTGAATGTTCACTGTAAAGTTGTGTTTACTTTGAATACTCAATATAAAAGGGAAATTAAAAAAACAAAAATAGGATTTTAATTATCACACAGTTGGTAGATTGAACACAGCTTCTGGTTATTTGCTTAGCTCAGCTAACAGCTTTTACTCACTTAGTAAACCAACCCTTGAGCCTTATTGCTCAGTTTGTCCTTGTTGTCTTCTGTGGTCTTAATATGGCATAACTAAAAGAAGGAAGCTGCATGTTGAGATGTGAGTTTAGTTGTTTTGGGCATCTTGGAATAATATCTTTTAGAAGATGTTCAGTGGAGTAGTGCCCATTACAGCGAACAAGCTATTAGCCCTAAACAGGAGGTATTATTTCCTAGCTTGCATGTGTGAGGTTTTTATACCATACTACAAAATCACTCAAAAAAAGAGGAGGAGGAGCATCCATCCCAGAAGACAAGCCTGAGCAGAAGCACAAGAAAATGTGCAAGGATATTAGATAGGTAATAATAAAAAGATCACTTCAACCAATATCAGATCCGTGGTCACGAAAGGATTCACTGCAAAGATAATTTGCAATTGTTTGCTTAAAGAAAGAGTATGACCCAAAGCATTGCATAGATCCTAGTAACATAATTTTATAAAATATTGTTTGCAATTTTTTTTATCCTTTATTGTATCTATATTGTATCTTTATTGTACGCTGCTGATCTCATGTAGGTTATTTTAGCCATTTGCTGTCTACATACACTCACTCCAGCATCTGCTGTACATAATATCAAACAACAGACTTCCTGAGAGTGCCAACGTTGGACCATGCCTGTGCAATATATGTCAGCATAGCTTCCTGTTGTCTCCACACGGGGCACGATGACAATTTGAAGACAGTGGTCATCCCATAACAGGAAGTGGCTAAACAAGGACCTAGGTACTAGGTATTCTTTTAAAGTGACATTAAGCCCAGTAATTAAATCTTAAAAATGCATTTAAGTAACGTAGCTATAAACAAAAATGTATCTTATTTGTGTATCCTCAAATCATCTCTGAATTGGTGCTGACACTGTCCTTCCTTCTGGAGGGTAACTACTTTTGTTCCCCATGGTCCCTGTGTGTGTTGTAAAGTAGCCACCCCTCCAGGCTCACTTCTGTGATGGACTACAATCTCAATACAAATTGGTAAACTAAATGTTAGATTGTAGTCCATTATGGGAGTGAGCTTGGAGCGGTGGCTACAGCACAAATTCAGATATGATTTGAGAATCTGCAGCCAAGTGATACACAAATAAGCTCCATGTTTGTTAATAGTTAGTGTACTTGAATGCATTTTTAAGATTTAATTCCTGAGATTAGTGTCACTTTAATTAAAGCTGCATATTTTAAAACATTACATTTAATTTTATAAAATAAAATTTATAATAACATGTTATATGCATTTCCCCCAACTGTCCTGGATTCAACAGGACTGTCCCATTAGTTAAGTAGTTTGAATCCCAAAGTCCTGTGTTCAAGGACGTATCCTGCCAAAGAAGTAAATGAGTGGCTGCCCAGCTAAGTTGCCTTGCAGTCCTTCCACTGGCCACTGACACTGGGGCATTTTTCCTCCCACTGACCACCAATACCAAGGCATTTTTTCTCCCACTGACCACCAATACCGAGGCATTTTTTCTACCAATGACCATGGATGCCAAGGGTCCCACTGACCACCGCTCACAGGACATTTCTCCCTGATCACCAAAGCTGGGGCATTTTTCTCCAACTGACCAGCTTTGCCATGTTTTTCTCTCATTACTTGAGCATGGAATATAACTTTTCAAAGGATTGAATGAAGAGGGCAGAGTTGTAAGTACGCTTGGCACAAAAGATTTTACCAAGAGGCTGAGTAGCCTCATTATGACATCTTCCTTGATTGGGGAGGTAGGTATAAGGCTAGCATGGAGGCTAGGATTAGAGTGGGCTACAAGCAGTATTACAATATTAGAATATTAAGCCCATGTGTCTTACAAGCAAGACAACAAGTGTCAACGAAGTGGCAACATTAGTAGAAATATGCTTATCGAGATATATTATAGCTCATATTATTGTCACCATCTTTTAGCATAATAAAGGTTTACATCCATTAGTGTGCAGGGAAAGTATTTATTAATGAATGCTGTGCTCTTTACATCATAGGGAAGAGTGATACGATTCTATTGTGATTAGGTGCCTTATACTTAGAAAATGCTGAACATTTGGAAATATTAAACACAAAAACAGTCTCCGATGAAAATGTCTACTAAATATCTAAAAACGCTAGCTGATATGTGGATGAACTTTAAAAAAATTAGTAGAAAATATGCCGGCAATAAAAAGCATAAAGACCAATATATAAATAAGTAAAAATAAATTATACCACTTTTGTTTTGTCCCTTTGTTTCACTGTTTTGTCTATTAATATAAAAAGTTAAGGTGCTTTGTTTCCACGGTATTATAATGTTTTTCAGCCACATTGTCAAATGGGAATCTATTTCCTTACACCTTTATTCATACAACCAATGGAGTCGCAATGTGTACAACACATTTTTTTCAAATGTCAGGTGAATCAGTGGGAAATAAAGATTGCTGTAGATGGGGAATGAAAACAGACATCCCAGTACCCCTGCAATCTCTAATGTCCCTATCACTGTAAAATGGCAATGTTAAAACTGAAGGTGGTGCAGACTGCAGCAGTAAGGATTTCGTCAGTGGCAGCAGCAAGTGTTGTTTCCAGTATTTGTGAGCAGGCCCATTAATCCAAACTAAGCACATCAGATGTCAACTGGTTAGGTTGTTTGTCTTCTGTTTTTCTGACTTATTCTCTCCAGACTTCTTGCTAAACAGGGGGGTGTACACCATTGTCAATATATGGAATAAGCGTCTACAGCCATAGAAAGTAAAAATCTTTCTTCTGCATGTGGTCTATTTCTTAAACATCAATAACGATACAGCTGTAGGGCAACATGTAGAATTCATAGCAGTGTGTATCATGAGCAATTGCCATTCTTAAAAAATAATCTTTCATCATTTGTTGCACCTCATTGCTTTTGGTCTCCTGTAGCCTCTTTGTAATAATTTCCTGTCTACATGCATGGCTTCAGCTATGGTTGCATGGTATTTCGCAGAGCAGGTGAACCATGCCTTAGAAATGTGTGTTGAAACAGCCATTGTAGTCTCCATAGGAAGCTCAGGTGGCAGGATGAGCACAATCAGTGGACCTGGACAAAGAGTTGTTATCTAATAGCTGGAGATGCCGAAACAAGAACATACAAGGTGGGATCAATACAAGCTGTTGATTTAGAAATATTCATTTTTTTTTTTTTAATAACAGTATATATTGAGATTTTAGCGACTGGGTTTACCTATGCTTTATTAGTATACATATACTTGACTCATATACTGTAGGT